>NC_140524.1:58954805-59554805 GCF_964339955.1 Pipistrellus hanaki | reverse complement strand
ACCTCAAGTTCAGGCCTTATTTATGCCTTAGCAACTTAATGAGTAATATATCTGACAAGCTGGTGTAATGCAGTTTGCTAGGGAGGGAGAAGACTCTACTATCAACTTCATTGGAAACACCAGTAATTCAAACATCCTTTTTTTAAAATTAGTTCCCTGGACAGTGCCTTGCATATAGTAACTAATCAATTAATAAATTGAATGCAATAAAAAGTACTTAAGGGTGTTAGCTAGGTCTCTGTTGCTGTAGCTCAGATTATGCTGATTCTAGAAAGGTCAATTATCAAGCAATGTAAAAGTGAAAGGAAAAAATGTACAAGCTTAAGAGAAAAGAAATCAAAATAAACAGAGACTTAATAAGATGAAGTAGAACATTAAATGTAGGAGTTTTAAACTGAATTTTAAATTGAATCATTCAATTCAATGAGCATGTAGGTGTTTGTTTCATCAAAATTTATTTTCCAACTACAATAAATGTATATTTAAAAAATCAAAGAAATACTAGTATCTATACATAGAACAAACTCTCTACACCCATATATTCTGAGAGATTTTTAAAGTTGGAAATATAAAAAAAATTCAAGCAGGGTTTTGTTCATTTATAGTATCCCATAGTGGATTATTAAAGCTATTGTTTAACTATAACTTTTTGAAGTGGAAGTAGATTCTGTTTTCTCACTAAAATCTCTGCTCCAATTCTGTTTGACATTTTAATTTCTTATTTAATTAACTGAGTCACAGAAGCAACTCAGAGAGAGTAAAAATACATGATCATTACATATGTTAGTATTTTCTTTATCTTAGTACAAGTAAATATTTACAATGTTCTTCCCTTGCACACTATTATTTTTAAAATTAAACATTAATTATAATTAAGGTACCACATGTGGGTTTGATATCATTTCACACTCCTATCACACAAATGGGACATTAATATGTAAAAGTGAAATGCCATGATTTGGCAAATTACATATTCTAATGACATTTTCAACAATTTTTTATTGTTTAACATATTACAAATAGTAGTACATATGTCTCCTTTAATTTAAAAGAAACTTGAATTTTCTTGCATTCCAGTAACAACAAGTACACATCTAGCATTTAAGTATTGATCTGTCATACAATTTCCCACTAAAAGAAACCAGGTTCCTTAGAAACACAGCTGATCCCAGGGCTATAGAAGGGTAGGTAAAAGATGAAACTAAAATGTTATTATATAGAAGTGTAAGGTAATGTTATAAAAAAGGTAAGGGAGGGGAGGCATGTCACAAGAATAGCTTGAGAGGGCTCTCTGGCCAACTCTGGTAAAAAATGAGCACCAAAATAATTAAATACAGTAATGAATTATGAACCACTGGAAAAGATAAATATATGAGTTCATATTGATAACGTAAGTCAGTAAGTAGATAGATCAATCAATGAGAAAGGAGAGGTCTTGCTTACAGTAGAATGCTGAGTGCCAACTGTGTCAAGGGAAGACTGAAAATGGAAAACCATTTTACAACTATTATAGTAAGTATACAGTTTAGGGTCGTGGTTGGCAAACTTCGGCTCACTAGCCACATGTGGCTCTTTGGCTCCTTGAGTGTGGCTCTTCCACAAAATATTATATCACAGCCTGGGCGAGTCTATTTTGAAGAAGTGGCGTTAGAAGAAATTTAAAAAATTTGGCTCTCAAAATAAATTTCAATAGTTGTACTGTTGATATTTGGCTCTGTTGACTAATGAGTTTGCCGACCACTGGCCGAGGGGAACATTTTGATGATAAGCAGGATATCTGTATGGTCTTAGAATGTCTCCTCACATACTGCATATTAATTTCATAGATAAAATAATAATTACACACTGAAAAAATTGTATAATACCTTGACCAAGTGATCAAAATCAATGTCACCAATGAGGCACAGACAGATATGTGCCTGCAGATGTGATGTCTGACACAGCATCACCTATGTATAATCTTGGTAAAGAAGGCTGAAGAAGAAATGAGCCAGAGATGGAGATGGGGTGGAGTGGAGGGAAGTAGGGAGACAGAGGAAGACAGAAGGAGACAGAGAGACAGAGACAGAGAGAGCAAGAACAAGCACAAATGTGTGCACATGGAGAGAGGGAAGAAGAGAGAGAGGATGAATGATAATGAATGGTGTCAATGATAGATGAATTTGGACAGAGGATGTATACAAGTGTTCCCTGTTGTATACTTATCATTGCAATTTCTAGAAGTGAAATGACCCCCGCAGGGGGAAAAAAAAAACTTAAAATATTACATGTCTTTTCTTAGTTTACTATGCTATGCATTTTCCTGGTCTCATTTTAAAAAAACTATTTGAGCCGGGACCAGTTTGGCTCAATGGATAGAGTGTCAGCTTGGGGACTGAAGGGCCTCGGGTTCGATTCGGGTCAAGGGCATGTACCTTGGTTGCGGGCATATCCCCGGTGGGGGGGGGGGGGGGGCGTGCAAGAGGCAGCTGATCGATGACTCTCTCTCATTGATGTTTCTAACTCTCTATCTCTCTCCCTTCCTCTCTGTACAAAAATCAATAAAATATATTTTTTTAAAAAACTATTTGAATGACTCCTTAAATTATATTACAAATTAAAAGGAAAATCAGAAACATTAAATCACACCATGACAAATAGCTTGGAATCCTATATCAAGTGGGTAGAAATATATATACCATATATTTTTTTGTCTACACTAAAAGCCAAGATACAGATATTTGAAATATTTCTAATTTATTACAGAACAAAAAGAGAGGATCCTTTAAAAAGGATACAACATCCTCATTTTTCTGTCAAGTCACATGGTCACAGAGAACCAAAACTAAAATAACAGGTTCCTCTTGAGCCTTGTTGCCTTCCAAGATATATATCCTTAGCGAACTTGAACAATTTGAAATGTTTCAAGCAAGTCCTTTGTATACTCTTCCTATGAAACAGAGTAGGAAGCACATTTTATCAGATTATTATATCTGTTAAAAATTTGAAATGTTTATTTTAAAATAGTTTTATAATTATATATTTCTTTACATGTTTTTTAATAAAGGGTATTATGTAAATCTAAATTATTATGCTTCAAATTTTCATTATAATCTTAGCTAGCCATCATTAATGACATTCCATGCAAACTGTCCTCATTAAATATACCATCTGAACTAGATAAACACAATGGAATCAATCATCATTGGGCTACACCTAATAATATGTGAAGTGATTTTCTTTTATTTTTTAAATATATTTTATTGATTTTTTACAGAGAGGAGGAGAGAGGGATAGAGAGCTAGAAATGTCGATGAGAGAGAAACATCGACCAGCTGCCTCTTGCACACCCCCTACTGGGGATGTGCCCGCAACCAATGTACATGCCCTTGACCAGAATCGAACCCGGGACCTTTCAGTCTGCAGACCTAAGCTCTACCACTGAGCCAAACTGGTTTTAGCATGTGAAGTGATTTTCATTCAGTCATGAGTTTATAAGGTAAATGGCTTGCCAATATTTAATTTTCATACTACATTTGTGAGATAAATAGGTAGTAGATCTAGCATAATGCAGATATACCACTTTTTTCCCATTTCATCTTTAGATCTCTTAGTTACTCCCACTCATTTACTGAGGACTTGAGCAACTGACTACATCTTTTTATCCACTCTAACTTCTGCTGTTATCACTGACTTTATTAGCCACATCCAACTTAGCATCTAGGTCAAACTCTCTTCTAAAACCTCATAAGATATCAATGGCCTCATTGTTGCCAACTGATATGTCATAGTCTTCCTACCTAATCTCTCAGATCATCATATCCTCCGTCTTGGTGGTTCTATGACACTACACTGTTTCACTTTTCTTAGTCATACTTTCCTCAATTTGGTTTGCTAAATCTTCTTCCTTTCTACAATCTCTGAGAGAATACACCAGGGCTTGGTCCCATACTTCTTCCTCTTTTCCATGTAAACACTTTCATAAAATGACTTCATCCAGACACATGATTTTAATGTCATCTATATGATAATGATCTCAAATTAATATATTTATCCTATGACCAACCTCTGGAATTCCAGACTCATAATCCAACTACTTACTGTACATCTTCACTATAATATCAGTTTAACAGGTATCTTACATGTATCATGGCCAAATAAAAACTCTTTATTCCTCACCCTGTCCCTACCATTACCCAAGTCTTACTCTTTTCAATAAATGTCACCATTATCTAGTTGCACCAGCCAAGCAATTAGGAACCTTTCTTGTTTCTTGTCTTTTATCTCACACATCCAATTCATCAGCAAGTTTTGTTAACTCTATCCCCAAAACATATCTCAAAAGACACCAAAGCAGTGAACAACAACAACAACAACAAAACCTGAATAAGGTTGAGCTGGCAAAGAAGGGGAAAAACCCAAGAAAATGTGGAGTCATGCAAACCAGTAAAATTTCCTCTACAATAGAAGGAATGGCCAACTGTAGCAAATGCTGTTGAGAGGTTAAAACAATAATTGAGAAGCAAACATTGAAGGTCACTGGTGATCTTCAGAATAACAAACTCTGTGGAGTAATGGGGATATAAGTTTATTTGTAATGGGCTGAAGAAAGAGATGAAATTGTAAAGACAGTGACTAATGGAGAAGTCTTTCAAGAGGTTTTGGCTCTGGAAAGCAGAGAAAAGGGGAATAGTTATAGAGAACTATGAGATTAAGAGTGGTTCTTTTTTTTCAAGAAAGGAGACAGTTGAGCCTTTTAGTGTGCTGAAAAAGATTTATTGTAAAGAAAATATAAATAGAGAGTAGGGAAAGAAAAATAAATAACGGAGGCGTGGGAACTATTGCCCAAGTGGACAGATTATTCTTCCATAGGTGCAGGGACTCTTTATCCATAGTAATAGGAAACACAGAGAATAAGGCAGAGTAATTTGATAGACTGTACAAAGTTGAAGGGATTCCTAATTGAGTGTTTCTACATTTGTCAATGAATTATGAGGTAGGTCATTGGAGTGTGTGTATGCCTGTGTGTCTCTGTGTCTGTGTGGTGTATGCATTGGGGATGAAGGAGCAGAGTGTGAAAAAGTTGAAGAGAAAAAGTATGAATTAGCCATGTTAAAAAGAATACACTAGGAAATTTCTAAGACAATGTTATCTATTTGATCATATGTAGAATATATGTGTGTGTGTGTGTGTGTGTGTGTGTGTGTGTGTATATATATATATATATATATATATATATATATATATATATATACATATATATATATATATCCTACCTAATAAAAGAGTATCATGTAAATTAACCATTTTTCAGCTACACCCACAAGCCACACCCACAAGACAATCAGAGCGAGTATGCAAATAAGCCCAACCAAGATGCCTACTGGCCACAGAGAGCAGGAGGGAGGCTTGAGTTTCCCAGGCAACAAAAGAAGCCAAGCTTTGCATCTACCCTTGCTGGCCTAGGCCTCCACTCAAGACTACAAATTGCAATTATAGAAGGTAAACAAATCCAAACAGAAACGACTACCACCATGGAGTGAGCAGGAGGCTTGCTCTGCTCCAGGCTACAAAGTTTCAATTGTAGAAAGTAAATATATCCCACATACCAGGGCCTCCACTTGGGTCGCTGAGGGGCATGGCCAGCCTCCAAACCACCATAGGCCCCTCGTTCATGCCGCCCCATATCCCAAGGGAACCCCCACCCTGATCCGGGACACTCTTTAGGGCAAACCAGCTGGCCCCCACCAGGCCTCTATCCTATCTAATAAAAGAGTAATATGCAGATTGTCCATCACTCCAACACACAATATGACTGCCCCCATGTGGTCAAAGATTCTGCCACTATGTGGACACAAGATGGCAAGCAGGGGAGGGCAGTTGGGAGGGACCAGGCCTGCAAGGGAGGGCAGCTGAAGGTGATCAAACCTGCAGGGGAGGGAAGTTAGAGGTGACTAGGCAGGCAGAGGAGGGGGGTTGGGGGCAAACGGGCTGGCAGGGGAGCAGTTAGACATCAATCAGGCTGGCATGGGAGTGGTTAGGGATTTATTAGGCTGGCAGGCAGAAGTAGTTAGGGACAATCAGGAAGGCAGGCAGGCGAGCAGTTGGGAGCCAGCAGTCCTGGATTGTGAGAGGTAATGTCCAACTGCCCGTTTAGGCCCATCCTGGTTGGATTGGGCCTATACGGGCAGTCGGACACACCTCAAGGGGTCTCAGATTGGAGAGGGTACAGGCTGTGCTGAGGGACAACCCTCCTGCCCCCATGCATGAATTTTTGTGCACTGGGCCTCTAATATCTATCTATCTATCTATCTATCTATCTATCTATCTATCTATCTAGGCCTGGTGCATGAATTTGTGCATAGGTGGGGTCCAGCCTGGCCAGGGAGTGGGGACATAGGCAGTTGGATGGCCTACGTGCTGGTCGAACTCCTGCTTGAGGGGACAATTTGCATATTAGCCTTTAATTATATACTAGAGGCCCAATGCCTGAAGATTTGTGCAGGACTGGGCCTTCCTTCCCCTGGCTGTCGACACTGCCTTCACTCTGGCCAGAGCCACCTTTCCGCCTTCCCACACTGCCCAAAGGCCCGGAACTGCTGGGGTGATGTGGAAGGCATGTGTCCCGCCCCCTGGGCACCGGCATATGCAAATTAACCTGCCATCTTTGTTGGGCTAATTTGCATACTCACTCCTAGTTGGCTATTGGGTGTTGCGAAGGTATGGTCAATTAGCATGTTACTCTTTCATTAGTGTAGAGGATGTACATTGAATGGCCAGATTATTATGCATTCAGAGATCATAATAATCTGGCCACTCAGTGTATATAAATTTAGTGGATTTCTCTTTTATTGCAAAATTACAATTTCTTGTTATATAGCAAAGTATTTTTTAACATAAAACAGCATTACATATTTTCTTTGTTGTATGCCCAAATAGAAAACTCTTACAATGTTTCACAAAAGAAATGACATTCTTATAGAAAAACAGTTATTAGTTTTTCTTTATACAAGTCTATTTCTGTATAGGGATGTCACAAATTAATTTGAAGATATTGAAGCATGCAATTAATAGTGCACTGTGGTAAAAAATGAGGCCCATTCCAAACATGCTTATATTAATCTGTGGTTTACCATTACATGATCAGAAAGCATGATGTCTTAATATCAAGAGTATTTATTTAAAATTATATCAAGTAAGCAAGTTATATTTACAATACAACCAGCAGTGGCCGAAATTGTTTGCCTTCCTTTTAGCATTTTAATTTAGAGCTTTCTAAATGCAAATTAGGGAAAGACAGTCTCTGCTCACTAGATGGTAAGTAGATTTTTCCTTTTCATAATAGCTCAATTGTATTAGTGCTGTTATTTCATAAGTAATATATTTACATACAGACTTCATGCATGGCCCTTAAAATGCTTTATACATATTAAAAAGCTTGCCTACAGTTTTATCCTACTAAATATCTTCAATGTAGAATTAAAATCATCTTCTCAAAAAGGCAAAATATTACTATCCTATATAATAAAAGCATAATATACTAAGTATCTAGTCAACCAGTCAGCCATTCAACCAATCAAAGAATAATACGATAATGATATGCTGAGGCCACTCAACCACTTGCTGTGACATGCACTGACCACGATCGTAGGTTGTAGCAACTGATCGACCAGTTGCTACAATGTGCAATGACCACCAGGGGCAGGTGCTCCAACTGGTAGGTTAGCTTGCCACTGGGGTCCGGCCCATCAGGACTGAATGAGACAAGCCAGGCATGCCCTGGAGCCCGCCCTCCCTAGCTGGCAAACCCCTGAAATGCTCCCCAGCCTCAATGGAGCACCTGTTGTGTCCCTTGGCTGCCTGCTGCCCTTTCACAATCTGGGACCTCCTCTCATAATCTGGGACCTCTTGGGAGATGCTGAAGTGCCAGTTTTGGCCCAATCCTTCAAGCCAGGCTAAGGGACCCCACTGGTGCATGAATTGGTGCACCAGGACCATAGTTTTTATATAAATAAGTAAACTGATATTCTCTACAACTATACCAACAGGAAAAATTAATAATATCAGAATTTTACTTAATTCTCCTCCTCCCCCCACCCAGTATTGAAATACAAATAAAATCATGAAAGTTAAAACATCTGCTCTGGCCTTTCAATTATCTGCACCATTTTTATTATAGGGCAACTAAAACACTATGTAGTTAATCAGGGAGTTAAAAAAAAAATAAAGTACCAAATCCTTTCTCTCAGTCAAGCAAAGATAGCAAAAGAGTTCAAAGAGATAAAGCCTTTTGTGAAAAATGATTCATCTTAGGTTCTCTAAAACTGAAATGCTAAAATTGGTTAAGCTTGCTCACATTCACACACACACACACACACACACACACACAAAAGCCTATTCAGTTATTTGAAAAAATACCACAAGGAAAGAAGTTCTAATCCCAGTAATATGTGCATCCATAAATTTGAAAACTTCTTTATAAAAAACAACAACAATATACAATTGGTTTTGCCAGCTTTTACTCAGATAAAACAAAATAAATCCCCTCTAAACATCTAAATAAGTACATCTGGATGGACCATCAAAACTAATATCCATATATTTTAATCTATAGATATTGGCAGACAAGTATGCTTTTAAAATCCAAAATTTAAGTATTTCCAAAAAGAAAAGCATCTTCAATGGATTTTATTTCTACTTAAAAGTAGATGATTAACAATTGATTTGTTTCTATGCATACATTTTTTAAAAATCATTGGTTTTTAGAGAGAGTGGAAGGGAGGAAGGGAGTTGGGAGAGGGAGTAGAGGAAGGTAGGAAGGGAAAGAGCAAGAGAGAGAGAGAGAGAGAGAGAGAGAGAGAGAGAGAGAGAGAGATCTATTGGTTGCCTCCCACACTAGCCCTGACCTGGGGATCAAAACTGCAACTCTTGTATATGCCCTTGACCAAAAATCAAACTCATGACCCTTTCAGTGCTAAGGCCAATACTCTAACCATTGAGATATACTGGCCAGGGCTATTTTTTTAATATCTTTTAACTGACTATATATAATCTCACTTACTGATAAATTTTGCCTAAATGTCAACTAAGTATCAAACAAAACAAACAAGATAATAAGAAGCAATAGTTTCTCCAGTTTTCTGATAATTGTTCCTTTTTTTTTTATTCTTATGACACTATCAAAGTTATATTGACCTCATGAAACAAATCAGAAATACTGCTTCAGTCATTTTAACTTAAAGTAAACATACACAAAAATAAAAGTTTTTATTATGACAGTACAAATCAAAGACCAAGCATTCTTATCCAAATATCTAAAAATCCTGGGTCCTGAACAATCAGAGGCTGGACCAACTGGAAACCAGTCCTGCAGTCAGTGCTGGGTTGCCATGGCAACCCAGCACTGACTGCTAAGGGGGCTTCAAATCAGGCCCAGAGAGAGGCCTGAAGAGAGAAGCAGGGTCTGACCATAGCCTCTGTGGCAGCTTTTGATTAGCACCTCCACTGGGGCTGCTGATCAGCCCCACCTTTCTGTTCAGGTCCTTTATATAGGCCTAGAGACCTGACTGGCATAGAAACCAACCAATCACAGCTAAATCTGGGTCAACTGTGAGGAACCAATGGAGACCTAGGAGGTGGAACTTTTGATGCTAACTGGCATAGAAACTAACCAATCAGAACCAAATCCAGGTGAACTGTGAGGAGCCAATGGTGAACTAGGAGGCGGAGCTGTTGATGCTGACTGGCATAGAAACCAACCAATCAGAATCAAATTGGCTGGCAGAGGAGGGAAGTTGGGGGTGAGATCAGGTCTGCAGGGGAGGGCAGTTGAAAGCAACCTGGCCAGCAGGGGAGGGCAGTTGGGGGCCATCAGGTTGGCAGGGGAGGGTAGTTGGGAGCAACCAGGACAGCAGGGGAGGGCAGTTGGGGGCAAGATCAGGCCAGCAGGCAAGGGCACTTAGGGGTGATCAGGCAGGCAGAGGAAGTTAGGTGCAATTAGGCTGGCAGGAAAGGAAAGTTGTGGGGGGGGGGGATGAGGCTGGCAGGGGAAGGCAGTGGGGGCGAGATCAGGTCAGCAGGAGAGGACAGTTGGTGGCAACCAGGCCAGCAGGGGAGGGCAGTTGGGGGACCTGGGCTGCAGGGGAAGGCAGTTAGGGGTGATTGGGCCAGCAGGGGAGCAGTTAGGTGTTAATCAGGCTGGCAGGGGAGTGGTTAGGGGGTTATTAGGCCAGCAGGCAGAAGTGGTTAGAGGCAATCAGGCAGGCAGGGAGGCGAGCTTTTAGGATCCAGTAGTCCTGGATTGTGAGAGGGATGTCCGACTGCCAGTTTACGCCAAATTCCTGTGTGGTCCCAGATTGGAGAAGGTGTAAACTGGGCTTAGAGACACCCACAGCCAGTGAATTTCATGCACCAGGCCTCTAGTTTTAAAATATAATATTATTGGAGGAATTTTGAGTATACTTTATTTTCAATGGCTGACTTGTCTATTTTTGGGATTTTATTTTATGACATTAGCAATAATCCCATATTAACTCAATGAAAATATATAAATCAGAAGCCTGAGAGAAAGAAAATAAACTACTTGCTTTCCAAATCACACAAAAAGAGGACCATAGTTCTACATTTAGTTGGATATTTTTCAAAGCACAGCCATTAGCCAGGAAAGAAAGTTCTTCCATAGTCAATATATTAAAATAATAAGCATTAGATATGCATTCATGTATCAAAAAGAACTCCAACCTAGTATATTATAATATACTAGTAATAGTCAAGCCCTGGCCAAATAGCTCAGTTGGTTAGAGCATCGTCCCAATATGCAAAGGTTAATGGATTTGATCCCTGCTCTCTCTCTTCTTTCTTCTCTCTTTTCTCTCTCTCTCTCTCTCTCTCTCTCTCTCTCTCTCTCTCTCTCTCTTTCTCTCTATCTCCTTCTTTTTCTCTCTACCTCCATCCCTTCCTTCCTCTCTCTCAAATTAATAAGTTAAATTAAATTAAATTAAATTAAGTATAAATAAGTCATTGTTGTCATAATAAATCCTAACTAGTGATTAATGACAATGTTTTTATGTACATAATTGTATTTAATCACACTAACAACCATATGAAAAAAATAGTATCATAAGTCAGAAGAAATTGAGATTCAGAGAGATTAAGGTATTTGCCCCTGGTGGCTTAGCACCTAAGATTTAAACTCAGATTTTCTGATTTCAAATCATATGCTCTCAAACTCTTGTAAAACAATAACAACTAACCCCTGTAACTGCAACAGTCAGCAGATTATATTAGAATTTACCAAGAATTTATGCTAACACCTAGCCCGGAAGCATCATGTCCAGCTAGTCAATCTTAACAACTAAAGAGAAAAGGAATGATATTACTACAAGAAGGTAAATTAACTCAAAAAAGTCTATATTTATATTATTTATTACTATTTATAATCATTTATTTATTTGGAATGCTATGTTCCAATAACAAAAAATGATCCACCCATTCATGTTGAGCCACCCAAGGAATGTACATATTATAATTTTTTCCTCACTAATCAATATGTTTATTTCAGAAAATTTATAAAGAGAAATTCATTTAGTGAAGTCAAAATTTCCCACTAACTTATACTCTCCCAGAATCAATAAATAATTACCTCCAAATAATTAGAAAAAATACTCCTTTTTCTAATGCCTCACTAGCTTCTCATAGAGAAGATATGAAGAAATAAATACCTATCACAAAAAGGGGAGTGAGTGTACAGAACAGCCATAGTTAGAACGGTCCTCACTCCCTTGCAAATAAACGTCTAAAACATAAATGGAACACGGCACCACTGTTTTAACTTAGAAAAGTACTTCATGAGGAGAAATCTGAAATCAGTAATCATTTAGTTATTACAACATTCTGTCAGCGAAGGGTCTTCCCTTTTAAAGCCTTTCTCACACAAGACCTCATTTCATCACTGGAGATGCATAGGCAGGCAACTTCCTGCAGCATTTGTCAGTGTTTTAACCTAGAGAGCACTCAATAAATAGACACTGGAGAAAGATACAATCGAAAGGGGTGAGTAAATGAATGAACCAAGAAATGGCAGTACCATTATCAAAGGATAAGTCAAATTTCAGTTGATGATATACAGGACATTATGCATTTATCAAAACCCAAAGAACTATACAATAAATGGATGAACCCTGATGTAAACTATGGACTTCAGTTAAAAATAGCATATCAATACTACTTCATCATCTGTGACAAATATACCACATTAATGCAAGATGTTAATAAAAGGGGAAATTCTTTGCAGGAATGAGATTTCAGAATTTTCTTAGTTTTCCATAACTATAAACCTTCTCTAAAAAGGACAGTCTATTAAAGTGCACAGTATATATTTTCAAATTAGAAAATGTCAGGCCTGTCTGAAAAACAATCCTTTTACTATTACTTTAAAACAAGAAAAAAAATCAAGAAGAGAAAAAGTGAAACAATGTCACTAACACTTCTAATGACAGGTTATAATCATAAAAAATAAGAGTACAAAGAGAAAAAATGAATACCATATGTATTATTTATTATTTTGATTTCTAAAGTGTAGCAGTGAAAAAGCGCTCCCAGCAACATGTATTAAAATGTGTCAATCTATGTATTAAAATAAAACCCTTCAAAATAACCCAAAATGAGACAAATAAAGCAGAGATATACAGGAAACTCGAGCACATTCAATATAAGTAGATGTCTCAAATCACTGGAAAAGATAAGCCACCCAGAAGCAGGCCTGCTGAAAGTTGTGATACCTGATGATATGAGCTATATAGTCCTCTAAAGTCAAGAGGGAATAATATATTTAATCTGAGGACCCAACCTATCTCTAGCTAAAACGTCTGCAACATGCCAAGCTGAGAAATGATTGCTGGTCCAAACTGTGGGGAGACTTGTAAGTTAAGTAGCACCCAAGTGGAATGTGTTAAGTTTTTTAAGTTATGTAAACTGTGAAAAGAGTTTATTTTATCTCAGTATATTAACAAACATATAACATCTATATATATAAAAGCCTAAGCGAACCAATGACCAAAAGACCAAACAACTGGTTGACTGGACTGGTCGCTATGAAACACAATGACCACCATGGGGCAGAAGCTCAACACACAGGATTGGGCTCCTTCCTGTCTGAATTGGGCCTGTGGGGATCAGGCTGAAACTGGCTATCAGTTTTGCCAAGTCTCATCCTACAAAGTTTATGACAAAGAAAAAATCATGCACTATTATAGCCCTGTTTATTAGATCAGGAAAATATTATACACCCATATATATAGCAGAAAGTAAATGTGTAATGAGATCAATACCAACAAAGTCTTTACAACATAATGGGGCTGTCAGAGAATCCACCAAGTTCACCATTCTTCAATAGTCTGTGTGCTGAGCAAGAAAGTGATAGTGTCTCTGGATTTGACTTATTTGCACAGTGAGATTTTTAGACCATGATCTTTAACGTCACTTTAAGATTTAATATGCTTTGGTTTGATGACATGAATATGACCCACTTGAGTCTTAGGAAACTTTAATGTCCTACATGTGGGCATGTAATTAACTGCTCCACCATTATAAGAGCTCCAAGCCAATGCATGTACAATGACAGGGAACTGTCCCCAGAAAGCTGGAGAAGTTGGATCAGCTCCAACCACAAATATAAAAGATAAAAGCAGTTTGAAATCTTGCCAAGAGACTGTCACACATGGAGACTCAAGAAGCAGAATATGAAAATAACAAAGCTAGCTCCATTTGAATGGAAGCCAGGGATAATGAATAGCACTAGCTGTATAATTTCTCTTGAGTGTACTATGTGTACCAGTTAATAATGAGGATTTTGTAATCAAAGAAACCACAATAATTTTAAGAGAAACATTCAAAGTAATGTCCATCACTACTAATGGACATTAGTAATATACACATTTCCCCCATCTTTCAGATAATTTGTGGATACCATTCCAATAAAACTTTTCTTGTTTTGCCGAAACTGGTTTGGCTCCGTGGATAGAGCGTCGGTCTGCAGACTGAAGGGTCCCAGGTTCGATTCCGGTCAAGGGCATGTACATTGGTTGAGGGCTTATCCCTGGTAGGGGGTGTGCAGGAGGCAGTTGATCGATGTCTCTCTCTCATTGACGTTTCTAGCTCTCTATCCCTCTCCCTTCCTCTCTGTAAAAAAATCAATAAAATACAGTATATTTTTTTAAAAAACTTTTGTTTTGAGGAAAACCATTCAGAGACCCAATTTGCCACTTTTTCGTACACTTTGAAGTGCTGCTCAGAAAGTGCATGTGTAATCGACCAGAACAAGAGTAATATGAAGGAGCAAGGTGTGGTGAATACGGCGGGTGGGTTAATACTTTCCAGGCAAGATCTTTTAACATGTCTTCAACTGATTCTGAAGTGTATGATGGTGCATTATCATGAAGCAAAATTACTTTGCCATGTCTTCTGGCCCATTCTGATAGTTTCACGATCAAAATATGGTTCAAATTGCTTATTTATTGTCAGTAGCAATCAATACTAATGGTTTCACCTGGTTTTAGAAACTCATAATACACCACACCTTCCTGATCCCACCAAATGCAGAATATTGTTTTCTTTTTTTAGATATATTTTATTGATTTTTTAAGAGAGGAAGGGAGAGAGAGTTAGAAACATTAATGAGAGAGAAACATAGATCAGCTGCCTCCTGCACACGCCCAACCGGGGATGTGCCCACAACCAAGGTACATGCCCCTGACTGGAACCGAACTCGGAACCCAACCCAGAACCGAACCCAGAACCCTTCAGTCCACAGGCTGATGCTCTATCCACTGAGCCAAACAGGTTTCGGCAGAACATCGTTTTCTTTACAAAGCGATCTTGCAGTCAATGTTGATGGTTGACCTGGATCAACCCATGATTTTGTGCATTTGGAATTCTCAAAATAAATCCACTTTTCATTGCCGGTCACAATTTCTTGCAAAAAAGATTTCCTTGACAAAACAGGTTTGGCTCAGTGGATAGAGCATTGGCCTGAGGACTGAAAGGTCAAGGGTTCGATTCCAGTCAAGGGCATGTACCTTGATTGCAGGCACATCCCCAGTAAGGGGTATGCAGGAGGCAGCTGATTGATGTTTCTTTCTCATTGATGTTTCTAACTCTCTATCCTAAACCTCTCTCTTCCTCTCTGTAAAAAAATCAATAAAATATATTTTAAAAAAAGACTTCCTTTCATGAAGTTAAAGCAGCATTTTACTGATGACTTTTCAGTTTTCCATTTTTCTTTTGTTCAGTTGATGAGGCACCCATTTTTCTTCCTTTTAAATCTTTTCCATTGCTTGGAAAAGATTCGAAATTGTTTGCTGAGCAACGTTGAATCTTTCTGCAATTGTTTTTGAGTTTGACATGCATCTTTATCCAATAATGCTTGTAAAGGTTGGTATTCAAAATTTTTGGTTGACCTGGATAATCTTTGTCTTTCACATCAAAATCATCACTTTTAAAGCATTTAAACTACTGTTCACAAGTATCCTGAGATGGAGTATGTTCACCATAAGCTTCTAGGAGTTACACCATGACCTTCAGCAGCACTTTTCTTCAAAATAAAGTAATGAATTAAAACTTCTCGCAAATGCTCTTTTTTGGGGGGGCACAAATTTGACCTTTTTAAGCATAAAAATATCTATGATGTTAATACCTTCAGCAAATTTGACAAATGAAGTCTCAAAGCTTGCTGTCAATATAACAAAATAGCATACATATGAAGTCACATATATATCAACATATGTGCAATTCCATCTATTGAAAAAATCTTCATTATTAACAGGTACACCTAAAATTTTACAATTATTATATTCTCCTCTGCGTGTCTGGAGTAACTAAAGCAAAACTTTTATATCTAATGGGAAATTCTAGTTTAAAATGTTCCACCTACTTTCCATACAAACAAATGAATGATAAAACTTTAGCTCATCTGGATATAATTCAAAACAAAATTAAAAAGTAATTTGGAAACTCTGGGGGGAAAACTGCAAACTGTAACAAAGTTGGCAAAGGGTTAATGTAAACATATAAAAACATATTTGAAGAAAATAACAAAAATACTATCCCTAAAATATAAAAATTGAGTAAAAAATATGAACAAAATACAGATGAAAGAACACAAAATGTCAATATATATTAAAATTGTTTAACATAATTAGTAGGCAAATTAACACAAAAATGAGATACAGTTTTTCACTCAATTTGGCAAATATTTTTAAATTATAATACTTAGTGCTAGTGATGGGCTTTAAATGATAGTTGCTACACATTTATGGCTGGTAGGAATGAAAATTTGAATATCCTTTCCAAAAATAATTAGGAATATATAACAAGAGTTTAAAATAACTCATAACCTTCCATTAGTAATTTCACTAAGAGATTTACAGGAAAATTAATATATACAAGACTATTCCACGTGGTATAGTTATATCAAATAATTGGAAATGATCTAAATATTGAACAATAAGGGAACATTTAAATAAAATACGGTATAGCTTTTGAGCATGTTATACAGTCATTAAAATCATGTATTTGCAAAATATTAGTTTATATCCCAAGAATATATTAGATTAAAAAAAAGTAGGATACAGTATACACTATATATACAGTAAGATACTATTTTGTTTTTTTTAAAAAAAAATAAGGATATAAACACAGATTTTTTATTAAAAAGAGCACTACACCATCACTGACATAATATATAACAAAATGGTAAATTGGCTATCACAATCAAGTAATATAAATTCAAGAGATATTTTTTAAAGGTCTCTATTATACTTTCTAAGTGGTATAAAATGAACATATATAATAGAAATGGACATGAAGGAAAATGTGAAAATATCCCCCAATGTTACTAACTCTTGGAGGAAAGTGACCCTATGCTGTAGCAACTACAAAACAGTCTCGATTACAAGTATTTGCAAGCAGAAGGTGCCTGGAACAGCAGCAGTGGTACATATACATGCCTGAGATCTAAGCAGTAGAAAGTACAGTATGATTTCTTAACAGCAGTAATTCAGTACAATACACAAAAGGTGGAACAAGGTCATCTATTGCACAGCTAAATAAAAAGTTCATTCAAGAGAAATTTTTGTTCATATTAATGTTTAATTATAGTCTATTATAAACTAAAAAAAAGTGAGGTACACAACTTGGATTTGAATTCCAGATCTACACTTAATAGTTTAACTTCAAGCCAAACAAAGCCAAACACTTAAAAGTCTTTTTCTCCAACTGGCAACTTGATATTAAAAATGCTACTTTTAACTCACATGGATTCTTCTACATTCAATGTAGGTAAACTCATTTAACACATTAGTAGCACAATTTTAATGTTTGACACTCAGCAAATACCCTCTTGCTGTTTTGAAGATTGTCATGTATCTACTGCACCTCCCTAAAGTTAATGTCCTTAAAGTTAAATATGTTCCAATAAATAAAGAGCAGTTCCACAAAGAATTAGTCTGACTCATGACCCACCTTTGGTCAGGCAACTCTCCCCTCAAATGTGCCATAATAATGAAATGAAAAAGTCATGTGCTTTTTGACTTGTTCAAAGCTTGGACAGATAGAATGATGGCTTTTTCTAAGTTTATTTCTATTCCATTTCTATTTTTATCACTAACCCCCTGATCCATTTATACACAGTACATGTGTTTAAAAGAATGAGTTAGTATTTGGAGCAACCACGAGAGCATTGAACATGGTAAGCACTATACAGAGCCTATTTTTCTGCTAGATAGCACACAGCCCTACATACAAATAATCTGTTTCTTACAAGTATTCTATACAATAAATGTATAGACTATTTTAGCAGTTTTTGTTCAAATTTCACATCTCAAAAACACTGACTTTCCTCCAAGAATATTGACTTCTATGGCAGTTCCTGAAATGTTTGCACATGAAAAGGTTATTGAAGTCAGATATAAAAAAGTTAACATTGTGAATTTTACATAAAATCCAGCAATATATTTAACTAAGCAATCTAATTTAGAGCTGTTTTGAACAAAGTGGATATGGTGAAAATAAGCTTCACTCCTCAAACATAGAATGTTTTATTATTAAAAGTAATTTTAAATTCTAAGTGTTCATATACTAACTTCAAACCTTAAATTAAGAATAAAACTATAGTTTAAATAAAATGAAATGTCTAACATTCAAATGGATACTATATCCCTCTTTTTTTAAACTGGAGTTTAATCCATTTTTTAATATTATTCCTTTCTTTTGTTCCCCTTTCTCAAGGGTCTATACAACCTTAAAGCAAATTGATCCCATTCCCTCTCTAAATCCTTCCTCATGACTGAAAATTGCTTTGGTAAAGACATCTTAGGACCCCCCAAAGAACTGAATTGAGCTTTTCAACTCCCTGGCTAGTGGTACATATTCTAGAATATAATGTGCCCAGACCACCATCCTATATAATGAATAGGTAATATGCAAATTGACCGACACATCCTTGCACCCCCATGTGGTCACAAGATGGCTGGCAAGAAAGGGCAGTTGTGGGCAATCGGGCTAGCAGGGGGGGGGGGCAGTTAGGGGCAACCAGGCTTACAGGGGAGGGTAGTTAGAGCAACCAGGCCAGCAGGGTAGGGCAGTTAGGGGTGACCAGGTCTGCAGGGGAGGGTAGTTAGGGGTGATCAGGCCAGCAGAGGAGGGCAGTTAGGGGTGACTGGACCAGCAGGGGAGGGTAATTGGGGACAACTGGGCCTACAGTAGAGGGCAGTTAGGGGCTGCCAGGCTGGCAGGGGAGGGCAGTTGGAGGCAACTAGGCCAGCATGGGAGCAGTTAGGCATTGATCAGGCTGGCAGGGGAATGGTTAGGGGGTGATCAGGCTGGCAGGCAAAAGCGGTTAGAGGCAATCAGGCAGGTGAGCAGTTGGGAGCCAGCAGTCCTGGATTGTGAGATGGCCAGTTTACAGGGATGGTGCCTAAACTGGCAATTGGACATCCCCTGAGGGGTCCCAGATTGGAGAGGTTGCAGGCTGGGCTGAGAGACACCCTCCCATGCACAAATTTCATGCACAGGGCCTCTAAACTGCCTAATAATAGAATGAAATGCAAATTATCCAGGACACTGTCACAACTAAACAGCAGGGACCTGTGGCTGCATGGTGCCTGGCCCGGGCAAGGGACCTCAGGCTATACCCCCTGTCCTACAGGGCTTAATGGGGACATCAGGCTGCACACCCCTGAGGTGGGACCTGCCAGGTCTGGGTCTCACCTAATGGGGGTGGGGCCTGCCAGGTTTGGGTCTCCTACACTTTCTAAGTACATGAGGGTAGTGGGCAGAGACTTGACTCTAGGTTCCGTGGCTCTGACAGGAGGAAAATTTTCATATACATTTTACTAATGTTCTTTCATCTCTGGCACTTTTATTATAAAGGGCAAATAGCAATATTAAAATATTTCCTGTAATTAATTCCTGTTTAATGTGCATGAATTTCATGCACCGGGGCACTAGTGTTTAAAATATTAAGGTGATAACTCAATATCAATTCATCTCTAATTCAAGAAATTAAAATCAAACTACTTGTTAATTACACTAATTGGTTATATGAAGGATAGCTACTGCTTCCCAACTTGTACATTTGAGACTTTGTAAAAAAAAAATAGATCTATTTCATTTGATCATACAATTTCATTATATGCAATTTCATTTTTTACTCTACAAATTGAGACTTTGCAGAATCAAAAAGTTAAAATACTATTTTAAAATTCTCTATACAGCATAACTCCTGAATTTCTCCTCATTAACTTCATGCAAAAATCATTCCCAATAATGAAGGAGTCCCATAGATCAAGACTACTTATATGTATGTATTCATATTTCATGCTAATTAGTCCCTGTACACATAATCGCTTTCCCTAGTGTGTCCAGTACATGTGTCTCTGTCCTAGATTGCTCATAAAATCTGTTATAGTTCATTTCAGCACTGCATCACTGTGACTGAATTAGACAATTCAGAATCTAAGGGCTATGATTTGTTTCTCTTGTGTATTTCTTATAAAATCTTACAAGCAAAGTTCTGATAATGCTGTAGGAGTACTGCATACAAGTAGTAAATA
The DNA here is from genome assembly GCF_964339955.1 of Pipistrellus hanaki. NCBI lineage: Eukaryota > Metazoa > Chordata > Mammalia > Chiroptera > Vespertilionidae > Pipistrellus > Pipistrellus hanaki. The sequence continues at coordinate 59,534,718 of NC_140524.1, read as the reverse complement.
TGTTTTGTAAGTATAAAGAAGGTTATCATAAAGGTAGACTGCTATCCTCAATAGCTCCACTGTGCAGGTAGTTAATATGCCCAGTATTTGACAAGGTTTGAGAAGTAGCAATCCTTATTCGTTTTAATGGGGACCTCTGAGACCAACAATGTCTAGAAAAATACCATATTCATTGTTACACAGAGACTCCTCCTAGATTACTATAGATCCACCCCCCTCCTCTCTAATTAAGTAGCATAAAAAATGTTCAGTGGTTACAATGGCAATATATTCTTCCTGCCTGAACTATAATGTTCTGAATCTAATTCTTTATAAGTGACAGAAGGAGGTTACTTTAACATAACATAGTGGTGCAGGGTCTCAAGTATTGATTAATTTTTAAATTGTTACATGGTGGTAGTTTGATTTCTACCTTTTTTCTACTCCTATGTTATGGAAGAACACTGTTAGAGGACTGAGTTTTTGACTTTTATTTCAGAAACAGCTCTGTACAATCCCAAGGTAAGATATTTTGCAGACTTGACAATTCTACATTGATTTTACTCCTATTTTTTGAACCAGAGGCTTACAATAGTAAAATATTATATATATATATATATATATATATATATATATATATATATATATAATACACCATAGAGATTATTTTATGGACAAATCTATGTCACCTATGGGTTTCTACCAGAACATGTTTGTAACTGTTAATTATACTTCAATAACAAAAGTAAACTGCAATGGTTATTAGAATAATTCCATTTTTTCATTGAATTTTAAAATTATAATTTCTATATACAAAAAATGCTGACCAAATTAATCTGTACCCTTTTATTTTACATTTCTAGCAGTAATAAAAATATGTTGCATTATTGAGTTTAATTCACAAAATAGTATTACAATCTAAGAAATGCACTCACTAAAAATGCCTACCCTACTAAAAATGCCTACTCCACAGAAGTAATAACTTCAGACTTTGTGTAATTTAAATTTGAAATCTCTATTAAGTTATTGATAACATTTAATAGAAGGCAAAAAAAAGTCAACTTAAAACATTCCCTACAATACTTACACATGACAAAGTAAATTTTAAAACAAAGGCTATAAAAAGAGACAAAAAAGGATAATGCATAATGATAAAGGGAGCAATCCAATGAGAGAACATACTACTAGTAAATATTTATGCACCCAAAATAGGAGTACCTAAATATGTAAAACAAATCCTGATGGAGATAAAGGAAAAGATTGACAGTAATACAATCATAGCAGGATTTTAACACCCCATTGACATCAATGGATGAATCTTTCAGACAGAAAATCAACAAGGAAACAATGACTTTAAATAATACAATTGATTAGATGAATTTAATTGATATATTCAAAGCATTTCACCCCAAAGCAGCAGAATTTATATTCTTTTAAAGTACACATGGAACATTTTCTAGGATAGAACACATGTTAGGAAACAAAATAAGTCTCAATAAATTGAACAGGACAAATCATATGAAGCATATTTTCTGACTATAATTGTATGAAACTAGAAGTCAATTAAAATGAAAACTAAAAAACATACAAATACATGGAGGCTAAATAACATGTTACTAAACAATAATGGGTTAACAAGGAGATCAAGGAAGAAATCAAAAGATACCTTGAAACAAATTAAAATGAGAATGCAACCACCAAAGATGTATGGGACACAACATAAACAGTCCTGACAGGGGTATTCATAGCATTACAGGCCTACCTCAATAAACAAGAAAAATCTCAAACAATCTAACTTACACTTAAAGGGACTGTGAAAAAATGAACAACAAAGACCAAAGTGAATATTAGAATGGAAATAATAAATATCAGAGTAGAAATTTAAAGAAAAAAAAAAAACAGTCTAAAAAGTAAAATACAAAAGATCAAGGAGCCTGGCTGGTGAGGCTCAGCGATTAAGTGTTGACCAGAGAGTCAAGGTTCAATTTTGGTCAGAGCACAGCTTGATCCCCAGTAGGGGGCATGTAGGAGGCAGTTGATTAATTATCTTTCTCATCATTGATGTTTTTATCTCTCTCTCCCTCTTCCTTCCTCTCTGATATCAATACAAAAATATTTTTTTTAAATATTGAGGAAACCAAGAACTCATCCTCTGAAAAGATAAGAGTGATGAACCTTTAACCAAACTCATCAAGAAAAAAAGAAGAGCCAAATCCGGTTTGCTCAGTGGTTGGAGCATCAGCACTGAAAGGTCCCAGGTTCAATTCCAGTCAAGGGCAAGTACCTTGGTTACTGGCACATCCCCAGCAGGGGGCATGCTGGAGGCAGCTGATTGATGTTTCTCTCTCATAGATGTTTCTAACTCTCTATCTCTCTCCTCTCTCCCTTCCTCTCTGTAAAAAATCAATAAAATATATTTTAAAAAAAGAAAGAAAGAAAAAGAGAGAAAAGAGAGGGAGGAACCAAATAAATTAAGGCCACATATGATAAACCCACAGACAAATTAATACTAAATGAGGGGGGAAAAAACTAGCATTTCCTTTAAGATGGGGGACAAGATATGAATATCCACTTTCTCCATTCTTATTCAACATAGTACTGGAAGATCTAGCCACAGCAATTAGACAAGAAGACAGAGTAAAATGTATTCAATTGGAAAAGAAGAAGTTAAACTACCATTATTTGCACAATAATATACAGGGATATCTCTAAAGATCCCACCAAAAAACTACTAGCACTGATTAATGAATTCAGTAAAGTAGCAAGATACAAAATAAATACCGTATTTTCCGGCATTTAAGACGACTTTTGAAATGAAAATAAGTCAACCGAAAATCGGGGGCAAAAGACCAAAATTGCACAAAAATTACCTGCAGATCTTGACGGCAAAGTAAGTCTTTTCTTTGAAGTGGGGGGTAGTCTTATACAGCGAATATAGGCCTAAACCTATGTTTTAACTGTAAAATTAGGGGGTCGTCTTATACGCCGGAAATACGGTATCCAGAAATCAGTTGCATTTTTATATACCAATAATGAACTATCAGAAAGGGAAACTAATAAAACAATCCCATTTACAAGTGCATCAAAAAGTAAAAATAAAAACTGGGAATAAAGTTAACCAAGGATGTAAAACACATGTTCTTGGAAAATTATAGGACACTGAAGGAAGAAACTGAAGAAGATACAAATAAGTGAAAGCATATACTCTATTCATGGATAGGTAGAATTAACATCATTAAAATGTTTATCCTACCCAAAACAATCTAATGATTCAACACAATTACTATCAAGATACCAATGGCATATTTCACAGAACTAGAACAAATTTTCCAAAATTTTATATGTAACCAAAAAAGACCCCAAATAGACACAGCAATCTTGAGAAAGAAGAACAAAGTTGGAGAAATCACCCTATCTAATATAAAGCTATACTACAAGGCCATAGTAATCAAAACAGCATGGTATTGCCATAAAAATAGACATATAGGTCAAAAGAACAGAACAAAGAGCCCAGAAATAAAACCATGCCTTTATGGTCAATTAATATTTGACAAAGAAGGCAAAAACATACAATGGGGTAAAGACAGTCTATTCAATAAATGGTGTTGAGAAAACTTGGACAGATACATGCAAAAAATAATGAACTAGACCGTCTTCTTACACCATAAACAAGAATCAACTCATAATACATTAAAGACTTAAATGTTAGACTCAAAACTATAATGATCCTAGAAGAAAACATAGGCAGTACAACTAAAAACATTTATCTTAGAAATATTTTTTTCTGATATATTGCCTCAGACAAGGGAAACAAAAAAATAAACAAATGGGACTACATCAAAATAAAATGTTTTGCACACCAAAGTAAAACATCAACAAAATGAAAAGACAATCCAATGAATGGGAGAACATCTTCACCAATGATGTATCTGATAAGAACTGAATATCCAAAATTTATAAAGAACTTATACAACCTAACACTAAAAACCCCCAAACAATCCAATTGAAATTAAACTAAGGACTTTAATAAACACCTCTGAAGAGGATATACAGATGGTCAACAGACATAAAAACACACTCAAAGTCACTAATCATCAGAGAAATGTGAATTAAAATCACAATAACATATCATGTCACTCCTGTCAGAATGGCTATCTATCTATATAAAAGCCTAATGTGCTAAGTGTCTGACCATTTGGCCATTCAACTAGTCACTATGACACGCACTGACCACAAGGGGGCAGACGCTATGATTGGTAGGTTAGCTTGCTGCTAGGGTCAGGCCAATCAGGACTGGGTGAGAAGGGCTTGACACGCCCAGGAACCCTCCCATGGTCCATCCCCAGTCCCAATCGCCCCAATGAGAACTGGATGAGATGGGCTAGACACACCCTGGAGCTCATTGGGACTGGGTGAGATGGGCCAGGTACATGCTGGAGCCAACCTCCTACAGTCTCTCCCAAGACAGCCAATCTCCCAAGGTCCCTCCCCAACCTCTAAAATATTTCTTCTAATTAATTTCCTTTCAATGTGCACAAATCTGTGCACCAGGCCTCTAGTCATTAATAAATCAACAAATAAAAGATGTTGATGATAATGTGGAGGAAAGGGAACCCTTGTGTACTGTGGGTGGGAATGCAGATTGGTGCAGCCACTATGAAAAGCAGTATGGAGTTTCCTCAAAAATAAAAAATAGAACTGCTTTTTGACTCAGTGATTCTATTTCTTGGAATATATCTGAAGTAACCCAAAACTCTAATTCCAAGGAATATATGCATCCCAAGTTCATTGCAGATGAGTGGATTAAAATGTTGTGGAACACTTACACAATGGAATATTACTCATCCATTAAAAAAGAAAGAAAGAAAATTGTACCTTTTTCAACAGCATGAATGGACCTGAAGAGTATTGTGCTAAGTGAAATAATCCAGTCAGAGAAAGACAAGTACCATATGATTTCACACATATGTGGAATCTAATGAAAAAAATAAACTTACAGAGTGGAGTCAGACTCATGGATAGATAACAGACTGACAGCTGTCAGAGGGAAGGAGGATTGGGTGGCTGGATGAAAGTTTTAAGCAAGGAAAAAATAGCATATACTACAGAATAGTGATTCCCAAAGGGAAATAGGGGTTGGGGAAGGTAGAAGAGAGTAAAGGGGAAGAAGGGGAAGTAGTGATGAAAGGAGACTAGATTTATGGTGATGAAGACAGATTTCAATATACAGATGATGTATTATAGATCTGTACACCTAAACCCTATATAATTTTAATAATCAATATCACCCCAATAAATTCAATATATTTTTCAATACACTCCCAGTAGGAAGAGATTTGCAGCTGGAAGAGAAGTTCCCTTCAGGGTAAATTATTAGAGCAATCTTATTTAATAATCTTACATAATAAAAGGGTAATATGCAAATAGACAAAACTGGAGAAGAACCAAAGAATTGATTGCTATGATATGTGCTGAAAACCAGGAGGTGCATGGAACATAGTGGGCTTCTGCAGCAGCCGGCAGAGTGTAGAACATGGTGGTGGCAGTGGTGGGATGATGGAGCAGGAAAGTGGGGGCACCAGACCAAGGTAAGGCTCTGGTTTCTGTCATCTCTGCAAGCCTCTGGTGTTTACTGAAAATGCTTTGCTCCCACACCACCATCATGCCCAGAGTTTACACCTATTGTCTGCGTTGGCCCAGCTTGCACCTACTGCCAGCAGACAGGGGACTGGGGGCTGCAGCAGGAGGGGCTGGGTTGGGGCACAGATGATGGACCAAGACCTGCCCCTGTGCCTACCACATCGTCACAGCCCACAGTTCCTTTCAATGTGCATTAATTCATGCACTGAGTCCCTAGTGTAGATATCCTATATAATAAAAGTGTAAAATGCAAATTGACCCTAATAGTAAAACAACCAGGAATGACTGGTTGCTATGGCATGCACTGACCACTAGGGGGCAGATGCTCAACATAGGAGCTGCCCCTGGTGGTCAGTGTGCTTCCACAGGGGAAGCACCACTCAGCCAGAAGCAGGCTAATAGCTGGCCAGCACAGCTGTGGTGGCAGGAGCCTCTCCCGCCTCTGCGGCAGAGTTAAGGATGTCCGACTAATGGCTTAGGTCAGCTCCCCGCCATTAGTCTGACATCTCCCAAGGGCTCCTTAGGCCCAGGGGAGCAGGCCTAAGCCAGTAGGTGGACATCCCTGAGGGATCCTAGACTGTGAGAGGGGGCAGGTCGGGCTGAGGCACACCACTGCCCACCCCCCCCCACCCCCCCCCACCCACCCCCCACCCCCCCCCCCGCCAACCGAGTGCATGAATTTCCATGCACTGAGCCTAGTCTAGTAAGACATAATTTGTTATCAAAATAGCAACTTAAATCATTTTGGCCCTTTAAACCAGTGTATATTTTCTACTGGGGCAGTCATTGTGTTTAATACCTACGTATAACTTCATAATCATCAAAAGTTAACTCGATCCAACAACACTTTTTAAAATATAGATTTTTATTGATTTCAGAAAGGAGGAGGGAGAGAGGGATAGAAACTTCAATGATGAGAGAAAATCATGGATAGGCTGCCTCACACTGGAGATGGAGTCAGCAACCTAGGTATGTGCCCTAACCAAAAGTCAAACCTTAAACTCCTGGTTCATATTTTCATGCTCAACCACTGAGCCACACTGGTGGGGCTGATCCACCAACTCTTAAAAATAAAATACCCATATGTTTCACAAAGGAAACTGACTGGAAGGGAATTTGCTAATCCTTGTGACAGTGACTTTATTAGTTTTCCAACTCTTTTCTTCCAAACATCTTTGCAAAAAAGTATGTGTTTACTTCTGTTGTTACACTATTTAGACATTATCTATCACTTTCTTATGCTTAAATACAAAGGGTTTAAATCATTCATAAAGTTCTCTATTTAGTTAAAAGTAAGTTATGGTACATTACTGATCACTTTAAAAAGAAACAAAAAGGAGATTGAAGGGGGAGGGGAACACAAGGATAGTAACAGAGTAACTGATGGAGATGACCTTTCAAAAAGACATTTACTAGCACTCTAATGCAACTTACTCAGTTTATTAGATCTGGCACCATTCTGGGGTAGTTATCTGGTCCAATGCTATGATATTACTTTGGAAAATAAATACATTTGGAAAATAATATGAGGATCTAAATATTTAAATTTGTTAGCTGGTTTTAATTGTTTGATAATTTGATAATGATCTCACATTTTCATTTATTAACAAAGAAGTGATGCCTAATTTAGAGGTGTCAATTAAAACATAACCATATCTGAAGAACAAATATTCACAACATATTTTAATATGATACTAGTGATTTTTTTTATATTAGTAAAATAAAGTATCTATGGACAGGAGGCAATGGATTTGATACTTTCAAAATACAGAATCCATGACTTTTGGGAAGGAAACCAGACAATGATTACACATGTGCCTTAAGAGCATCACAGTTTCCCATGCCGTATTACAGCCTTTCAAATAGGGTAGGCCTTCAGTAAAGGGTTGTGTGACATGCCAATCAATCATGCCAACAAAGATATTAGCAAGTGAAATTAAATTATTTTAACCAACAATAGATTGACTGAATTCTTTCAGGAAAACCACAGGACAACCAAACTAATTCTGTATAATAAAAGGCCAACAACCATAACAGCATAATGACTAGAACGACCAATCAACCAGTTGCTATGAGGTACATTGAACACCTCTTTGCCGCAGCCCTCCCCCACCCCCACCCCCCCCCCGCAGTCTGCAGGCTCCAATCTCTGGATGGCCAATGGGGAACCATGGGAACCAGGGTGGGTGGCAGTGGGGTGGGACTGGGAATTGGCGAGTGGGTGGAAGGCAGACCTCTTGGTCCCTCACCCAGGCCTGCAGACTCTGATCATGGTAAATGGGGAACCACGGGGAACTAGGGTGAACAGTGGTGGGGCAGGACTGGGGACTGGCAAGTAGACAGAAGATGGCCCTGATGGCAGGCTAGGCCTAGGAACCCTACCCACACATGATTTTATGTGCTGAGCCTCTAGTTAGTCATATAATTTAGCATCTTTTATTTATTTTTTTATGTACTTAAAAGCATTTATTGGATTCTTCTTTATCTTTTCCACAGAATAAATATGCCTGATTTGTAGGCTTTTTTCTCCTAAATAATACTTATCATTGAGTAATCATTGTGATTTGTGTATGATATAATATTTTTAAAGAAATATTCTTGATATTTTGGTACATATATGAACTCTCAAGCATGCAGTGGATATATTTAAGAAAACTGAACATAGAATCCAAAAATTTAGAACTAGAAGGAAATTAACAGTCATTTTAGCTTGACCCACGCATTAAATATTTTTATTATGGAAAATATCAACATACATAGAAGAGACTGGTATGAGATATCACTCATTTCCAACATTTATTAGCCATTTGCTAATCTTGTCTGTCATTATATTTTGCCCTCCTTCCTCCCATCTCATTCCCTCATTCCCTCTCCCTTCTCCTCTCTCCCTCCCCCCTCTCTCTCTTTCTTCCTCTCTCTCTCTCTCTCTTTCTCTCTCTCTCTCTCTCTCAAAATTCCAGGCATATTTTACTCATAGATATTTCATTTTATTAGCTAACAGAAAAGGATTTTACTTTTTTTAAACTTATTTTTTAAATGTTTTTTTTTCCATTGATTTTTTTTTTAATAGAGAGAGGAAGGGAGAAGCATATAGACAGAAACACTGATGACAGAGAAGCATTGATCAGCTGCCTCCTGCACACCCACTACTACTGGGGATTGAGCCCACAACCTGGGCATGTGCCCTGACCAGGAATTGACTCATGACCTCCTGGTTCATGGGTCAATGATCAACCACTGGGTATCAACTAGCCAGACCAGAAAAGGATTTTAAAAATATAGCCACAATACAATTATCACATTCAACAAAATCAACAGTGGTTCCTGAATATCATCTAACATCCAGTTAGTGTTCAGTTTTTCCTAACAATCTTATGAATGTCAGGCTCTTTAAATAAAGGAATCCATCCTTTAGGAGAAACTGAAAGGACATAAATAAAGTTTTATAATATAGTCTTTTCAAAATGTTCTTGGAAATGAATTGAAGTCCTTGTAGTAATTGAGATAATCTCTTGCAAAAAGTTTTTCTCACACTAAATTCGTGGATGTGCTTTTTTAAGAGTAATATGGCAGTAATCGGCAATGTAAAAAGGGACAGGAGTGAGATAACCCACCAGCCCCCAAGAGCTTAAAAATTAAGGAAACAAGTCTGGTAAAAGGAAAAAAAAAACTATACATAATAGCTATTATTAGCTATTTAGTGGCATAAAACTAAGGATTAATTCAAATACTCGCATACTGTATCACCCAACCACCACTCAACCTTCAAATCAAGATGACAGGGATAACATTAGGAAAAAGAACTGTAATTTAGTAAATTGAGTAATATAACATAATAGCCCTTATCAAGTTGTAGGATTTAAATGTTATACTTTCTACATACTTGAATCTGCACCAGTCTTTATTCCCACAATTTTATTTAGACATGTTCAATGTCTTGCCTAGATTTCTATTGCAATAGGCTCCAGACATACCTATGTGACTCCAGTTCAAATGTCCCCTCCACATCATCAACCATATCCCAATCATCTCTCATACTATAATCAGAGTGATCTGTCAAACTCTGAATCTGAAAATGTCAGGTCTCTGCTTCAAATTCATTCAATGTTTCCTTTAGTATAAAAATCCAAATTCCTAAATATTTCATAGTAGACCATTAATGATTTGGTCCCTTTTTGTCTCTATACATTCATTTCTTACCACTTTCCCTATAAGTACATTACCTACCAGCTATAACAAACAACTTTGAGTTTCCTGAGGACTCAATGATTTCTCATACCTTAACACATGCTTCAATGTGTACTGCACTCTGTCTATAATTCCTTGTTACAATTTCGATCTTCCTTTGGCTAATACTTATTAAGCCTTTAAGTCTCAGACCTGACATCAATGTCTACTGGGAATTCTTTCTGACTTCCCTTCATGTGAGTTCAGTGGCTCTCTCTCTTCTGCAGTCCTACAGTTTCCTGCTCATCTGTATTCTCGGGTTGATCACATGTTAAGATAATAATCTGTTATCATCTCCATTAGAATTCTCCAAGGACACATAGTCATATTTCTGTATCCCAAGCATTCAGTGTAGTGCCTGGAAAACAGTATGTACTTAATAAACAAAAGAAAGCAGAGCCGGGACTGGTTTGGCTCAGTGGAAAGAGTGTCGGCCTGTGGACTGAAAGGTCCCGGGTTCGATTCTGGTCAAGGGCGTGTACCTTGGTTGCGGGCACATCCCCAGTAGGGGGTGTGCAAGAGGCAGCTGATTGATGATTCTCTCTCATCAATGTTTCTAACTCTCTATCCCTCTCTCTTCCTCTCTGTGAAAAATCAATAAAATATATTTTAAAAAAAAGAAAGAAGAAAGCAGAGAATCACAAGTAGCATTTATAATTAAAATCCTAGTAATACCACTGGATTCAGGAAGGCTGCCCCCAAAAGAGAATGATATTGGAATAAAAAGATAAGAACACATTATGGTATTAAAAGTATCCTTTTTGGGGGGGAAGCTATAAAGTTTATGAAATTGCTAGTGTCCTGGTGCACAAATTCATGTACATTGAAAGGAAATTAATTAGAATAAATATTTTAATATCACTATTCACCCTTTCTCTATAATAGAAGTGTCAACCAAATTCACAATAGACAATAACAGATGGAGACACATGAGTGTGATTGGTGCCAGTAAGAGCTTTATATGTATCACAAAGTGTGAGTCAACTTAGCCTTTTATAGATATAGAATAAACTTGCTTAATTAAACCAGATTTCTAATGTAGCTCAACTTTTTCCAGCCCAGTGAAACACCCACACTTCTCTTTCAGGTAATTGTCAGCAATACAGCAGTAAATATCAACACAAAGCAGATTATTATATAGATCATGCAAGGAGAACAAAAGGTAAAATATTTAACTGTGGCAATGTTTGACTATATTCTGTGCAGTGAGAAAACCTGAAGTCCTTTTCAAGGTCCACCTTTTCTTACTTCTTTTCAGTTGGGTCAAGTTTCTAAGCTTTCTAAATCTTTTTTTCCAGCTAATGAAAAGAAAATAGGATTCCACTGAGTGCCCTATCTACCTACTCCAGGATTTCTGTGAGGATCAAATGAGATGAAGCACAGGAAAATGTTTCACAGACATTTGGTTAAACTGTAAAATATTTTCACCTGGGTATAAAGCAAGTCATGTTCCTGAGCTGAAGAAACTGCAAGGAGGCTAGTTGCTAGGGAGAGGAAGCCAGGTGTGGCTACTTGATATCATTACCCAGATGGAAGGAAGGGCACTTAGCATGTTAGCATTTTTATATAGATAATTTTTTTTTCATTATTTCTTTAACTTTCTGTATAGCATTGTCAGAGTTCTGGTTTTCTTCTCCCCCGTCAGCTGTAATGAAAACATCATAATGTCATCCTTCAAAATTGTTATCATTTCACGTTGTGATGAAAACTAAATATGAAGATCTCTTGTGGGGCTCCAAAATCCAATGACCTCCAAACACAAATGCTTCCCCTGAAGTAACCTGTGGACATATCGGCTGCAACAAATAACTCACGTTCTCCTATGCAGGAGGACTCAAATTTACATACTAAAACTGAGAATGCACTATGGGTGGCTCATCAGTGGGTCCTAAGGATCTCAAAAAATTCAAGGTGAAAAATAAGGAGGGTTAAAGAAGTAACAACTACTGAGCTGGACAAATAGTTTAATTCCCTAAATAAAGCAGTACATAGGAAAGAAAATCAATGCTCAATAATATGGCAAATAAAGGTAAAAAGTCTCGGAAGTATATTTCCATATAATAAAATTATTTTAAGTACATGTCTCCCTACTCACTATCATTTAAGCCATGAGTCAATTTAGAATCATTAGCTATATCATCATGGTACAAATGACACTACTGTGTCTCTATGGTGCCATGAAAAAACATTTCATTAAACACCAGAAGACAATAATGTAATTTTCTCCTTTAAAATGAAATTGGAGGTATTTTATATATATATTACATTATATCTGAATCAAGTGCAGCAAAAATGAATAAGGAAATTTCAAACACATATGGAAAACAGGAGGGGAAACACTGAAGTCATTGTAAAAATAAAACTGAATGTGAAAATATGAGCTCTTTTTTCCTGTGATTTGTGTATTTCTCCATGCCATTAAATATAGTTTGTATCTTCTAGGTATGCATGAAACATATAGCATAACATTGCAATATTGAATTACTAGTAAGCATACCAAAGCCCAAATTTGTGTTCAGCACTTTACATTGAAATAATATTGTCATATTGCACTCAAATGTAAATAAGTATCAGATTAATGGAATAAAAAGAGAAAATAGTGGTGATCATGATTTTTTTAATATATTGAAAAACTTGTTTTTCCATTCTTTCTCACCAGTGATAGTCTTGTTCATTCTAACCTGTAAGAATTTCACAATAACTTATCTCCACTCCTTCCACCTTAGCCTCTTCCTCTATGATTCCCTTCAGGTCTTAAGGTCTTTAGTTAATTCCACAATCCAGAGGTGGTTAAACCTTGTATTGAGATATTTTTCTTCCTCTTCTATCTCCTACTCCTCAGCCCATAGAAAATATTAATCAAGGCAGGATTTGTGACTTGATGAATGTTTGCCTAAGTGAAGAAAATGGAATCATATAAAAGCAGCAGAAGAGGAGAAAATGGTAGGTGTTTGGTGTGATGGGGGCCATAAAATAATGATAAAGAGGAACCTGAGAAAAGAGTGAGTGGTCACAAACATGGGAAGAAAAGTTAATTCATCTAAAAAGAGTCTATTTGAAACTAATACAAAATAATGTTGAAGGTAAACTTCAATTAAAAAATAAAATTTTAAAAACAGAGCAGAGGGCTGGGACCGGTTTGGCTCAGTGGATAGAGCACATGTGTCAAACACAAGGCCCGTGGGCCAAATCCGGCCGGCCAGGCCTTGCAATGTGGCCCGCACTGCGCTGTCATCACTGCACTCTGCTGTCAGTTTATGACATTGTCAGTTTATGACTGTTCAGTAAACCATTCGGCCCGCGATTTAGGCTGGATTTTAGATTTTGGCCCCTTCTCTGATTGAGTTTGACACCCCTAGGATAGAGCGTTGGCTTGCGGACTGAAGGGTCCCGGGTTCGATTCAGGGCATGTACCTTGGTTGCAGGCACATCCCCAGTAGGGGGTGTGCAAGAGGCAGCTGATTGATGACTCTCTCTCATCGATGTTTCTAACTCTCTATCTCTCTCCCTTCCTCTCTGTACAAAATCAATAAAATATATTAAAAAAAAAAAGAGCAGAGGGCTATGTATCAAAGGAAAGAAACAAGGGAGTACTCACACCAATTTCAAAACTTACACAAAGCTATCAAAATCAAGATAATGATGCACTTGCATAAAGATATAGATCAAAGGAATAAAACTGGAAGCTCAGAAATAATTCTTTATATTTATGGCAAATGGATTTCAACAATGCTACCAACAAAATTATGGGATAGAATAGTCTCAACAAATGGTGCTAGGACAACTGGGTAATCACAAGAAAAAGAATAAAGTTAGCCAAAACAGTAAAATTCTTAGAAGGAAACAGGTCCAATAGCTGTGACCTGGGATCAGCAATGGTATCATAAATGATACATACCAAAAAGCACAATCAACAAAAGAAAAAAAATGAATAAATTGGTCCTTATCAAAGTTAAAATTTTTTGTTTCAAAAGATATTATCAAGAAAATAAAAATTATTGTTATGTACTACAACATGGATGAACCTTAAATATATATCCTAAGTGAACATAGCCAGGTACAACAGGCCACCATATATGATTCTATTTTATGAAATATCCAGAATAGGCAAATTCACACAAAAAGTAGATTAGCAACCATGAGGACAGAGGATTGAGGATTGGAGACAAGGAATGACTGGGTGATAAAAATGTTCTACAATCAGATTGTGGTGATGGTTGGACAACTCAGTGTATATACTAAACCCACTGAAATGTTAAAAAAAAAAAAAAAAACACAAAACACACACACAAAAAACAAACCAACAAAACACAAAAGTGTATGCGTCAAGAAGATCTTGTCAAGCACAATATAATGATAAAGAATGGAAAGAAATTGCCCAGGCCAGGTTGACTCTGTGGTTGAGCTTAGACCTATGAGCAAAGAGGTCATGATTCTATTCCTTAGGGCTCAATCCCCAGTAGGTGGTGTACAGGAGGTAGCCAATCAATGATTCTCTCTCATCAGTGATGTTTCTGTCTATATCGCCTATCCTTCCCTCTTTAAAATCAATAAAAATATTTTTTTAAAAAAAAGAATGATAAGATGCCGGGACCGGTTTGGCTGAATGGATAGAGCGTCGGCTTGGGGACTGAAGGGTCCCTGGTTCGATTCCGGTCAAGGGCATGTACCTTGGTTGCGGGCATATCCCCAGTAGGGGGTGTGCAAGAGGCAGCTGATCCATGACTCTCTCTCATCGATGTTTCTAACTCTCTATCTCTCTCCCTTCCTCTCTGTATAAAATCAATAAAATATATTAAAAAAAAAAAGAATGATAAGAAATAGCTAACAGAGAAGGTTGGGAGGCAGTAACCAGAGGCCAGAGAGAAGGTAGTTTTAACAGAGATGCAAACAGTCAGCATACTGCCAGGAGCCAGGGAAAGCGCAGGAAAGTAGTGGAGTAGACATCAATAATGAAGATGATTAGCCATGAAAGATAAACAAAAAAACCATTTAGATGCTGGCACAACAGAGGCATTGAACACAATTCCATAAACATTTTTCAAAGATAGTCTATAGAATATCTTGGCATTGTTACTGCTATAATACAACTAATTTTCTAATACCTTAAGAAGATTAAAATAATATTTATGCAAATGAACCAAGCTTATATATGTCATTGCCACAGCTTAATACATAATAAATCTTTTTAAATTTAAATTTGCATTTAGAACTTTTCCCAGTATTGTTCTTAATCAATTATTTTTTCCACCATATAAAGATATGGATGTAATTGCATGAAGCATAAAAAAGACAGGCAGACTCAGTATTTACAAGCTCTACACCTGCTGGAAACTAGTTTCCTTTGGCGTCACTGGAATGCTACTCTTTATGTACATCCTTTGTGCGGTGATGAATGAAATGGCTACTGATGCTCTCTAAATAAAAGACCCACTCTCCCTGAACAGAAGCAGGTGCTATGGAACAGCTACTGTTTGCACAGAGACTTCCTGAACAAAAACTTTACACAAAAGGAACATACAAAAAAAAAAAAAAATCCTGGGAAGCCTCCTCTGTGAATCTCCTAGACAATAGCCCAGCTGCAGTAATGCCACATGTGTCCTTCTTCAGGTCAGTTTGGTATGGATGCCTTTTTCTACAGCACTCCTACAAGCTCACATATAATGTACACACATCACGCAGAATTTGACATTTGGGGTTATATTTCACTACTTGATGAATGTCTTGGTATAAGACTTTTATTGCAAACAACCTTTTGGCTGTTTGTGCTTACAGCTTTAACACAATTAAATGCTGGCAAGAAATATCTTTATAGCACTTTCTCTATTAGCTATCATATTTTAGATAATCTGTTATCTTAAAAAAGTAGCCACTGCATATATTTACCTATTTTGCAAAAGGGAGAATTAGATTTACACCTTATAAAAATGTAAAGTGATGTTATTATTAATGATAATTCAACAATCCACACTAAGGGCTATGTTATTTCTGATTTACTTCTGCACATAATTTGCACCAATGTTTGTATCTCCAACATCTTCATGATTTCAATATTATTAAA
Source organism: Pipistrellus hanaki (assembly GCF_964339955.1). Taxonomy (NCBI): domain Eukaryota; kingdom Metazoa; phylum Chordata; class Mammalia; order Chiroptera; family Vespertilionidae; genus Pipistrellus; species Pipistrellus hanaki. Next base: position 59,518,811 of record NC_140524.1, on the reverse strand, counting down.
ATAAATATTAGAATGGATAAAGGGACAGTTGGGGCTTATGTTTCCATCTGAAGTTGTAGCAACAGGTTTTTATATCTAACTATTTTGGTGCTTATAAAATTCCTAGTATTAGGTGTATCCAAAATAAATTATGACATAAAAGAGCATCGCTACCCTGAAACTGAGAAGAAAAATGAATAGACTTCTTAAAAAATAATGCTAGAATACTGGTTTTAGAAGCATTATCAACACTATTTAATATTTAGAAAATCTTCAAATAAGACATACAAAGGAAAATCAGATGTATTCTAAAGAAAGACTAAGCAATTCGTTAAAAAAAAAAAAAATCACCAAGAAGGGAGTGGGATTGAAAGGCTGGATAAAAAGGTGAGGAGATTGAGAAATACAGATTGGTAGTTACAAAGTAGTCATGGGGATTTAAAGTACAGTGTAGGGAACATAGTTAATAATATTGTAACAACTATGTTCAGTGCCGGGTGGGCACTAGAAATGTCGGGGAGACCACTTTGAAAAGTATATGATTGTCTAACCTCTATGCTGTACACCTGAAACTAATACAAAATAATATTGAATGTCAACTGTAATTGAAAAATGAAAAAGGCATCTTCTACAGTCAGAAAGCAAAGCTATGTTGCTTACAATCCAATAACAAGACAATTATCAGAGTTTTCAAGAAAGTCTGATAATCTGGGCAAAAATATTTTTCTAAGACGTTAGGGGTCAGGAAAAAGGTACTGCAGTGGTTCTTAACCTAAACTTAGAACTAACAAGATCAAGAGAGCCACCTGCAGTTTGAAGTCCAAAAATATGAAAATTTCCCCAACCTTCAATTTAAAAGCATTGATTCTGGGAATACTCCCAAAGTATCTGATTAAGTTGGACTTGGTTAGAAAACACAATACAGCAGAAGCAGATACACTGTAAAAAAAAAGCACATTTTAAATTATACAATATAATACTTTCAATCTAAACACTTTTTTCTAAAATTTACAATTGTATGTTTAATGTATTCAACAAGTACTTGAGACATATTTATTAAGCACCTACTACATTAGTTACTTTTTAATAAGTGGTAACTGGATTTACATAAGAGATATTTTCCTATAATCTATGCAACCATAATAGTCCTCATAAGAATTACCTTCAAGTTGGGGGAACACTATCAAAACACAATTTACTAAAGTGAACTTTCCATGTTGTTAAATGGATTCTCAAATGCTTTTATTCCCTCTATCTCTAGTTGGGTACCATACTGAATATCCTCATGACTCATATCAAACACACCCTCAAATAAATGTATCCAGGTTAACATATAAAGTTGTGAGGTAGAAGCACAGGCTATTATGAACCTGTTTGGAGTATTATGAGGTAATTCCATACTGGTGTGGGCAACCAAGACCCTGCTGGATATTATAGTCTAATGACATCAATATTTAGTCAAGGAGAATAGGCTAGAAGCTGAATCTGTCAATCGCTCATAAAACCTAACATGATAGAATATCAAGACTGTTACTACCACAACAAAAGTTCCCCATAGAGCCATATGTCAGCTTTCTCAGAATAGAAACACCCCCCCCCACACACACACACACACAAATCCAGGATATTAGAAAAATAAAATACAAGAAATCCATTCAACAGGAGCCTATTTGCTTTTTAAAGAAGGAGTGGTCAGACTTGAAGAGCTGACCCATCTTTAACAGATAAGGTCATTCCCAACTTGAAAAATTTCTGTTTTGGGACAGAAATCAAGAATAATTGGATCTGGTCCAGAAACTGATTGTTCAGCTTTCATATTGGCTGGTTGCTTCCTTTCTTTACCTCTTCTCATCAGATCATACTCCAGAGAAATAAATGGAAATATAAGTGAAAATATCCAAGCCTAGGATAAATTTACTGAGTATAGGTTTGGTAAATCTATGTTTGAACACAACCCCTCTCCCCAAGCAATAACAGTGTGGGTGGAGACAGAGCAGGGCTTCATTTGAGGGGAGGAGTAGGAAGGACTGACACACACACAGAGCTACTCTTGTCTCTGGAGCCTACACAGACCAAAATTTGTCTCTCTGATGTGGGAACAAATTGAACATGTATGTCTTTTATAGACACTGGCCCTGGAATATGGACAAATATGAATTATAATTCTTGGGTGCTTATTTCAAGATAATTACCAAAAGTTTCACAGACACCTAGAGATCTTACAAATCTCTCCATCTCAAAGAATTTGACAATATTAACATTAAGGGTCATATCACATTTTTAGCAAAATCTATGCGTAAAGCAGCAATATTTTCTCAGGAAACATAACCTAAATAGAAATTATAGTGTAAATATTTCTAATCCACTCTGCTTAGCCTTATGATTTATAGAAACAATGTCTATCATTTCATGTGAGTAGATACATAAGAAAACCCCTAGATCTCATTGTATTACAGATGGCTAATATTTCCTCCTAGACTGTTACTTATACATTTTTAAATAGAATATAAGATATAAGAATAAATAATGTGTGCATATTTTTAAATACCAGCTTATTTATTGGTGCTCATCCAACTGAACTCTGACTTCCTATTGATACTACTGAAGTAGATTTATCATATTTAGCTATGTTTTAGTGGGAAAATATTTATGTGTAGTGTCACTGCCAAGATCAGAAATTTAAACTGCTAATGCATCAGGTAAAAAGTAAGTTGTGAATAAAATATTGAATGAAAAAATATTACCTATACAAGCGAGGTATAACCTTTTCTCTTAATGATTACATTCTTAATTTGATACCCAGCAATCCAAAAATGCTTCCAAGATATGTCGTCCTAAAGTACATTTAGTATTACTGTATTGAGGCTAAAATGTATAGATATGTTTGCCATGTAATAACAATACAAAACAAAAAATGAATTTTCTGAATTGGTAATTCTTTACACTTGATAAAATGTCCCAAAAGTTCAGATGATGAAGGAGTGAACATTATGAATCATGAAGCCAGATAGCCTGGGTACCAACTCTAGCTCTCTCATTTACTCGTTATGTGACCTCAGCTTATGTATTTAATCTCTTTGTGCTTCACTTTTCTCATTTATAAAATGAAGATATAATCAGCTTTCATTGGGTTATTGTTATAATTAAATGTGTTGATAAGTGTAGAACAATGTTAGGCATATAGCAAGTGGAGATAAGTGTTGCCTGCCACTGTCAAGCCTTTAGAATAATCTAAATCAATTAGCAGGTATACAGAAGAATACTAAAACCATGACATTTTCAACAAAATTAAACAGAAATAAAATATTGGAAACAATGAAAGAATAAGAATAACAGGTCTAATATTAAACATAAAGCAATTAAAATCTGTAAATAAAATCTGAATAATTCCCAATAGCAACACAGTACTATAATTTCAAACTAATAAGTATGAATCAAAACCCAAATTATAAAATAAAAATGTATCAAATAGTATACTCAATCTGAATGAAATTTGTTATTGTCAAACACCTAATATATCCTTATAAGCACACATATTAGTACACAGATGTAATGTTTAAGAAATATATATATTTGTCTGAAAAGATCAATTTTTGAAAATATTATTTAAAAGATAAAAATCAACCCTAGCAGGTTTGGCTCAGTGGATAGAGCTTCAGCCTGAGGACTGAAGGATCCCGGGTTCTTTTCTGGTCAAGGGTACATGCCTAAGTTGTGGGCTCAATCCCCAGCAGGGGGCATGCAGGAGGCAGCCTGTCAATGATTCTCTCTCATCATTGATGTTTCTAGCTCTCTCTCCCTCTCCCTTCCTCTCTGAAATCAATAAAAAAAAAATGTATTTTTTTTCCTTGCTATATGGCATGGCATTTTTATTTTTTTATTTTTATTTATTTTTTTATATTTTATTGATTTTTTTTTGCCCCCCTTCCTCCCTCCCTCCCCAGAGTTTTATGTCCATTGGTTGTACTTATATGCATGTACACAAGTCCTTCGGTTGATCTATTATCTCCCCCAGATCTTCCTCCCCTCCCCCCTGTAATTTGACAGTCTGCCTGTTGCTTTACTGTCTCTATATCTGTCTCTTGGTTCATCAATTTATAATGTTCTTTATCATCCACAAATGAGTGAGGTCATATGGTGTTTCTCTTTCATTGATTGGCTTATTTCACTCAGCATGATATTCTCCAATTCCATCCAGGTTGCTGCAAATGATGAGAATTCCTTCTTTTTTATGGCAGCATAGTATTCCATTGTGTAGATGTACCATAGTTTTTGGATCCAATCATCTGCAGACGGGCACCTAGGCTGTTTCCAGATTCTAGCTATTGTAGATTGTGCTGCTATGAACATAGGGGTGCATATATCCTTTCTGATTGGTGTTTCTAGTTTCTTGGGAATATATTCCTAGAAGTGGGATTACTGGGTCAAATGGGAGTTCCATTTTCAGTTTTTTGAGAAAACTCCACACTGTTCTCCACAGTGGTTGCACCAGTCTGCATTCCCACCAGCAGTGCACGAGGGTTCCTTTTTCTCCGCAACCTCGCCAACACTTGTCGTTTGTTGATTTGTTGATGTTGGCCATTCTGACAGGAGTGAGATGGTACCGCATTGTTGTTTTGATTTGCACCTCTTGGACAATTAGTGACTTTGAGCATGTTTTCATGTGCCTCTTGGCCTTCCGTCTGTCTTCTTTTGAAAATATTCTATTTAGGTCCATTGCCCATTTTTTAATTGGATCATTCATCTTCCTTTTATTTAGTTTTATAAGCTGTCTGTAAATGTTGGAGATTAAACCTTTATCAGTGGTATTATTTGCAAATATGTTCTCCCACACCGTGGGCTTTCTTGTTGCTTTGTTGATGGTTTCTTTTGCTGTAAAAAAGCTTTTTATTGTGATGAAGTCCCATTTGTTTATTTTCTCTTTAGCTTCCATTGCCCTAGGAAGGGCAATGGAAGCTAAAGAGAAGAAGTGAAGAAGTTCTTTTGGCATACGTCTGAGATTTTGCTGCCTGTGGATGCTTCTAGTATTTTTATGGTTTCCCGTCTGATGTTTAAGTCCTGAATCCATTTTGCGTTTATTTTTGTGAATGGTGTAAGTTGGTGATCTAGTTTCATTCTTTTGCATGTGTCTGTCCAAATTTCCCAACACCATTTATTGAAGAAACTGTCTTGACTCCATTGTATATTCATGCCTCCTTTGTCAAATATTAATTGAGCATATTGATTTGGGTTGATATCTGGGTTCTCGATTCTATTCCATTGATCTATATGTCTGTTCTTGTGCCAGTACCAGGCTGTTTTGAGAACAGTGGCTTTGTAATATAGTTTGAAGTCTGGTATTGAGATCCCTCCTACTTTACTCTTCTTTCTCAGGATTGCTGTGGCTATTCGGGGTCTTTTATTGTTCCAAATGAACTTTTGGAGAGTTCTTTCTAGGTCAGTGAAATATGCCGTTGGTATTTTAATGGGGAGTGCATTGAACCTATAGATTGCTTTAAGAAGTATGGACATTTTGATGATGTTGATTCTACCAATCCATGAACATGGTATGTTCTTCCATCTCCTTCCATCTTCCTCTATCTCTTTTTTCAGTGTCGTGTAGTTTTCCGCAAATAGGTCCTTTACTTCCTTAGTTAAATTTATTCCTAGGTATCTTAATTTTTTTGGTGCGATGGTAAATGGAATTGCTTTTTTAGCCTCTGTTTCTGTAGTTTCACTGTTGGTGTATAGAAATGCCATGGATTTCTTGGCATTAATTTTGTATCCTGCTACATTGCCAAATTCATTTATTAAGTCAATTAGTTTTTTAATGGAGTCTTTTGGGTTTTTTATGTACAATATCATGTCATCTGCAAATAAGAATAACTTTACTTCTTCTTTTCCAATTTGGACGCCTTTTATTTCCTCCTCTTGTCTAATTGCAATGGCTAGTACTTCCAGTACTATGTCAAACAGGAGTGGTGAGAGTGGGCATCCCTGTCTTGTTCCTGTTCTTAGTGGGAATGGTTTTAGTTTTTGCCCATTGAGTATAATGTTGGCTGTGGGTTTATCATATATAGCTTTTATTATGTTGAGGTATGATCCTTGTACTCCCACCTTGTTAAGAGTTTTTATCAGGAAAGGGTGTTGGATTTTATCAAATGCTTTTTCTGCATCAATTGATATGAGTATATGATTTTTATCTTTCAATTTGTTTATGTGATGTATCACGTTTATTGATTTGTGGATATTGTACCATCCTTGAATTCCTGGAATAAATCCTACTTGGTCATGGTGTATGATCTTTGTGATGTTCTTCTGGAGTCGATTTGAAAAATGTATTTTTTAAAATACTTTTAAAAACATTAGTTTCAAAGAAAAATTTGTGCACTGGTGAGGACCCCTTGGGGAATGTAGGACTGCCAGTTTTGGTCTGATCCCCACAGGCCAGGCTGAGGGACCCCACCAGTGCATGAATCCATGCACCAGGTCTCTAGTATGCATATAAGATCTTTGGTGAATTTCTTCCTGCTTTCTCCCTTCCCCCATTCCTTCTGATATTCATCAGTCTGTTCTGTTTTCCCCTGGTGGTCAGTGTGCATCATAGCTACCAGTCAAATAGTTGAATGGTCACTTAGGCTTTTATATATAATTTTTAAGACTTTTTCTGCACAAGTGTCTAAGAACAGTAAGAGAAATAAAAGATGATCACTACCCATGACGATTTAGCCTTTTGGGATAAAAACAAATCAATGTGAGCCCACCAGTGCAGCTTAGTGGTTTTATATTATCTTATGAACAAGAAGATCATGATTACATTCCCAGTCAGGGCACATGCCTGGGTTGCAGGCTCGATTGCCAGTAGGGGGCATGTAGGAGGCAGGTGATCAATTATTCTCTCTCATCATTGATGTTTTTATCTCTTTCCCCCTGTCTCTTCCTCTATGAAATCAATATATATATATTTTTTAATTTGATTGTCTGAATTCAGGACATCATAAGAAAGCAAGAGTTATACTCATCACATATAAAACTTCCATTTTGATGGCTCAAGTAATCTTATGTATAACAACATTATTTAGGTTGTGATAATAGGTACATCTGAAAATTGTTTACTACTACAAATTTGCATCCAAAAGTTAACTACTGTTAATTATGTAACCCCATATGTTGTAGCTCCATATGCACATACATTCAGAAAACACTAAGTAAATTAGGAATTGTGTTATTTCTAATTTACTTAGGGTTTTCTGAACATATATGCGTATCATATCAGCTCAAGCAAGGGATTATTCAAAGTATCCTTCAGATAGACTCCCACTAGAAAGTGTTTCATGCAGTAACATTAACTATACCTTGTTAAAATGTGTTGATACTAAAGATTGTGTTAACTAGATTCCCTGAATAGAAATGGATGGGTCAATCTTAGCACCACAAGCCAAAAGCTTAAATTTTCCTTATTCTTTAGGCTTCTCTTCATCCAATAGATTGTTCAGTTGAACTGGAGTCATTCATATTAGCTTTAGGGAGCAGGTAGATTTAAAATACTGGAGTCCTGGCATTAGCAATTTGATGAGTTCCACCAAGGGTCTTTTCCACATAATGATGTGATGATGCCAGCCATTCCTGATTTTTATAATATCACTATGGTCTTAGTTTTTTAGCAGAAAACACTTTCTTTTATGTTGACAAAGGAAAATGTAGTACTGATACTGAGAACAGCTTCAAAATGGATAAAATTAATGTAAGATGGTTTATCAGTGTTTCCCAAACTTTTGACATATGTGTACCCCTTCTATAATTTTCGTAACGCTGAGTAACCCTCATATTCATGAGAATGTAGAATTAGGCACAGCTAAGCACGGTGCAGTGCATATCCCCACCAAACTCCGGTGCAAAGCGTACCCCCACCAAACTCTTCCCATACCCCTAGGGGTACGTGTACCACACTTTGGGAAACACTGGTTTAAGTAAAAATCATAAGGCCTATTATATATTTGGAGGGATAAAACTGGTTGAAATTATCTGGCTGATTATTCCTGAGAAGTGTGTCCTAAATAACCAATTAACATTTAAATGATAAAAACACACAGTGAACCATTATTGAATCTAATACTAAAATAGCACAAGCCAGTTTGGGAGAGGCAAGTGATGGAGTGGGAAATGGGTGCACATAGTTAAACAATAGGTTATTATCAAGGCAATAATTTTGGTTTGGATGGTGAGGTCAGAGGAACTTACTTTATTATCAAAAACAACTTATTAATGTAATAAATTAATAAATTAAAAGTGAGTCAACACAAATCAATGAAAAGGGGATTACACACTAAGGGATTGTAATTAGTCCAATTTTGTATACTGGGGAAATAAAATAGCACCAGCCATAGAAAATTAATACATTCTTACCATATGATCTAGAAATCATGTTCCTTGGTAGTTACTCAAATTATTTGACAAGTTATATCTACAAAACAAACCTGCACACAATTGTTTACACAGCTTCATTCATATTTACAAAATCTTGGAAGCAATCAAGCTGTCCCTGAATAGGTGACAAAGTCTGGCACATCCATGCAAAAGAACAGTATTCAGTATGAAAAAAAAAAAAAAAAAAAAGCTACCAAGTCATGAAAAGACATGGAAGAATCTTTAAATGCATATTGCTGAGTGTAAGAAGTCAATCTGAAAAGGTTAGACAAAACTATGGATGCAGTAAAATGTTCAGTGATTGCCAGGGGTTTGGGGGAATAAGGAGGGGAGGATGAATAGGTGGAGCAGGGGATATCTGAGGCAGTGAAACCATTCTCTAAGGTACTGCAATGGTAGAAAGATGCCTTGAAAAATTTGTGGAAAACCACAGACTGTACAACACAAAGAGATAACCCTAAGGTAAACTATGGACTGTAGTAGACAATAATGTATCAATATTGGTACATCAGCCCAGCCAGCGTGGCTCAGTGGTTGAGCATCGACCTATGAACCAGGAGGTCATGGTTTGATTCCCTGTCAGGGCATATGGCCTGGTTGCAAGCCAGATCCCCAGTGTGTGGTGTATAGGAGGCAGCCAATCAATGATTCTCTCTCATCATTGATGTTTCTAGCTCTCTCTCCCTCTCCCTTCCTCTCTGCAATCAATAAAAATATTTTTTTAAAAATTGGTACATCAATTTTAACAAATGGACCTCACTAATAAAAGATGTTAATAATATGGGAAACTGGGGCAGAGTAAAGGCATGCATGGGAACTCTGTAACTCAGTGTAACGTCACTGGTTGCTAGATGCCAGTCGGGGCGGCCCTAGCGACCAGTTTATGGTAAATTTTCATTCTGAGACAGAGCCGGGGTGGGGGGGGGCTTATTTTCGGGGGGATGCCTTATATTTCACTCAGAAGGAAACCTGTAAGTAGGTCTTATTTTCAGAGGATGTTTTATTTTCGGGGAAACAAGGTAGCAAATTAACCATCACGCCATAAAAAGATGGCTGAACCCACAGCAGAGGAAGGGATCCTGTAACACAAGATGGCTGTGCCCACAGCAGAGGCTGAGTTCTGATACTGAGCCATAACAAGCAATCAGCAGGGAACTGAGACTGTGTGGCGCTGGGCCAGGGCAGGGAACCTGAGGCTGCGTTCCACACCTGGTGGGGCTTGACAGGGGACCTCAGCCCCCCCCCCTCCCCCCGCTCAGCAGTGCTTGATGGGGACCTCAAGGAGTTCCCCTTGCCTTGGCCCAGGCCAGGGTACCTCAAGGCATGCCCCCTGGCCCGGGAGACCTCAGGCTGTGCCCCCTACCCCGGGGCCGGGCCAGGCAACCTGAGGCCATGCCCCCCACCCAGCAGGGCTTGAGGGGGGGGGCAGGAAGAGAAGGGCAGCTGGGTCTGGATCTAGCCTAATGGGGTGGGGCCAGCCAGGTCTGGGTCTCATGGGATTTCAAGGTTCACATGGGTGGGTGAAGACTTGACTCTGGTTCCCATGGAGCGCCCCAGACTTTGACAGGAGGAAGATTTTCAAAAACATTTTACTAATTGTCTTTCATCTCTAACACTTCTATTAAAGACAAAGAGCAAATAGAAATATTAAAATATTTCTTCTATTTAATTCCCTTTTAATATGCATGAATTCTGTGCACCGGGACACTAGTTTAAATATAATTTTCTCTGAGCAAAATAAATTGATACATAGTTTTAGTGTATACATCTGGTTAATTGACTACATCTAAAGCTATTCATTTTCTTACAAAGATCATCTGCTGCCAACTTGCTAGATGGAGAGGTTATAAAAGAGATTTTTTTTTAAGTCAGTATTTGCTTTAACTGAGAAAGATGTTACAAAGCCACCACATATTTAAAAATGCCACGTTAACATGTACATAGACACATATTTGCATGAGTCATGAAGTGTGGATTGTTTAAAAATTTAAATAGAAAGAAAAAAAGTAAAGTTGACATACGGTCAGCAAAACAGGTGATATCTGTTACTTTATGAAGCTTGGAAGGTTTGCCAGAAGCCAGGTCACTTAAAGAACAAAGAGTGAATACAGATAGGAAAGACCCTGTGGAAATTATTGAATTCAGTCACTTTTTTATTGTGCATTCATGAAAATCAAAATGAGGCCACCTGCCCCTAAAATGGAGAAAAAAAAAAAAAGAAAAAAAAAAAAACCAACCTAGAGGATTTGTGTAGGGCAGAGTATTTACACAATAAATAAATTAAAAAAAGACATATCAAAGTGCCCTTTTAAAAAATAATGTTTATTAAAAATGACCATTGGCTCACATATAAAAGTTGTATTAAAAATGGTTTAAGCTAAATATGGTAATTTTGATAACTCAAAGACACTATATATAGCCTAATTTCTGTGTAACTTTCCTGTTATTTATATAATTTTTAGGTAAATAAAGTGCTACTTATCCCTATTCTTCCTTAAATGTTTCTTTTTTTTTTAATTGGGGTGACATTAGTTAACATGAACATATAGGTTTCATGTGTGGATTACTAATTTATAAAATATGTACTGTATATAGGACCATGTGCCCACCACCCAGTCAAATCTCCTGTCAGTTCATATTAGGATTCCTTTGTCCCCCTACTCCCCTTCTTCTGGCAACCACCACACTGCTGTTTGTGTTCATAAGTTTTAGTTTTATATTCCACATATAAGTGAAATCGGATAGTTCTTAGCTTTTTCTGTCTGTCTCATTTCACTATGCATAATGTTTTCAAGGTCCATCTTTGTTAATATGCTCATTATTCAATCTTTAGAGACTGAATTCAACATCCTTTTAAAAATATATTTCTTTATTGATTTCAGAGGGGAAGGGAGAGGGATAGAGAGATAGAAACATCAATGATGAGAGAGAATCATTGATTAGCTGCCTCTTGCACCTCCCCCTACTGGGGAACAAGTCCACAGCCTGGGCATGTGCCCTTGACTGGAATCAAACCTGGGACCCTTCAGTCCACAGGCTGATGCTCTAGCCACCAAACCAAACCAGCTAGGGCTCAACATCTTATTTTAAAAACAAAATAAATTACTTTGAGAATAAATTTCTCCAATATAGAAAAAATAAATAAAACAGTCCAAATGTGGGCTATGTTCCTATCTCATACCAATACTCAAAGTCTAGATAATAATAAATCAAAAAACAGTAGGAAACTAAAGTCACCCAACACTCAAAATTTACTATGGACCAGGCCACTATTCTAAACATTTTAATCCTCTTAACCCTCATGGAAATTCTATGAGGAACTATTACTGTACCTCCTGTTTTTCAGATGAGGAATACAAGATGTAGGAAATTAGGTGACCTGCGGAGGACCACGTAGCCAGTAAGTTGCGGTTGCCCAGTTCCAAATGAGCACTCTTACTCCTGAGCTCATCCCCTTCAAGGCTACACTGAAGTTGCACAATCTCGTACACTGTGAAAAAGCTGATGGTATCCAGTAAGCAGGGTTTTTTAAAAATATGTTTTTATTGATTTAATAGGGGAAGGGAGAGGTAGAGAGAGATAGAAACATCAAAGTGATAAGATACTGGGAATGGAGCCTGCAACCTGGGCATGTGCTCTTGCCTGGAATCAAAACTGGGACCCTTTAATTCGCAGGCTGAAGCTCTATCTAATGAGCCAAATTGGCTAGGGCTAGAAAGCAGTTGTTAACTGACAAACAGCTACAACTAGTTTTCAGAGAAGTAAAGCCGTGGAATTGATCAGGTTCAAGTTATTGAGAAAATAGATGCTCAGGATGTATGACAGGATCAGGAAAAACAAAAGATAAAATGTGATTTTTCATGAGGAAGAGTAGGAAATAAGTGTGAGGAGAAGTAGAGGCAACAGAAAGTACACAACTAAAGTAATAAGCCTGAAAATCTGGAAAAAAAACAGTACATTTTGTTTAAAAAAAAATAAAATTACTCTAAGAAGCAAAGCCGAGAAACACATCACACTCTATAATTCCCAACAAACTGGTTCTCAGAAACATGTCATAATAGCTGCCAGTTTTGCCCCTTACTTTCCCCGAAAATTATTTTCCATTTTCTTCCTGAGATATTTATTGTCTACCTTCAAACACTAATCATCAGCTTTACTTTTCTAGCTCTTTTTCTCTATTTGCCATTAATCGTGGCTATTTCCTGTGACTCCATACTGAATTTTGGTTTCCCCTCCTCAGTGACCATCTTAGAAAGCTTGCCTTTCCACATATATATTTTAATTGCCTAAAATCCATATCTAGTTACACATCCCAAAGTATCATCAAAGTAAACACTGAAAAAATATACATAAATAGTACATTGCATCACAAAAAGGCTCCTTTTCATTTCTCCATCTTTGGGGCCATATTCTACTTCCTTAAGTTAATCAGCCAGTGGATTCTTTGGCTCCATCCATAGTCATTGCTCACTCATCATTTAAGATGTGCCTCTTCCTTTCTATGTCCACTGCTATTATCACAGCTTTGAAGCTTTCATCACTTGCCTCTTGATGGCTAAAACAGTTACATAGCTCACACCCTTGCCCAAAGCTTCTCCCTCTCAGTGTCTGTGTCCAGCTGCCAGATCAGCTCATCCCAAACATTACCCTGTGAGATCCACTAAGGCTCCCAATGCCAGATGGATACAACCTTAACCACCAGAATTTATTTTCAAAGAACAATGTGAACTGTTCTCCCATCCTCATTCCCACTTGCAACCTCCTTAAATGCTTTTCTCACTCTTCCTAGATGAGCATTTCCAAATCCTCACAAAGTGACTAAATTATATATCCTATCCAATATAATTTTTGTGTACTCCATACCTCTGTGCCTTCAATAGTAAACAACTTAAAATATCAAGACCTTGGGTAAAAATATCAAGACCTTGGGTATTTTCAATAGTTAACCATACAGATTTCTTTTTCGGGGTGTGGATATTAGGAACATGTCACACTGATTGAATGTCTATGAAAACAAAGGAATTATGCTAGATTAGTCTTCAGCACAATACTGAAAAGCAAGTTTTTAACCTAAAAGCAAATGCAAATTTGCTAGGACATTGTAAGTCACGACCAATTTACAAGCGGCAGAGAACTTCAGGAGGGTGGCACTGTGGGCAAAAAGCTGTAGGGGGGGGGGGGGCAGAAAGCTATGAGGGGCAGAGAGCTACCAGTGGCAGTGGTGGGTGGGGTGGCCAGCTGAGGCAAATGGCAGTGAGTTACTCTGTGCAGGGCTACTAGTGATTAAATAATTTTATACCTCAGAATAGTGACATTAAACCATTTGTCCACATGCACACAGCAGATGCGAAGTCCAAAATTTATGCCAATTACCTTTCCTAAGTCTTTTACTTGGCATAGCCCCTCTCTTCAACACATCTGAAAACAACAGGTAACCATGTTGACTCTCTGAACTCAGGCATGCCTCTTCCGCACTGTAACTGCTGCCTGCCTGTGGTTTTAGAAGCTTCCTAGATCCTGGATAATTCAGTAACTTAGCAGCAAAGGTGCTGCAGACTTTAATTTCTCTAAAGCCTGCTCTTGGGTCCTGACTACTGAGGTATGGCAGTCACACTGACAAGTGCACAAAGTGACAGCTGACAGCAGGAAGAAGACAAAATACCTTTAAAAAGCAGACACAAAAACTATTAAATGACAGCAGACTGGGAGCACGAGTCTCTCCTGATATTCCCTCTGTGCATTTCCCTCCAAGGGAAAATTGACAAACAAGAACACAGTAGCTGTCCACCCCCTTTTCTGAGGGGCTGTTTTCTGCTCAAGGAACACATGTTCTTAGTAACTTTAGCTTTCTCTGTTTTAGCTCATAACCGCCTCCTTTTGTTTGTAAAGATCTATACTAATAAAAGGGTAATATGCTAATTAGACCGGGTCAACTGGCCATCTTCCAGACATCCAACTACCTTCCAGACAAAGCCATGCTGATAGGGGCCCAGGCAGAGGCAGTTAGGGGCAATCAGGCTGGCAGGGGAGAGCAGTTAGGGGTGATCAGGCAGGCAGGCAGAGGATTTAGGGGCAATAAGGCAGGCAGGCAGAGGCAGTAAGGAGCAATCAGGCAGGCAGGCAGACAAATGAGTGGTTAGGAGCCAGCAGTCCCAGATTGCAAGAGGGATGGGGCCTAAACCAGCAGTCAGACATCCCCCAAGGGGTCCCTGATTGGAGAGGGTGTAGGCTGGGCTGAGGCAACCCCCCCCCCATGCATGAATTTCGTGCACCAGGCCACTAGTGCCCATGTAACAGACCAAGGCAATGCTCAGCAATCAGCAACTCTGTTAACAAATTTCACGGGTTTTCCTCAGGAGGCTTCTTAAGCCATCATTTTGCTCTTTCAAACTATTGTGCTGCACTGAACTTTTACTAATCCTTCAAGGTCCACGGCTACCTCTTCTCTGATGCCTTTCCTGAAGAGTGAGGGAATATTATCACAAAATGAACAGACACCCCAAGAAACTGGTGGTGTTTTCCATGTTTTATAGCTGGCACAACTATGACTCTAGGCTTTCAAGGTCAGTATGTTTTAAGTTTTGTCTCACTTCAAATACCATGTTCTTTCCAACTGTAGTGTAAGCTCCTGACAATTAAATTTTTTGATGGCAATGTAAGGCCTGAGATTAAGCTTTTGATTGCTCAGGCATCCACTTCAAAGACACCCATCACCAAAAACACATTGCCAGCAAGAGAACTAGACAAAGAGGCAGGCCACACCACCAGGAAGTTCCCTATTTAGAGAGGTCTGATTGACTTAGATTTTACTGTTTGATCTCTTGATTTTCCCTTCCTGAACTTTAATTCCTACTCTTATGTTTTAAATTCACCAATAAAGAAGGAACTTCTAAAACCCTAGGTACCCTACCCTCAACCCCAATAAAGGCAGAATTCCAGGTCCTGCCCATCCTCCTCCCCCTTGTTATGTGGGCCTCAAGGGTATAACCTCCAGGACTTATGAGTAATAAACCTTGTGTTTTTTTTAAAGTTCCCTGATGGTTGTTGCTAATTCTTGCAGTCATAATATGAACCACAAGGGCTGCTCCAGCCACAACACTGGCTCCTAAAAGGGAAATATCTGTAGGGGATGGGAGACTCACTTCAGGGCCCAGGTCCACAGGCATTTTTTTCCAATAGAATCACTATACAGAGACTGAGGCCAACACATAACACTAACAATAGGATGTTTCTCAAAAAACTTCTATTTCTTGTTATTTGAAGATATTCAATTCAACAGTCACTCGTGCTTTGTATAACTCATTTCCTTTGTCACATTTACTACTCATAACAGTCCTATAAGACAGGTATTATTAAACTCTATTTAAACAATCTTGAGCATCAAAGAACCGAGATAATTTGCTGCAAGTTACTATCTTTTGCACTAAATCTGGCAGTGGTTTCCTCGCAATTAAAAACCTAACCCCTTGCCGAAACTGGTTTGGCTCAGTGGATAGAGCATCAACCTGCGGACTGAAAGGTCCCAGGTTCAATTCCGGTCAAGGGCATGTACCTTGGTTGTGGGCACATCCCCAGTGGGGGAGAGGGGGGTTGCAAGAGGCAGCTGATCATGTTTCTGATTCTCTATCGCTCTCCCTCTCTGTAAAAAATCAATAAAATATATATAAAAAGAATTCCTTAAAAAAAAAAAAAAAACACCTAACTCCCAGGGACTTAAATGTCTCCCCAGCAGAGCATGAATATATTATCTCACTCTATAATGATTGATGAGATGTCTTGCACAAGTCCTAGAGTGTGAAATCCTCAATGAGAGAGGTTGTGTCAAATTTAATGTTTAAACTTTCATTTCCACTGTAACATATGAGATGTCCCATTGCATGGAATGTAGATGTAGACAAAGGATCTAGAGTGAAGATGACTGGGCTCAAACCCTACTTCTACCATTTCCATGAGACCTTAGGGGAGTTATTTAACCACTGTAAGCATTACCTTTTGTGTGTGTGTGTGTGTGTGTGTGTGTGTGTGTGTGTGTGTTTTCAATTTAGACTTTAGTAGTAATATCTAACCGAGAGCTGAGAAGATTAAATGAGAGTGCATGTGACATACTTGTTAACTAGCACAGTGGCTAGCACAAAATAATATTTTGATAAACATTAGTGGCAATTATTGTTATCATTGGGGTCATTCACCTCAAGAAGGGTTTCCTTTGGCACTATGTCTGTCTGTCCTGTAGAGCTTTTCTAGATGAGGCACATTTAGCAATCTTTCCCCCATGCTCCTATTGCATCTAAAGTCCCATTATTGCTACCAAAAATGTCTGGTTTTAATGTATATCTCCTACACTGCAAGAAGCATTCCTAACACCATCATCAAACTGTGCCTTCCATGCACACATAAACCACTTTGCCTGGAATATCCTTGACTATCTCTTCTACCTCAATAATCCCCTTTCATTCTTCAGAAACAAGTTACTTCCAATGTGAGGCCTTCTCAACTGTCTCAGGCAGTTACAATTCCCAGAGCAGTTTTTTCACACCTGACTATACTACTTACCACACTATAGTATTATTCACCTACTCACTTGTTTCTCTAACTAGACTGTGAACTCTTCCATGTCAGAAATCCCATTTTATTCATCATATTAGGCCAAGTCCAAGCAGAAGAGAACATATGGCAGAACTTCAAGAACTGCTTGTTTGGACAAATGACTGATGAACAAATGAAGCAAGCAGGGACTAAACAATACATAATGTACTTGTTCAATGGAATTTGAAGTATTATGAACCAACTAGGCTTTGGGTCACCATATATGAATTGTTGTGACTACTATATTATAGAGCAGGGTAATTTGAGAAAAAAGAGGTCACTAGTTCGATTGCCAGTTAGGGCACATGCTTGGGTTACAGGCTCCATCCCCAATATGGGGTGTGCAGGAGGCAGCTGACCAATGTTTCTCTCGCATCATTGATGTTTCTATCTCTCTTCCTCTCCATTTCTCTCTCTGAAATCAATAAAAAGACATTTTATAAACTCTTCAATCAAATAAATGTAGTCATGCTCTAGGGAAATGTCAGTTTTATCTATTGGTTTTATTCCCATAAGGAGTTGCAACACGTGCAAATGAAACTACATCTTCTCTCCCTGATATTTTAATTGTCCTTGATACAGTCTGCAGAGGGGAGGGCCACATCACTTTGATGCAAATGTATTCATTACAAGTTATCACTTCTTTTTTTGAAAGGAAAGAAAATGGATAAAACTTTTAATAACACACAAGCTTAGATCTATAAAAACACATAATGCTTAAATACACAGAGCTAAGCCAATGTGCAAATGAGCAGTTAAGACTATAGATACATGGATTAGATTTGACCTACTGAGTGACAACAGACTCTCATCCAGTGAGACTCATACACATTCATGGATTAACGACTTGAATTATCAAGAAAGTATTTGTTCATCAGCCTTTCCTTTTACAGAAAAGATAATTATAGCTATGAAGTATTTCGCTCTCTGATCTTGGAACGTTGATTCTGATTTCAAGGAAAAAATAACATGCATAAAGTATTGAACCAAATTGGGAAAATCAACATTCTTCCAAATGCAGAACTACTTAA
Source organism: Pipistrellus hanaki (assembly GCF_964339955.1). NCBI lineage: Eukaryota > Metazoa > Chordata > Mammalia > Chiroptera > Vespertilionidae > Pipistrellus > Pipistrellus hanaki. The sequence goes on along the minus strand of NC_140524.1, from coordinate 59,500,809 downwards.
ACACATAGCCAAATAGGTCTACCTTTGCCTTGGAGGGTGGGGGGAAGGAAGGAATCGAGGCTACATATACAATCTTCATTGCCTAAACTTTCTAGGACTTGCTCCCATTTTCAGGGTCAAAAATAAGGAATAGGCAAAGGAAGAGTTCAACAATGACATACACCATAGTAATAACAAATACAGTTGGCTTGGGATTTTAAAAGAGATCATAAATCTCCCAACTCCTGCATTTACTTACTTTTCTATTTTGCAAGCTTATTTAAAATAAATCCTTACACCTTGAGCATTTCCCAATGAGGAAATTAGTCAGGAAATAGCTTGAACCAATACCAACCACTGTTGTCAAGGAAACAAAACAAATATATTACCCGTTTCTTACCCTCAGGAAGCTAGAAACAGGTTGAGGACAGCAAAGAGAACATTTAAAAGTAACACGAGAGCATTTAGAAAGCAAAATGTGCACCTTAATAGAATGCATATTAAGAAAATGAAAGGCTCCACTCAGGCACCTTAGCTCTCCTCAGTATTCTCAAAGCTGGTATCAGGAATAATTAGAACAGGTAAACAAGATTGTGAAGGAGGTAAGTGATATGATTAGTTCGGTCAGAGGCATCAGGTATTTAATTTGGGGAAGTAGTATGTGACAGGCACATAAATAGACCATGTAACTCTGTGCACCAGTGAGAACAATCAGACTGGCCTGACTAAAGTAAGAAAAAGTACAGTTCAAATGCACTGAACACTGAGATTGAAAACAATGGGGGTCAGTTAAAGTAAACTTATAAGTAACAATGGCAGATAACAGAAACACGAGGAAATATTAACTTTTGTCATAATCCACGGTGTAATGGTTATTTTTCATTTAAAACAAATACCTTAATTTCACAAAATGCATACAATAGGCATATATTTTAAATGTTTTATGGAAATGCATGTTTTAGAGACCTGACCCTTAAATTAAGAGCTGAGAGAGAAGAATGTATAATATTCAGATAAAACTTGCAGGACTGAACAATCTTGAAACTTTTAGAAATCTGTTTACTGCAAATGAAAGAATTTTCCATTCCACAGTTGTCAGATCTTTACTTTAAAAGTGGACAATGTGGAAATATTACATTCTACCTTTATTTTGAAAGTGGACTATTTGAAAATATTACATTGCTATCATTGAATTCTTTTGAAGTCTTCTACTCACAATGGTCAAAGCCAATCCCTGAGTCATTTTCTTCTTTAATTTGTCATCAACTTTATCCCCCTCTATTCTCTAGTGTACTTTTTATCACATGTTAGGGCACATATATACAGTTTCATAACAGACATCAACAGGAATATAATTCCATATATCACATTTCAAAGTTCATATTTTTCCTGGGAAAACCAAAACAACTGATACCCATACTAATATTTCATACATTTACTACATGGTGCTTAGATTGAAAGAATTCATTATTCAGAAATGAAGAAAAACACAAATTTAAGCCATGAAAAACAAATAGTGTTAAATAATCCATCAGAAGAACAACAGGCAAAATCATTTTCTGGCCCACAGTTTCTCTTCTTACAAAATAAATAACATTTCTGTACTAAGTGCTAGGCAGGTATCAGACTCTGCAGGCAAGTTGATCAGGTAGTAATGGTGTCCATAGTGTGGACAATATTCTTTGAAAACAGATGAAAAAGAACTGACTGCGCCCCTGGATTAAAAAAAAAAATGGCTGCTGCTATAATAAGCTAACATTATTGACAGAGATAAAAATGATCACAAGAACTATCATGCCTCCCATGTGGCAAGTACTATTTTAAATACTGTACAATATTAACTCAACTGTCACCATAAGCCTAAAAGGTAGATACATAATTATATCCATTTTAGAGATGTAGAGATTGAGATATTAAGTACCTTTCCCAAGATCACACCAGGTACAAAGTGGTAGAAGTGGGTTTTGAACCCAGGTGATACTACTGTAATTAGCCAGTTATTAATAACTAGAGGCCCAACACATGAAATGCATGCAAGCGTAGGCCTTCCTTCCCCCTTCCCTGGCACCCAGGAACCTGGCTTCCCTCTCAGCCCTAGCTTTGTCCAGAAGGTCTTCCGGAATGACATCCAGTCTAATTAGCATATTATGCTTTTAATATTATAGTCTAGAGGCCTAGTGCATAAAAATTCATGCACTGGTGGGGGCTCCCTCAGCCAGGCCTGCCCCCGCTCACAGTCTGGGAGCCCTCAGGGGATGTCCTACAGATGGGGAGTGGGCCTAAGCCACAGTCTGGCCTTGCTCTGCAGGAGGCGACTGGGCTGATCAAGTGTATGTGCCACCCCCATCACCCTGCTGCTGCTGTTGCTCTGGGCCTCGCAGCTGCCTGAGCCCATGGCTGCCTAAACCCACAGCTTCCATGAGCCCATGACTGCCATGAGCCCCAGGCCTTACAGCTACTGTGGCTTTGTTCAGATGGATGTCTGGATGGACATCTGGAATTTGTCCGCCCTAATAGCATATTACCCTTTTATTAGTATAGATAGGAAAATAGCAAAGGGAAGGCCACGCATTATCGGCATGTTATCTTGGCAGCTTCACCAGGAAGCTGCAATTTCTCCCACCCCAAGGAACCACCATCCCATTCCCTGCAGAACACTGGGTAAAGGGGTCCAAAAAAGGAGAGATAGACACATGCTCTGTGAAGTTGGGGTGATGTAGGGAAGGTACTTGCCTGACAAATCTGGGGGCAGAGATCATTAACCAGAGTTGGTATGGCCACTGCAAGCCCACAAAAATTTGGGAATACATAATCCCCTAGGCCAGTGGTCAGCAAACACATTAGTCAACAGAGCCAAATATCCAATAGTACAACGATTGGAATTTCTTTCAAGAGCCAAACTTTTTAAACTTAAACTTTTTCTAACGCCACTTCTTCAAATTAGACTCGCCCAGGCCATGGTATTTTTTGGAAGAGCCACACTCAAGGTGCCAAAGAGCCACATGTGGCTAGCAAGCAGCAGTTTGTTGACCACTGCCCCAAGCAAAAGGAATTCTCTCTCTCTTGTGATTCTTGACACTTTTGCATTCTCCCATATGGTTCATGGCCATGAACACCCTACATGCAATGATTTGATGGGCTATAGGAAGGAACACAAGCTAAGGCAGCCAGATGCTGGGCTGGACTTGGCTCTACCATGAAAAGGAAACTCTGAAAACTGGCTCTTATTTTAGCTCTGCTGAAGCCCCAGCTACACTTCTTCTATAACTGGGATAGGGAAATGGGACTTTGGAAAGTCAGGAGTGAAATTCCACAGAGATAAAGCTTTCTACACCATCTCATTGTCCTGTGAGAGCCTCACAAATTTCTTTTCCTCAGATATCATAAGAACTCCACCCCCATGCCCAACTGGTATAGACAAGGAACTCTCCCCACTGATAAGAGAAGGAGTCTGACTCTAGAGCCTGATTTCCTAAGTCTGCTTCTCTAACCTACCTAATCCTACTTGTTAGTGGGCCTTTGCTTCACTTTTTATCATGACCACCTCCTGATGAGCATAAAGTACAAAAAAAAAAAAACCCAAGTAAAGTTCACTAATTTTTATTCTATAATAAAGAGCTACCTTTCTCAGAGAAATGCATTTATTCAATGTTTCATTTTTATCATTAAATACAATTTGAAAATTAATATCAAAGTTTGGCTTTATTCAACAACAAAAATTATTACAAAGGAATCTAGTTTTTCAAACCAAAAATGATTAATGTGTCCTCCATAAATTGAGCATTTCTTCCTTTACGGGGGAAATCATTAAAATGAATTGGTTCTCTGTACTATACTGTCATTTTCCCCAAAAATCAAACATATTCTCAGTTAACTATAGTGAAAAACCTGCATAAAATATACTTCAGTGTTTTTTTCTTCTTTTATGATTAAATATTCAAATATTCTAAACAGAAATATTACAGGGGTTAAAGATTAACATATAGTAATTACTAACTTTATTGAGGTACAGAATAAAACTTTTTTAGATCATAACTCTCTTTATTCATTTGCAAGACACACAGCTTAATTCACAAGAAATAGAAGCTAAGAATGTCCTTTAAAGAAAAAGCATTTGCTTCCTCTATAAAGTGTTGTTATTTAACTATGAGTACAGCCTCCCACAATTTAATCAGATAAAAACTAAGGCAACCTTAGTGGACAATGACATTTGCCATAAAAGCATGAAATACACAAATGATAGTTGTTGCCTATCTTAAACATTTCAGCACTAAATTCACCATCTTACCTTTAATGTTTATGCTATCTATTGAAATATCTGTTCAAAGCAGGAATATTAAAGCATGACATTTAATATAATCAAAATTATCACAATCATCAGATGAAATGAGAAAATCCAACAAAGTATATAAGACATTGAAGATTGCTAAGAAAATGGAGATGATACCTAGGTGGGGGTATAAATATAGCCTTGCCTAGAAAAAGGGCTATGGCTCAAGTTTTTCTGAAAACCCATGAAACTCACAAACTCTCAGAACATGGAGAATAGCTGTGTTCAGAGTTTTGTAGACTGACACCTATCAATAACCATTATTAACCAAAAGAGTTTAAATGCCCCGTCATACAAAGTTTAATAGGATTAAATACTTTACTGAAGACCTTGAAGGAAAACTAAAGGTATGGGCGAGCCACAGAGTATGCAACCAAACCCCAAAAGATTATTGATACCATGGAACTGCAGGCATAAGGAAATATGTCGTATATACCACCTAAGCCTCTCTAACACATTGAGGACAAAGAATTCTGAGGGATAATTTCAAAATAAACATAACGGCTAGGTACCACTGATACTGTTGTTATTAGCTAGTTATTAATAATAGGAAAGGAGCCCCAGCCAGTTTGGGTCAATGGTTAGAGCATCAGCTTGTGGAGTGAAGGGTCTTGGGTTCAATTTCAGTCAAGGGCACGTACCTCGGTTGCAGGCTCAATCCCTGATGCCAGTCGGGGCATATACAGGAGATAACCAGTTGATATGTCTCTCTCACATTGATATTTTTCTGTGTGTCTCTTCCCCACCCTTCCACTCTCTCTAAGAATCAATGGAAAAATGTCCTTGGGTTAGGATTAACAAAAAATAATAATAGGCATGTCATTTCGGCAGCTTCACCAGGAAGCTGCAAATTTACATTCCCCAGAGAACCACTGGATCATTCCCTGGGAAAAAGAGTCCAATAAAGGAGAGACAGACACATGCCCAGTGAAGTTAGGGTGAGTAGGGAAGGTACTTGCAGGCCAGTCAAGCTCAGGGAACCATGGATTCACCATAATGGGTGGATCCAATGCAAGCCCACAAAAAGTTAGGAATACAGAATTCCCTAAATAAAGGATTTCACTCTCCTAGGACTCTTTGATTTGTACCTCGTTCTTGGCTTCCTTACATATGTCCATGTTTCCTTCATAGACATGTGGCCCTGAGGACCCCACACACAATGGACTGATTGACTGCAGTGGGAAACAAAAACTAGGCGAGCGTGATAATGGATTGGACAATGATGCCCTAATATGAAACCAAAACTTTGGACACTTGCTCCGTTTTAGCCCTATGGAAGCCTAGCTACACTTTTATGACTGGAGTAAGGGGAATGGGTCCTTGGAAACTCAGGGATTTAATTCCACACAAATAAAATCACTCATCCTCACATGCAACTCTCAAAACTTCTTTTTCTCAGGATATCACAAAATTCCACTCCCATGAGCAACAGATGGGAATGTGTACCTCTCCCCACCAGTAATACCACAATCATAGCATGTTCAAGAGAATGACATTAAAATGTTTCTCTAGGTGGTACATAAACAGGACATGCATTTTCAAAATTATGGACAAGCACCTACAGAAAAAATTATCTTTGTACAAGTTAACCTAATAATTATCTATTCAAGTAATTTACTGATATACATAAAGGAGAAAATCCTGCTGCCACTATATTCACCCTACAAAATGTCTCTCCAGAATATTGGTTATTTCAGGCTGTTATTTTTTGAGAACTGCAGACAAAAAACTTTTTGTAAGAGAAATGTACATTTTTCAGAGAAAACTCCATTTGTAAGCCTGTCTGCCTCTCTGTACCAGGAAAAAGAGGATGGCTAAAACTCTAGAAATTCTTATCAAAGGAGAAGGCTAAGACTTAAATTTGCATAACAACCTTACCCTTGTGTACAGCACTTTTCCTGATAACCTCCTACAGGCTCCCCAACCCCTCAACATCTTTTGTCTTTAGCTGGAAATGGCATTTAAGGTTATGTTTATTTTATATAGTTTAGGCCATTTGGGGGAGTTACTCAATTTTATTGGGTATCTCTGAAATATATAGGAAGTATACATATTTTTCTCATGTTAAATGTCTTATAATGGGAGATGGTTTCTCAGCCAATAAAATAGAATAGAAAAAAATATTTTTCCTCTTCAACAACATAAAGATTATTTTAGGCAGATTATTTCTGAGAAACAACCAGACTGCATAAAATTGCATAAAAGTTACCTATTTGTAAGTTACAAGGGAAACTTCCATTTGTTAGGTGGTCTACTTCTCTGTATCAGGAAAAGGATTCTAAATAACAAGAAACTCTTACCAATAAAGAAAAGCACCTAATTCTATCTGTACAATAATTTTTACCATTGCTTTTCCTTATCACCTCCCCCAAATGCCCCCTCCCCCAACATCTTTGTCTTTAGTTGAAGATGGCATTCATAGTGGTATTTTAGGCCATTTCGGGGATATCTCTCTAGGTAAATGTGAGGTATCCAGTTTAATAAACTTCTGTTTGTTTTTCTTTTGTTAATCTGCCTTTTATTACAGAGGGTATTAGCCAAGAAGAACCTAGAGGGTAGAGGTAAAATTATTTTTCCTCCCTTATACCATATACTCATTATATTTAAATATTAGGCCTTTTGAAGCTATTATGTTTATTATAACCATCTCCTTAAAGAGGGCAAGGATGGAAAAAAACAAACATGGCCACATAACATCAACTCTTGGTTAGGTGGTAGGTAACAAATCTGGTTATTGACAAAATATATTACAGTAAGTAGGTGACAGGGAAATTTTGAGTAAGAAAAATAATATACATTCCAGCCCTAACCAGGTGGCTCAATTGGTGTTAGAGCATCATCCCATACACCAAAAGGTTGCAGGCTGGATTCCTGATAAGGGTACAAACCTAGGTTATAGTTTCAATCCCCAGTAGATGTATGCACAGAAGGAATCATTTCTCTCACTCTCTCCCTCCCTTTCTCTATCTCTAAAAATCAATTCTAAAATATATTCTCAGGTGATTATACATATAGATATGCATACATATAAATATATCTAGATAGACAGATTCTCTCTCTCTCTCTCTCTCTCTCTCTCTCTCTCTCTCTCTCTCTTTCTCTCTCTCCAGCTTTTCATTATTGCCTTTGTTTTGAGACTTTGCAAGTTTAGAGTGTGACTTTGTAAATAAAATTGTAGTTGCCTAAATTCAAAATCAAATATCAAAAATACATTAAGTTCAATAATTACCAATGCTTCTGGAATATCTACACAATTACATCTCATCAAAATACATTACATATATACACAGTCATTGAGGATGACATAACTATAGCAATTTAAACTAAATATCTATTAAATAAGAACTGTGACTGTGACCACTAAGTTTTGACACTTACACACTCTAATTAAGGCAATGTTTAATGAACTAGTAGTTGTTACTAAGAAAAATAATGAGAAAAATCTGGCCTTATCATTAGACAATTTCTTAAAAAATATGACAGTATTGTCAGTGAGAATTCAACGACCTAGTTAATTTCTGTCAACATTTTACTGACAAAAATGCCCTAATAGAATCCTTGACCTTCTATAAAGAGTTTAAATGCATCAAGCACAAATTATTAAGTATTTTTCAAAAGCATACTACAGCAATTTTGACATTTAACAAGGTCATTTTTCAGAAACATAAATGGATAAAGGTTTCATTCTGTAAAATCACTAACATAACTTTTATTAAATTGTATAAAATTAAAATTAATAAGGTCAATCATATTCAATGTTTTCTTTACTAGCAACAACAACCATGTGACAAAAGTAATTTAAATCAAAAATGGTCATTTCCACATTTCTGACTATTATATTCAATTGTGAATAAACCAGGCTTAGGTTGGATCTTTTACTGAAAAATTAACTTCCAAAAGATCTACTTTGAATTTCAGTTTCTCAGATATTTGTCTGACTGTATATTTTTAAATATATTTTATTGATTTTTTACAGAGAGGAAGGGAGAGGGAGAGAGAGTTAGAAACATCGATGAGGGAGAAACATCGACCAGCTGCCTCTTGCACACCCCCTACTGGAGATGTGCCCGCAACCAATGTACATGCCCTTGTCCGGAATTGAACCTGGGACCTTTCAGTCCGAAGACCGATGCTCTACCACTGAGCCAAACTGGTTTCGGCCTGACTGTATTTTTTATCACTAGGCGACCAATAGAGATAAAGAACCATATAACTTAAGATGGCACTTTATATAAATCTAGGCTATAGGTACAATGTAAACAAATATATGATATCTTAAGCCTTTCTCTTTTTTCTATAATAGGTTACTTAAATAGGACTGTCAGCTTAGATTATGTTTGGATTTATGAGAATGCCTGATTTTTACAAAATTTTTCATTAACTAAGGCTCTAAATTCAGAAAAATGATTCATCGGGTATTAATTGGCTTAACCAATATAAGACCATATTCAAATAACTCATCTTTAAAGAAGGCTAAGCTAACACATTTATTTTTTGTGGAGGGTGACCACAGAGTTTGGACAGTTCAAGCCTTGGACTGACGAGAGGGCACAGTCCTCTCCTGGCCACCTGCAAGTCCCAGCCTGGAGGGCAGGGCCCTCCCAGCAAAATTATAACCAACAGTTAGAGTTGTAAGCTTGAACTATGGTCTGAACTTGTGGCCCCACGTGCCTAAGTGATATAGCTGCAAGTAAACAAAGCTTGATCAGGTGCATGTGATTGAGTAGGATCTAAACCCAGGGAATGTTGTAAACTTCTTGACCACTCCCTTATTTTGCCTCCTGGCATCTGGCTTTAAAATAAAGACATGGCTTGTGGGCTCTCTCAGAGAAGCAGCGTCCCACCCTGACCCAACTTTCATTCTCTTATCTGTCTTTTCTCAATCCTTCCTCACCCTCTCTCAGGGTCACTGAACCTGGCTGAGCTGGCATGCACATATGGCGCCCTGGGGCTGAGTATGCCATGGCCGTGCCAGCTTGCCACAATTTGTCAGTTGTGGCCTCCGCAAATTGTTTTGTATATATGCATAGCTATAATGGATTCTACATTAATAAAACTTGTCAACTGGCCATAATGAATTATATTTCAAAATGTGGCTGAGAATACCCAGTGAGGGTTTAACTAGTGAATAACCACCCAAATCCTTATGTTCAGCCAGATTGCTCTGTGAGTTCCAGACCATATGCTTTTCTAGTTGCTGAACATCTCCACCTGAGTACAATACTCAACAGGATCCACAGTTCATTCTTTCTTTCTCCTACCAAAGCTTGTATTTATTCCATATTATCTCAATGACGTGTACCGCAGATACCTCCGAAGGACCTGGAACTCCAAAGAATTCCAATCTGGCTTCCATCCACACCAACTCTTACAAAGTACTTATGTTAAAGATCACAAACATTCTCCATGCTACCAAATCTAAAAGATTTTCTGTCGTTCTCATCTAACATCTCAGAAATATTTTGCATGATTAAACCAGTGTCTCTTTTCTTCCTGAAATATTTTCCTCCCTAAGCTTTGTGATGACACATTTCCTTTGTTTTGCCACTTCTTTTACTGGCAAATTTATATAATTTTTACTGAAGGGTCTCCATTTGCTGGCTCTCCTCTTCCACTGGCCCTGGAAATGTTGGTCTTCTTCAGGGATTGATCCCAGGCCTCTTTTTTTTCTGTCTATACAATTCTTCTTTAGATAGTGTAGAAACTAGAAAGAAAAATACTTTTCCTCCCACATTGTAAGTTCTAGCTGGGCTAATAATTCAAACAGATAGCAGATTAACAAGAGAAAAACCCAATTTTAATATGCATGCATGAAGAATTCATGTAAGTACAAAAATTCCAAAGACAGTAAGGTAAAATTATATATAAACAAAATTTTGAATTTTGGACAAAGGAAAAAAGGAGGGGGGGAGTGGGACTCAACTTAAAATGGGCAAGCTACAATAGTTCAGAGAGTGGCAAAAAAAATTTCTGCTAGGTGACTCAGAAACTATGGGACAGAAGAGCAATGCAGCCATCAGGCCCCTCCCTGCTTGGAGCACTCTCATCCACAGTACTCGGTTCAAACCAGGCTAAGGTGAATATGCTAACATTTCCTTCCTGGTATAGGTAGGCCTTTCCATATGAATCTCTTAAGCAGGAAAGGGAAAAGGTCAAAGATTCTTTCTCAGGTTTTGTTTTTTTTTAAATCATATCTCAAAAAGCAGTTTTATGGTATAAAAACTTTGCTCCCCTTCAGTAATTTCATCCATTCTCATGGTATTAATTTCCATATACATGTAAATGAGTTTCTCTCTCAAACCCAGTTATTCTTCTGAGCCCCAATTATCCACATACAAGTGCCCATAGGACAGAGCCACTTAACTATTTTATAGCTCAAACTTAGTAGGTTTGAAACCTTATCTCTGCTTTTCCTGTTCTTCCCTATCTCAGTGAATATCACTATTATCCACCACCTTAATATTACACCTCCTTTTCCACCTTCTTCCCTGTCTCTCACCTCCTCAAGCTTAATGTCATTATAAGCATTAATGTCACTTTCAAAATATTTAGTTCCTTTCTTTATATCCCCACTGCCGTTGCTTTAGTTCAAGTCATTAAAATTCCTCAATTAGACTATTATTTAAAAACCTTCTTTGGAGAGGATATGGAGAAAAGAGAACCCTGTTGGAGGAAATGCAAACTGGTGCAACCACTATGGAAAACATTGTGGAGTTTCTTAAAAAAATAATTTAAAAATGGAACTGCCATATGACCCAGCAATTTCACTTCTGAAATACTAAGTCTGAAATACTAATTCTAAAGAGTATATGCACCCCTATGTTCAAGACAGAGTTATTTACAATAGTTAAGATATGGAAGCAGCTAAAGTGCCCATCATCAGTAGATGCATGGATAAAAATCTGTGGCACATTTACATAAAGGATAATTGTGCAGCTGCAAAAAAAGAAGGAAATCTTACCTTATGAGATGGCATGGATGGACCTGGAGACTATTATGCTAAGTGGAATAAGCCAGTCAGAGAAAGAAAAGTACCACATGATTTCACTAATATGTGGCATCTAATGAACAAAATAAACTAACAAACAAAATAGAAACAAACTCATAGATACTGAGAACAGACTGAGAGCTGTCAGAGGGGAGGAGGTTTGGGGAGGCTGAGCGAAAAAGGTGAAAGGATTAAGCAGAAAAAAACATCTCATAGACAACAGTTTTGTGATTACCAGGGGGAAAGGGGTTGGGGGAGGTAGGAACGGTAAAGGGGGGATAAATGGTGATGGAAGGAGACTTGACTTGGGGAGATGAACACACAATACAATATGCAGATGCTGTATTATGGAATTGTACACCTGAAATCTATGTAATTTTATTAACTAATATCACCCCAATAAATCAATAAAAGAAAAAAACAGAACAAAAACCCTGCTAAATGCTCTCTCATCAATCTTATACTTTCTTATAGGTATCACGTGCTAACCAATTGTACCACTGGAGCTCCATCAATCTTATACTTTTCATTCTAAAATACAATTTGATCATACCATCACAAAAAAACAAATTAATCCATTAAAGGTTAACCACAGGCCATAGTAAAAATGTCCTTTATCAACTAATTTCAACCTGGCATCTCCCTTCTGTTCCTCATACCACATTCTCCAGTGTAACATTTTACACCTCACTCCCCAGCATGTGATGCTTTATCTTGTTTGCATAGTTCCATCTGCCCTGACTGCCATTCTCTTTTTGGGGAAAAAAGATTTACATATACCTCAAGTCCTAATCCAAAGGTTTTTGTGATACAGCTTTCATTATTCTTCAGTAATAAAAATATTATTCTTTCATGGCTGTATATAGCAGTTATCACATTGTATTATAGAAATTGCTTTATGTATAGCAGACACTCTATGTATCTGAATTAAAAAAAAAAATAAGCCCCTGAAGAGGGAAACTGTGTCTTGTCACAATAGTGTGATGTCATCAATGCCAAGGTAAAAGGCAGAGTTTTTATTTTTATGCTAGTGGCCCGGTGCACAAAATTCATGCACATTAAAAGGAGATTAATTAGAGGAAATAATTTAATATTGCTATTGCCCTTTTTCTATAATAGAAGTGTCAAAGATTAAAGAAAATTAGTAAAATGTATGTGAAAACCTTCCTCCGGTCAGAGTCTGGGGCACACCACAGGACCCAGAGTTAAGTCCTTGCCCATTCACATAAGCCTCAAAATTACATGAGACCCAGACTTGGCCAGTCCCACCCTTGTCAAGCCCCACCAGGCAAGCGGTGGAACTTCAGGTCCCCTGGACCGGTGCCAGGACACGGAGCCTGGCCTGAGGTCCCCCAGCCCAGACCAGAGCAGGGGACATGCCTTGAGGTCCCCATCAAGCCGCACCAAGAAGGGGACATGCCCTGAGATCCTGTCAAGTCCCGCCAACCAGAGGGGCAGAGCCTCAGGTCCCCTGGCCCAGCACTGGGAGGTGGGCACAGCCTCAGGCCCCCCATCAAGCCCCACTGGGTAGGGGGTGTGGCCTGAGTTTCCCTGACCTAGCACTGGGAGTGCACTTTGAGGTTCCCCATTAAGCCCCGCTGGGTGGGGAGCATAGCCTGAGATCCCCTGTCAAGCCTCACCTGGTGGGGGGGGCATGGACTGAGGTCCCCTGGCCTGGTACTGGGGGAGGGGGAGCATCCTGAGGTACCCTAGCCCAGCATCAGGATAGGGAGCACACCTTGTGGTCCCCCATCAAACTCCACAAGGTGGAGAGCATGGCTTGAGGTCCCTAGGCCTGATGCCAAGGCAGGAAGCATGGCCTGAGGACCCCTGTCAATTCCAGCCAGGCAGAGGGGCGCAGGCTCAGGTTCCCTGGCCCAGTGCTGGGGCGGTGGGCACAGCCTGAGGTCTTCTGAAAAGTCCTGCCAGACAAGGGGCTCAGTCTGAGGTTCCCCAGCCTGGTGCTGGGGTGGAGGGTGCGGCCTGAGTCCTCAGACCCAGCACTGGGGGTGTACCTTGAGGTCCTCTGTCAAGCCCTGCTGGGTGGGGGGCACAGCCTGAGGTACCCTGTCAAGCCTAGCCAGGCAAGGGGGCACAGCTTCAGGTCCCCTGGACTGATGCTGGGGCAAGGGGCACGGCCTGAGGTCTCCTATCAAGCCCTATGGGGGCGGAAGAGGGCGTAGCCTCAGGTCCCTGCTGATTGCTTGTTAAGGCTCCTTATGGGAACTTGGCCTCAGCTGTGGGTGCATCCATCTTTGTAACGGAGTGATAATCAATTACCATATTCCCTCTTTATTAGATAGGATTTTATTGATATTTATAAATCACTCAGTAAAAAACAAACAAAACAAAATAGATTCCATGTTTTCTCCACAGTAAAGTCATTCTAGCTTTTCTCATTCCAACACATCTTTTGAGAGAGGAAGAACATAGGAGAGCTGCTGCTAGCATAGGAGTAACTGCATCACACTCTGTATATGACCATGGAAGTAGTCATGATATGAACATCGCTCAATGCAATTTTGTCAGGCCACATTCTGCTCTAGCTCTTCTTCTCTACATGTTTTCTACTAGGAGTAAATTTCTAGACCTCTTTTCCCCACATAGAGACAGTCCCAGTGTTTTGCCCTTGTACAACTTTCCACATAAGTCTCCCTCATTAATTATGCTTGTATGCATTGGTCATATCAGCACCCGGAGTTGTAACCAGTTGTGACTAGCACATGTGGATAACTATGGATGTAAAAACTGCAAAGCAAGATCAGACTGTCTGATAACACAAAAGCACTAGTAAAACCTTACATAAAAGGAATGAGAAAACTACTAACATTGGGTGTCATGGCAGGGAGAGGATGGGCAGGTTATCTTCTACCATGCCCATGGCCTAATAGAGAAATAAATGCAGTTGTATGAAAAATAAACATAATAGAAAATTCTACTCATTGTCTGAATTTTGTCAGAAAAGTTCTTCTCTAGATCTTCTACTCAAAATACTTTCAATTAGAAGCAAGTACCAATGCATCAAAAGAAATATGGCAGATAATATGGCTGCTGGTGAAAAGAAAGTATAGCTCTCTGTCTCCACTATGCTTTCTTGATCTTGGTTACCATTTCTCTTTATCTAATCATCTTTTGACAGTTCTTTGGTTGTTTAGTGCAAACTAACAAATTAAAATGCCATTTATATATATAAAAGTCTAAGCAACTAAACAACCCGTCAGCCAGTCTCTATGAAGCACACTGGCCACTAGGGATCAGAAACTCAATGCACTGGATCAGGCTCCCTCTTGTCTAGATAGGGCCAGTGGGAATCACACTGAAACCAGCTATCCAACATCCCCCGAAGGGTCCTGGATTGAGAGGGTGCAGGCCAGGCCAAGGGATCTCACCTGTGCATGAATCTGTGCACCAGGCCTCTCATCATCAATAATTGGCCTTGTGTGATAAGTTCAAATGGATCCAACCTCCCTATACACATCATTTAAAATTTCAGGTTAAAGTGGGATAACAGCATACACAGGAGGATATTCCCCTATACTTGTGAACATAAACCTATGAACTTTCAATTACCATTGCAAACTTCAGGAATTATGAAAATTTAGTTAGGATGTAGGTCTTAATGTGCTTGATGATCTGGAGATGCAAATATATATCCAGGGGAAAGGGTTCCAGGGGAAAAGACAGTGAGGGCAACTCTCTGGAAAGACATCACAGACCAGGATTTTCATTACTCCCGTGATGCACTCTAAGTAATTTGGATTATTTCTTCTTTCTAAAGAAATGCTTATAACGTGAAGCACAGTAACTGCACTTAGGGTACACTGAGTTTTATATGACCCCACTACTTTAGAAACAGAAAACAAACTGTTGGTTATGTATGTGTTCACATATACACAGTAAGTTGTTTCTTTTAGTCATCCATTATGGAAATGGAGTTTTTATAATGTACTAACTTTTAAAAGCACTACATTGATTAAACAAAACCCGTTATAGCTACTGTTATGATGCTACTTTCTCCCCAGTGAAGTCAAGTCCCTGCCATCCACATGCACCTCAAAATCGCGTGAGACCCAGACCTGGCCACCATCCCTCATTGGGCTAGATCCAGACCCAGCCAGTCCCACCCTTGTCAAGCCCCACTGGTCAGGGGGCAGAGCCCAGTGCCAGGACAAGGGGGCATGGCCTGAGGTCCCCCAGCCCAGACTGGGGGAGAGGGTTATGCCTTGAGATCCCCCATAAAGCCCCGGCAGTTGGGGGACACAGACTGAGATCCCCTGTCAAGCCTTGCCAGGCAGAAGAGCACAGCCTCAGGTCCCCCAGCCCAGTATCAACAGGGGGGTACAGCCTCAGGTCCCCCGTCAAGCCTCACTGGGTGGGGGACGCGGCCTGAGTTCCCCAAACCCAGCACTGATGGTGCACCTTGAGGTCCCCGGTGAAGCCCTGCCGGGCGGGGGGGCATGGAATCAGGTCCCCTGGCCTGGAACTGGGGCAGGGGGCGGGGGAAGGCATAGCTTCAGGTCCCTGCTGATTGCTAGGCAAGGCTCCTTATGGGAACTTGGCTTCAGCTGTAGATGCAGCCATCTTTGTGATGGAGTGATGCTCAATTTGCATATTCCCTCTTTATTAGATAACTCTCTAGGGCACATGTGTCAAACACAAGGCCCGCGGGCCAAATCCAGCCCGCCAGGCCTTGCAATGTGGCCCGCACTGCACTGTCATCACTGCACTCCGCTGTCAGTTTATGACATTGTCAGTTTATGACTGTTCAGTAAACCATTCGGCCCGCGATTTAGGCTGGATTTTAGATTTTGGCCCCTTCTCTGATTGAGTTCGACACCCCTACTCTAGGGTAACATTTGCCTTATTCCCAACAAAAAGAAATAATTAAGCAACCTTAGTGGAATTAGCTTACTGCTAGCAAAGGACAGGTAGAGAAGAGGAAAGAATGAAGCAGTACAGAGTAGAAAGCACTACAGAAAACAGTAGTATGAGGAGTAAAGACCAGTAGAATTGTGTGCAGTGGCTACCTATTGCATAGCCTGCCTGGGCTGTCTATGGAGCTATGAACCTATTGTGCAAACTGGAGAAGAGCAATCTTCAGTAGGATGCAGAGCTGTGGGTACACAGTTTGTCAAATAGAGTTTGGGCCAAATTGTAGGCCCTAGTCGGATGCTCAGCAGGGCACCCTAATGCAATGAACAACCATAAGAGAAGCCCTGGACCTTCAGTACCATGCTCCTAGCAGGAGCTTGTTTGGAACACAGAAATGGAAAGACTGGGGTCTTCCAAGACTGCTATGAATCACATTTTCTACTGCTTAGCTTCTACTTTCCCTAGATTGAGCGTGTCCTTTTCCCTTTGTTAAAGTCCCAATATCAGGGAAGAATTGCTGAGCAGATCGGGATCCACTTTAAGGTATTCATGAACACCTGAGATTTTATGTAGACATGTAGACAAACAATATAAATTTAAGGATGTGTTTGTATGCGCAACCTACATAACATACTAAAGCATGTCCACTGTGTTGCAAGTTGTTCCCTGGCCCCTGTCAGGGCACATGCAGGAGGCAACCAATTGATACAGCTCTCCCACATTGTTTATCTCTCCCCCACCTCCCTCCTTTCCACTCTCTCTAAAAAAAAAAAAAAAAAAAAAAAAAAAAATTAATTGGAAAAAAAATACTCTCAGGTAACATTAAAACACACACACACACACACACACACAAATACAAACAAACAAAAATATCAATTACTCTTCCTAATACACACACATGCATGATTATATGTTTTAAAATCTTCATTCTTGCCGAAACCAGTTTAGCCTGAGGACTAAAAGGTCCCAGGTTTGATTCTGGTCAAGGGCATGTACCTTGGTTGCGGGAACATCCCCAGTAGGGGGTGTGCAAGAGGCAGCTGATCGATGATTCTCTCTCATCAATGTTTCTGACTCTTTATCCCTCTCTTCCTCTCTGTAAAAAATCAATAAAAAATATTTTAAATAAATAAATAAATAAATAAAAATAAAATCTCCATTCTGACACCATTTCTAAGAGACCCAAAAAAACACAACTCCTTGTGTGATTTTTTAATACATTAGTAATTAAAAATGGCAATTGATAAAAAAAAAACATTGGAAATAGAAAAAAGAACAGTTACCTAAAAAGAGTTAACAGAACACTTTCTTATGTACTTACCAGAGGCCTTCCAAAATAAATGCTATGGAGTTCACTCATAAAATAATCTAAGCTATCTTTGATGCAAGCTAGCATATCTAAACTGCAATATACTTTCCACATGTTCTAGAACGCCGTTTAAAAATGATCATACAGAGAAGTTAGATTGTCTTCTTTTAAAAAATATTTTTTTATTGATTTCAGAGAGGAAGGGAGAGGAAAAGAGAGATAGAAACATCAATGATTAGATAGAATCATTGATTGGCTGCATCCTGCACGCCCCCCACTGGGGATGGAGACTGCCACCTGGGCATGTGCCCTAATGGAGAATGGAACTGTGACCTCCTGGCTCATAGGTCAAAACTCATCCACTGAGCCATGCCAGCTGGGCTACATTGTCTTCTTGAATGCAAATCCCCAGTGCTTTTCACCAATGAAATTGTTATACTAGTGCTAAAATACCTCTCTGCTAAACTGTAATGAAATAAAATATTACAACTGAAGCTACATCAGTGGTTAGTAATAACTTTAGAAATATCAACCAACTCAGATAGGATTCAGATTTGGTAATCAGTTTTCTAGGCTATAAAGGATAAGGAAATAATCAACAATCACAGTTGCTTTACTAATTCCACTCATTTCTTAGGACTACATTATCAGAGAAATTGTTGCATATACATGGAACACCAAGAGATGAGTGAGAGGGCCCTTTGTTATCTGTCACAAATAACAATTCAGCCACAATAATAATATACTTCAAAATTTACATGAACATCTGTCACATACGTATTATACATTTTGGCTATTTCCTAATAATTAATAAATGCTGAATTTATTTTTGACTCCTAGAACAAGATAATGAATAACCTTTAAAATTTTCCTGGAGAGAGTTTATTATTTCTATCTGGAAAGAGGACTTTGGAATATGGTGCTTCAAGCCACTTAGTGGACAGTCCAAAAGAAGTGACCTACACTTCTTTCTGAACTTCACGGGGTTCTTATAAGTCCACTTTCAGTGCCTCTCATGCACACAAAGAAGACAAAGATCTTTCTTAGCTCACAGTTAGGTGGAATAAGAATAAATGTTTTACTTCCCCAGAACAAAATTGGTCACTTCATAATTAATTCAAACCTAGTACACAGTGTGACCTCAGCTTAGCATAAATCAAAGGAAAAACTGGTCAAATGAGGTGCAAATAGTTAAACAGAAAAACGTAAGGCACAAACCTCTAGAATTAAAGCAAAGGTTAATGCTAAAGCAATACATCCTATTTCCATGCACCAACGCTGAAGTGCTTTTTAAAATTTATCTTAGTGTTTAAAGTATTACAGATGTCCCCTTGTTTTCCTCAATGATCCCCTCCACCCTGCATCTCCCAGGTCTTCACTGCATTATTGTCTGTGTCCATGAGTTAAGCATAGATGCATATAAGGTTTTGGGGACCCCACCCCTTCATCCCCCTTCCCTCTGAGATTCGTCAGCATGCTCCATGCCTCTATGTCTCTGGATCTATTCTGTTCAGCAGTTTATAATGAACACTGAACTAATTCAAGCTGCACGATACTTCCTACCTTTGGAAATACATAGCGCAGCCAAAGATGGTTTTATCTTGATTATCACATTGTTTTAAATCTCTGACCATTTTTCCTGTCAACACTACTGCTCTCTGCCTTTTCTGATATAGTGGTTAGAAGAGGATATTTACTGGACAGTACTTTATTTGCTCAAGAGTCCAATCTACAAGTAATCCCTGATTTCCTTGTTTCTCTTATCCTGGCACTCAACCTATTAAGTCCTGTTGTGGCCTCTGCTTCTAAAGATATGTTTTAAATCCCTCCTGATCATATGCTTTTAAAATTATTTTCAATAGCCATCAGCCTTAATACTCCACCTAAATAATTCTCTATAATATTACTTTATTTTATCTTCTTTAGAATACTTAATGCTCTCTGAAATTCATATTAATTTATGTTATTACTATATCTTTTCTGTTAGACTATAAGTTCTAAGAGAATCAAGATCACATCTGCCTTAATTACAACTATATCCTCCCCCACTCAAGGCCTAGACTAGCATATAGCACAGACCATATGCTTAATACCCTAGAGCTAATATGCTAATTAGACCCAACAACAGAAGGACTGTCTGGACAACCTTCTGGAGGAAGCTTGGGCTGTGAGGGTCGAGACACTTGCACGAATTCTATGCATTGGGACTCTAGTACAGTTATAAGCTTAATAAATACTTATATTTACACTTGTAAATATAAGAACTCATAGAAAATAAATTTACTGACTGCTATTAAGGGACTCAAGAGTTTTCATATTATTTATTTCATGAATTTCTGAGCAAATATAAGCAGTTCCCTAAAAACAAATCCACTACTAATTCTGAAAAGCAGATACCTAGTGAAGTGGCAAGCATATTTTCCACCCCCAACAGTCTTTATCACAATCCTACTTCTCCTTTTATGGGGTACTGTAATGCCTTCTCTACTTCCATTTCCAAACTTCAAAATGAAGGTCAGCCCCAAAGTCCACTGGAACATTTTTTATCATACTGAGTTACAGGTAGCCACAGGAGCACTCGAATAAAAATGGGGCAGAAATAAGAGAATAGCTAAGCAGAAGGTTTCTAGAAATATTCTCCATACTGTATATAGTGGCTCAGTTAACACACAAACAGGTCTAACGAACAACTAAATAATTGGGATCCTAGGATATTCCTAAAGGTAGTAGAAGAAATAGTTATGTTGAGTTTAAGTAAAGGCCTAAAGTACAGAAATACAGGGATGCTGTTATGGTAAAACAAGATAAATCCCTTTCAACAAAGTAGAATTCACATTTACTCATTTCGTGGGTCACAGGCCTAGTGGGGCAATAAGCAATCTGTGAAAATGAGTAGTGTGTAGTATCTGATAGAAATTCAATACATATTTGTTGAATGAGCAAATGAGACAGGATAGTCTGAATGGCAGTTTGGAAGAATTGCTACAAAAATGCTGCCACCTCAGTTCTACAGTAAATCAGTCTCTATGTAGGCCACCATTATTTATTAATATGAATACACGGAAATGTAGCTCCCAAGACCAGAGCATCAGTTGATCCAAGATCTGTGAAATGTTAATGTGTCACTATGCTGATAAAGCAGTTACTGGGTCCACTGAAGGAAGAGAGATGTCTGAAGGAAACAGGAGGAAGTAGGACTATTTTACAAAGTTCACATATATAGAATTTAGACTTATGACAGTGCCTGCAAGGTTTATAAAAAAAAGTTATATCCTCTTTCATTAAAATTTAGTCTTAAAAAAATCTTCAAGCTCTAGTTAGTAATGGAGATTAGTATTGAACATCTCTTGAGAAATGCATTGTCCACAACAGCATTGTGTTAGTTCTATAAATTTCAGGGTATGCATCTTTAAGAGCTAAATCATTACTAGTAGATCCATGTATATTTCTATGATGCAGATATAAATAATATAAGTAATAAAATGGGGCATATTTTCATTTTCTCCCCAAATATCACAATGATGAATTTTAAAATCAGTAAAATATTGATGTACCATAAGCAGCCATTCCACAAATGCTGTTGCTTTCTACATAGAAAGTTGCTTGATTCTAAAGTAAATTTCCTTAATGAATGTATTCGAGCTAAAATTTGTTCAGAAATACTTAAGGCAACCTCATTCTGGGAATTATGATAGAATTAATTATTTATAGTGTGTAACCATTAATATATTTCAAATGCACATATTAATATCAACAATAATCAAAGCTTATTTATATAACCTCTTTTGATGACTCAAATTTAAAATATTTATGTACACCCTCTAATCTGACCTCAATTCAAAATTGGAAAGTGCAGGAAATGTAAAGGGAATGCCTATAGACACCAAACATTTCAGTGAGCTAGTACTGATAGGCATTAAATATAATAATTCTTATAAATGACCAGGTGCTTCTCATAAAAAATAAAAATGTCATAACATGACTTGTATTTAATAACTAATTTGACAATAATTAGAAAATTAAGCTTTCCTTAATATAGGGGTGTCGAACTCAATCAGAGAAGGGGCCAAAATCTAAAATCCAGCCTAAATCGCGGGCCGAATGGTTTACTGAACAGTCATAAACTGACAATGTCATAAACTGACAGAGGAGTGCAGTGATGACAGTGCAGTGCGGGCCACATTGCAAGGCCTGGCGGGCTGGATTTGGCCCCCGGGCATTGTGTTTGACACATGTGCCTTAATATTTTAAGGGATTAATATAGTTTAATAACTTTCTAAAGCAATCTACACTGAATGGCCAGATTATTATGATCTCTGAATGCATAATAATCTGGCCACTCAGTGTATATCCTATATAAACAAAGGCTAATATGCAAATTTTCCCCTCTACCAGGAGTTCGACCAGAAGGCAGCCTGGCCAACCGCCCATGTCCCCTCCTCCTGGCCAGGCTGGCTGGATCCCACCCATGCACAGGGCCTCTAACACACACACACACACACACACACACACACACACACACACACACACACACAGAGTGGGCCAGATTATAGTGCGTTCAGAGATCATAATAATCTGGCCACTCAGTGTATATAAATTAGAGGCCTGGTGCATGATACATGGCTGAGGTCCCTCTGCCTGGCCAGCGATCAGGGCCAGCTGGCCAGGGGGAGGAACCACAGGAGGTTGGCCAGCTGGGAGGAAGGACTGTGGGAAGTTGGCCGGCCAGGGGGAGGGGCCACGGGAAGTTGGCTGTCTGTTGGTTGTTGGCTGGGGGAGGGACTGCAGGAGGTTGACCAGCTGTGGGAGCGCACTGACCACCAGGGGGGCAGCTCCTGTGTTGAGTGTTTGCCCCCTAGTGGTCAATGTGCATCATAGCAACCAGTCAGTTGGTTGTAACGGTCACTTAGGCTTTTATATACACTAAGTGGCCAAATTATTATGATCTCTGAACACATAATAATCTGGCTACTCAGTGTATATCCTATATAATAAAAGGCTAATATGCAAACTGTCCCCTCGACCAGGAGTTCGACCAGCAGGCAGGTTGACCAACTGCCCATGTCCCCTACCCCTGGCCAGGCTGGCCGGACTCTACCCATGCACAAAAACATGCACCGGGCCTCTAATATATATATATATGGAGTGAACAAATTATTATGCATTCAGTGATCATAATAATATGGCCACTCAGTGTATTTCCTATATAATAAAACCCTAATATGCAAATCAACCAGATATCAGAATGACTGATCATTCAGCCAGAAGCCAGGCTCACAGCTGGTGAGTGCAGCTGCTGTAGCCTCTCCCACCTCCTCTGCAGGCAGATGGTAAAGAGCGAGGGGTCCTGGACTATGAGAGCCCCACCTGCAAGAGGGAAGTCTGACATCCCCCGAATGGATCCGGACTGCAAGAGGGCACAGGCCTGGATGAGGGACACCCCCCCCCCCACTCCAGTGCACAATTATTGTGCACCAGGCCTCTAATATATATATATATATATATGTTACATATGTTGTATATATAGCAAGACATTGTGATATCGGCTTAGAATCCTCGGCTTTACTAGGGAAATAAACTTCCAAAATATCCTGCAGCATTTCCTTATAAAAAAAATTCTGAAACACTTCTGAAAGCAATTTATAGGAAAGACTTTTTGGTAAAAATTAATACACAATTGGAGGGCTTAAAACAAGGGCAGCTTCTGTTAGAGTTTTTCATGTTCTTCCCAAACTGCAAATGTCACCTTCAAGATTTGATTCTAAAATAAGTACACTTAGGTGCCAAGAATGAGTAATACTGTTCAGACTCAGAGGCAACTCAGAAAGAAATGTGGATAGTCTGGAAACTCTCATTCAGCCAGCGTATATCACTGAACCAGACTAATTCTCTTCCTGGCTGTCACACCCATTCTGGCTTCCAGGTAAACCCCAGACCTGCCTGCCTGGGCATGTATCAGGCCTGTGGAATAGGACTGCAGTTTCTATGACATATACTTCATAAATATGTAAAAAGAACCTAGATTACCAGCTATATAACTGACACCATGTATCAGGTGGGGAATGCCTGATACATGAGCCCACGGAATCATTTGGTCTGACCCTGCCACGGTATTAGGGGTGAGTTAGTTAAGTGTTTGAGCAAATATAGCAGGATAATTTTTAAGTTGATAATTTTATATGTCCCATGAATATTATAAATATCCAAATGTTCCTTGGCAGTAAAAAGTTCCTCACCCCTGACAAATGAACTAAAAATTAGTTGTTTGTACAGCAATTAAAAGTACTAGGTCAAACTCAGCTTTGCTGTCTTACTACCTTTTGCTTTTGGACAAGTCACTTATCTCCAGGTGACCTAATTATCTAATGTTTCAAAATGTTTAAATGATTTAATATATGTAAAAAGTTCAGAATATGTGTGATATATAACAAATGCTTTATTAGTCAACTCCTCTCTGTCTCTATGTTCATTATACTAGTACATAAATGCTGAATTTCCAGTTCATATATCCATTCCAGGTAAACAACTGCCTAGTGCAGTGATTTTCAAGCTATGTTTCACAAGAAATTCTAAAACATGCAATTACCTGCCTATTTAGTCAGGGGTATTGACCTCTTTTCCCTCAAACTGTCAAATAAATAATGACAACAGCCAACACAAAAATAGTCCTCTAGTGTGAATGAATCAAAAAGGGCAAGTGTTGGGAAGTGGGGAGAGATTAACCAGAGAGCTTATATGCATATATACGTAACCCATGGACACAGACAATAGTGTGGTGAAGGTCTTGGGGGTGGGGATGGTGTTTAGGGGGTCAATGGTGTAATACTTATATACGCTGTAATACTTAGTAATAAATATGTAATACTTTCAGTAATAAATATGTATTTTAAAAAAAGTATATCTATTTTTACTCAGATCAGTAATTCTATCTAATAAAGAGTAATATGTAAATTGACAATCACTACAACACACAAGATGGCTGCCCCCAAGTGGACACAAGATGACCGCCACAAGATGGCCAGCAGGGGAGGGCAGTTGGGAGGGAACAGGCCTGCAGAAGAGGGAAGTTGGGGGTGACCAGGCCTGCAGGGGAGGACAGTTAGGGGCAAACAGGCTGAAAGGAGAGCAATTAGGCATCAATCAGGCTGGCAGGGGAGTGGTTAAGGGGTGATCAGGCTGGCAGGCAGAAGCAGTTATGGGCAATCAGGAAAGCAGGCAAGCGAGTAGTTGGGAACCAGCAGTCCTGAATTGTGAGAGGGGTCTCAGATTGGAGAGGGTGAAGGCTGGGCTGAGGGACACAGGCACCCCTGCACAAATTTCATGCACCAGGCCTCTAGTGTGTGTGTGTGTGTGTGTGTGTGTGTGTGTGTGTGTGTGTGTGTGTTTTGGGGGGAGGGGTGGTACCACAGAATCTTAGTAATCAGTTTATGTGTGGCATGAAATGAAAAAGGTTGAAAATCGCTGGCATAGTGGTTAAGGAATGTAGAGCACATTCAGCAACCAGCCAACAGAATTGCTGGGAGCCAATTCCAGGATGTCTAATTATAAGAGTTTTATCGAATGGTTGATGAAACTTGGGGGCTCAACAAGGGCTGAGTCACATATGTAATTACCTGTTGGAAAGCTATTAGGCACTTCCCCCAAAACGTGAATAGGATAACTGTTTACTGCAAGACAGCTCAGGGCATCTTAGCATTTTCTTGTCTCCTGTTGGCCAAACACCTGAACAGCTTTGGGCTATTCCCCAATCTGACAATGCTTCTGTACCCTACCCTTTAAAGTGTATTATCTCCACATTGCCTTGGGACAAATTGTGTTAATAAAAAGCAAGGGGTCCAGATAAATGGAGAGTCTTTAAGTCCTTTTTCTGAAGCTCCTCTGACCCTCAACGCCACTCAAAATTATATATCATCTTTGGACTCTTTCTTAATCTATGCACAGCCTTTCTCCAGATTGCTGAACCCTTCTTAATAGTGGAACAAGAACCCTGGTACAGAATGCTCACAGACCAAACTGAATATAGCACAGTTCATGAAGGACTTCATGTTTATTCAAACTTTAACTACATCAATCCTGAGGTGTTTGTTGGACTTTTTCCAATAAGATCACTATTGCTGCAAGAGATAAAATATGGAGATGGAAAAATTAAGACAATCTACAAAAAGAGAATCTTACATCTTAAAGTAATATTCAAACAGCATAAGCCCATTGTAATTCTTATGATCATGAAGGAATTCAATGGTTAGTACAGAATTTTTTTATAATGTATGGCCCAGCATGAGAGTGACCTATATAGCACATTTCCTAAATGCCAAGAGCCAACAAATGTTTAAGATCATCTTTGAAAAAAATAATTAAGCCCTACTAGAACTGGCCATGCAAAGGTTCTTCTCATAACTTCCTTGCTTCTTATTCCTGGTCCAAGAGAAAACAAATATACCAGAGGCAAAGAAAGTGAAATACAAGAAAAAGACTATCAAAACATTTAGAGTAGTAGTAAAAAAAAGTATATCTATTTTTACTCAGATCAGTAATTCTATCTAATAAAGAGTAATATGTAAATTGACAATCAGTAATTCTATCTAATAAAGAGTAATATGTAAATTGACAATCACTACAACACACAAGATGGCTGCCCCCAAGTGGACACAAGATGACCGCCACAAGATGGCCAGCAGGGGAGGGCAGTTGGGAGGGAACAGGCCAGCAGAAGAGGGAAGTTGGGGGTGACCAGGCCTGCAGGGGAGGACAGTTAGGGGCACATTCATTCTGAATACATTCCAAGAGCCCCAGTGAATGCCTGAAAGCAAGATAATACTAAACCCTATGCAGACTATGATTTTTACTAGGCACACAAACCTATGATAACATTTAATTTATTAATTAGGCAGAATAAAAGATTAACAACAATCTATATATATAAAAGTCTAAGTGACCAACAGACTGTTTGACCAGTAGCTATGATGTGCAATGACCACCAAGGGGCAGACACTCAATGCAGGAGCTGCCAAGCTGTGGAACTTGGCAGCTGAGGTTCTTGGGTGATGCACTCAGAACCAGAAAGGAGGGAGCCCAATTCCAGGGTGCATCACCCAAGAACTTCCCCCTTGTAAACCAGAATCCCTTAGGGGATGTCAGAGAGACAGTTTTGGCCTGATCCCCACATGCCAGGCTGAGGAATCCCACTGGTGCATGAATCTGTGCACCGGGCCTCTAATAACTAATAATGAAGTAGAGCAATTAAAAATATATATTTTATTGATTTCAGAGTGGAAGGGAGAAGGAAAGGGAGAGGGAGAGGGAGAGGGAGAGGGAGAGGGAGAAGGAGAGGGAGAGGGATAAGAGGGAGAGAGAAAGAGGGAAAGAAACATCAAAAATGAGAATCATAGATTGACTGCCTCCTGCACATGGCACACTAGGGCATGTGCTCTGACCTGGAATTGAACCATGAACTCCTGATTCATATGTCAATGCTCCTCAATCTCTGAGCAACATTGATAGGATTATTATTTTTATAAAATATATTTTATTGATTTTGTACAGAGATGAAGGGAGAGAGATAAAGAGTTAGAAACATCGATGAGAGAGAGTCATCCATCAGCTGCCTCTTGCACATCCCCTACTGGGGATATGCCCGCAACCAAGGTACTTGCCCTTGACCGGAATCGAACCCGGGTCCCTTCAGTCCCCAAACCGAGGCTCTATCCATTGAGCCAAACCGGTTTCGGTAGATTATTATTTTTTAAAACACAACAGTTTTAAGAATATACTGTAATAAAAGTTATGGGAATATGATATTATTAAGTAAAATAAGGGTCACTTGTATATAAGTACTCTGATGCCGTTAACAGCCGATCTGATAACTGAGAAGACTACTGAGAGTTGAGTTGTTCAAAGGGTTGATTCATGTCCAGGATGGGACAGAGTTGGACAAAGCAGGACACAACACAAAGCATGAGATTTCATCATGTTACTCAGAATGGCACACATTTTAAAACATCTACAGTGTTTATTTCTGGAATTTTAATTTTCCACTTAATATTTTCAGAACATGTTTGACTGAGAGTAC
Source organism: Pipistrellus hanaki (assembly GCF_964339955.1). Classification (NCBI taxonomy): domain Eukaryota; kingdom Metazoa; phylum Chordata; class Mammalia; order Chiroptera; family Vespertilionidae; genus Pipistrellus; species Pipistrellus hanaki. Next base: position 59,473,262 of record NC_140524.1, on the reverse strand, counting down.
ATACAACTGTGGAACAGGAAACCATAGATAAAGTGGAACTACTGCAATTGTCTTTGCCTTCTACATATATCCACAAATATTTTATACATTCATTCCACTCTAATAAAGCAAATAACTGAGAGCTGCAATATATATTACATAAATACTAAATTATAAAATAATATTACCCATATAGCCACTTGTAATGTTCATAAAAATCAGTAAGCTCTTAAGATTACTACTTTATTAAGCCCTAACTAGGGTACAGTCTAATTAATTAAACTTATTCATTGTTAATAACTCTCAAGCAAATGTGATACAATATATAAATGTTGAAACACAAATATAGCCTGCCCACCAAGAAAACTGACTGGTATTTTGAAAAGCATTACATCTGAGAGAGCTGATAATGATAATGAAAAGCTTCAATGTCTCTGAAGTTATGTATTAAAAAATGTAGACTATCATTGAAACAAAGAGAAAAAAGAAGTAATATGCTAATTGGTCCTAATGGTGTTACAGTCACAACCTGGTAGGCGGGGACAGGGGCATGGACTTGTGCCACTGGAACATGAGGCTGATGCAGGGGGCGGCCCCCCGTGACAGAGGCACAAGCAGGCCTGCTGCACTCAGGATGGGAGCGGGACCTTGGCCAAGAGCTCTCAGCATTCCTGTGCCTGAGTCTGAAAGCATGAAGGGAGAGCACATAGGCAGTTAGGCTGTTTGGGCCAGGAGGGGAAAGCAGATAGGCAGTTAGTGGGATCAGACAAGGAGGGGAGAGCATTTAAGGGGATCAGGCTGGCAGGAGAGAGCAGTTAGGCAGTTAGAAGAATCAGGGCAAGAGGGGAGAGCAGTTAGGGTCATTAGGCCAGCAGGGGAGCAGTTAGGGGCATCAGACAGGCAGGTGAGCACTTAGGAGCCAGTGGTTCTGGATTGTGAGAGGGATCCCGGATTGGAGAGGGTGCAGACCATGCTGAGGGACCTCCACCTCCCTGTGCACAAATTTTGTGACCAGGCCATTAGTACCATTGTATTAGGATAATGATGAAAAGGTGTTATGCACGTGACTATGTCCCTGAAAACAGCAAATTTAAGAATTTGTTGACTTGCCATTTTGTTCTATAAAATTAATAATATACTGTGATATCCTGATCTGGTAAGATATTAAATTTAAAAAGCTCTTTAAAAAGTCTCAAATATTTGCCATAACTGGTTTGGCTCAGTGGATAAAGCATTGGTCTGCGGACTGGAAGGTCCCAGGTTCGATTCCAGTCAAGGGCATGTACATTGGTTGTGGGCACATCTCCGGTAGGGGGCATGCAGGAGGCAGCTGGTCGATGTTTCTCTCTCATTGATGTTTCTAGCTCTCTATCCCTCTCCCTTCCTATCTGTAAAAAAATCAATAAAATATATTTTAAGAATAAAAATAAAAAGTCTCAAATATTAAACAATTTGGAACCCTATAGTATAAAGCTATTCTTAGGCACTACTATTAAAGAAAATATGATGAAGTTTATATCTAGTACATCAAAGACTATTGTAAATAGCTGACAGTTACATTTGTCATTATACATATCTACCTGTGGCCAATTGTTTACATTGGCTAAAACACCATGCCAAGGTCATGAGTTCAATTCTTACTGTCAGATACCTTGGTTTTGTAGCAAGAACACAGACTCTACACCTAACCTATTATAAATGCCTTCATAAATGTGTATAATTTGTCACAAAAGGCATTATGCAAAAACAGATGAAATGATCAATTTAAAAAAATTACTACTACTGGAAATCAAAACAGTGTCATACCCTATTAATTATCGTAGGTAGTATCATCTTTACATAAGGATGACAGACATAATTAGTAGACCAAATAAGTTTAAAAAAGAAAATACGAAAAAAAAATCTCACTGCTTTCATAGGTTATATATCAGTGAACATGAAAAAGAATATGACCTGGTTTAAGTGGCATCAGTCTTCAGTTGGAACAAAGCACACCGCTTTGTGCTTCTACATAGCTGTGTTAGAAATGTCCATGCATTTCAATGTTAATAGCTTCTATTTGCCAAAATAAAACTAATCTAGGAGAGTAATAATTCTAAATTAAAATGAGTATCTGTGTGAATTATAAATGCTACCAGCTGAGCACCTGTGATTGTGCCTAATCGATATAATGCTTATTAGCAAAAGTCACTGAAACAGGAGAGGTAGTCTTACTAACTCACAACTAAAAATTGTCATATTAAAATAATACAAGGTGCCTATAGTGTTAGAAAGCTAGCCCCATGAAAACTGATTTCATTACTTTATGTACCCCATATATATTAATATATCCTTACCAAATACCTAATGGCATAAAAACCACATTCCTTCATTCATTATTAGAGACAGACCCCAAGTCATAGCCATGTTTTACAGTTAATAGATTCTATGAAGAAAATGCCTTAAAAATCTTAAATCATAGCAAAAAAAGGCATATCCCCTTCCATGAACATACAACTTCCTAGCTGTGGTTTAAGCTCTAAATTATCTTCAGTTCCAGGAAATCAGGATTACACATTTCATAAGATAATATATGTGAAACAATAGCATTAAAAAGGAATCAGTTAAACTGTGCAACAAAATGCCCAAATTACTAAGGGCATAAAAGCCATACAACACCAATGTTATAACACAGGGAAGTAAGTGATTAAAAACAAACCTGGGTTCAAATCTCAGCTTTACCAATTACCAGCTATTATAAATAAGATATACTGCTTAATCTTCCATAGCCTCAGTTTCTTCACCTATAAAATATTATTAATAGCATATAGGGTTGGTGTGAGGACTAAATGAGATATGGATTTAAAATATTTACCCTGGGACTTGGGACAGGGTAAGTGCTTAATAAATGTGTTATTATTGCTATTATGATGATGATTGGTATAATTGTTTTCAATAGTGATGATGTTAGTAGTAGAAGCAGCACAATCACCACACCATCACCAATATGTAAAGATAGAGCCAGTTTGCATCCTACTCATTTAAAATGCTGAAGATACACCACCTCAACTTTGCTCTACAATTAGTGACTCTTAGAATTAAACAATGACATGTATCTCTGGCTCTCAAATTCCTGTTCCCTCTTCTACAGCAAGAAAGAGGTTGATCAATGCTAGAACAAGACAATTACAAAGGAATGTATGTGTCCACATAATTTAAAACACTTAAAATGTTCCTAATTTTAACAATTTTATTAAGGTGATAGACAAAGCTAATCAGTTAGTTTATATATAGAAATCCAAAACATTTGGATATAATAAAATAATTCAATTATATATATGTATGTATGCTTTTTAGTTGGCTGCCTAAAAGAATTGTCTTCTTGATTGGTTCTCTCTGTATTAAAACTTACATTATAGAGCCTGCATTATGTATCATTAAGATGATAAGTTATTTATTAGGACACCAGGTCTCTTAGGACATTTTAGTGCCATCTTATAGGGGGTGTGAACTCTGAGACTGACATCTCATTATTTTCAAGCCAATTCCAAGAATTCCTATATTATGAACACAGAGACAAATTAGATCTTACTACTCTTTTGGTTTTTTATTGCTTTACTAAATATAGAAGGCTTTATTAAAGCAAACAAAAAAAGCAGGTATCTTCAAAAGCAACCAGCTGATTCCAAGACTAAGAAACACAATTTAGAATATGATCCTAGAGGAAAAGTGCTTTTATATAAATAGCTCAATTTTCTGTTATTATTAAAGCTAAACAGAAATATATTATTGAAGAAGCTAAATTTTATTAACCTCTTGTGTTTATTTCCTATATTTCCTCCAAGCAACATTAAAACCAAGAAACTGCTTACAACTTCCACACAATCTTTCTTCTTCCTGAGGCCTCTAGAGAACCCTAGAAATTCTAATTAGAATTAGCAGTTATACATATTTTATTATTATTTCAAGTTTAGTTAATATTAGCCATCATTACGTTAATTCTTATACAATATCACTATTATCTATAATTACTATAAATTTTAAGGAAAATGACACTATTATTAGCCCCTTGATGTTTCTATGCAGCCAAATATTATCAAATCAATAATAAAACTAGAACACAAATACAAATTCCAACAGTTGCATATGTGATATATATATATTCACAAGTACTAACAAGGCCTTTTCAAGTTGTCTCTAATACACAGAGATATAATTTTTTCACTAATCCAGACATCATTTTGAGATACACTTTGTAATACGGCATCATTATGGCTTGTAAGAAGAACCTAAATATTATAAGTGTGGGGGCAAAGGCCATAGGAACTAGAATACACAACAGATATTAAGAATTCCTACTAGTCAGGAAATCACATCTTGCCTAGCCTAAGGGTGTTTATTTGCAAGCATTGTTCCATCATCTATCTGTGAATTCCCATCACCTATGCATATGCCAAACATCTGCTCAATGATGAGTTATTGAGCCCCTCATGCTTAAAAAACAAAACCCTATTTCCTCAATGTGAAGTTCACTTTAGTACCTTCACCCCCAAGTCCCAACCCAACAGGACGTGCTTTCAGCACAGTATGGGCTTCACCTCCCACCACCCCATTACTTTGCTAATGGTGTTCTTGGCCTAAAATGCCTTCTATTCTACTTCCCCTACTGAAATTCTACCAAAACACAAGGCCCAATTCAAATGAAACCACCTATGGCATCCCCATTTGACCTAGGCAAAATTAACTATTTCCATTTTGGCATTTTTAGAATATCTATGTTGATATTTAATACAGCTTGAATAAATGTAGTTAGGTCCTCTTCCTCTCCCCTTTCCTACATGATGAATCCCATAGTAGAGGAATAAGCCTATTCTCTCTCCCTTCCATGTATTTTGCACATGGTGCCGACTCTAAAAATAGAACTAACCAAAATGAAAGATCCATTCTCTCCTAAAATAAAAATAATTTGGTTTATAATAGAAAGTTAAAAATAAATTTTTCTACAACTCTAAGATAAGTACTTCAAATAGAAAGTATAATTTAATGGTACTTTCCTATATTAAATATTTACATATTTAAATACTATAGTTATCAGAACTAGTGTATTTTAGGACTTCTTTCTATTTAGCAATCAAAAGCAACTTTAAATACCTAGATTAAACCTTTTCTTAAAACAGACCTGTAAAGCTTTCCAATGAATTTAAGAAACAGATCCTTGAGCTCTCCAAACCCCTTGCAGTAGGAGGAAATTCTCAGAAGTTTAAGAACAGTGGGCCTAAGAGCTTTGGAAATAGTTCTTAGAAACAATGAGTGTATGGCTGCTTCCTGATTGCATGTGAGTGACAGGCAACCTGCAGCTGAATGGGGAAGAAAATGATGCCCTGGAGCTAGGAACTCCAGGAACTTCAAGGCTGCTTGGGTCACTGGAGCCAGAGCCCCCATTAATTTCTTACAGATCCTGCCACCTACTGACCAAATTATAAATCAAGACTCTGTGAAAGACAAAGAACTTCAGCTATTACAGCAAGATCAATCGATAGTTATTAAGTGGTATTAAAATAAATGGCAGTTGTATATGATGAAAATGTGTTTTGGCTATATTGTACTTGTCTGGAATATGCTATAATGCTTAATTGTTCTGTTAAATGTCCCTTCAAAAATATATCTTAGTAAAAGTCATGGTACTTGCAGGTGTGCCTGACCTGATTTGTACTCAAATACTTAAAATTAGGAAAGAAATAGTAGCAGCACTGCTTAGAAAATTCCAAGACTCAGAGTTAAAAGGAATGGAAATGCAATGTTCTCAGCAATGAGTACATGAGAGCCTTAAAAAAAAAATCTTTATCCAACTATATTTTTTCAATTGATTTTTAGAGAGAATAGAAGGGAGAAGGAAAGACAGAGAAAGAGAAATAACAAAGATGAAAAAGACACGTCAATTGGTTGCTTCCGCATGCACCCTGACCAGAACATCCAACCTGCAACCAAGGTGTGTGCCCTTGACTGGCATGGAGTCCAGGATGCTTCAGTCCATGGGCCGATGGTCTATCCACTGAGTGAAACTGGCTAGGGTACATGAGAACCTTTATGTGAATTTTGTTTAGTTTTATTTTGGTTTGATTAGATTTTAGCAGTCACAATAAGAATTGCTTCTATTGTAACTGATAGGCTCTACCAAGTGCTGCTCTGAAGAGCAGGAAATTCTCTTGCTGAATTAACAGTTATATTAAATGCCAATAACTAAAACAAAGCACACACAACAGGTTAAATGAAAGGTAAGGGGAAATTAATATGTATTGAGTGCCTGCTATGCTAAGCACTGTGCTGGGTGCTTTAAATATATAACCTTATTTAATTCTCACAAAACTACTAGGTAAACATTAGTCTACTCATTTTATGGATGAGATAATTCAGTCTCAGAGGTTACATGCAGCACAGCTGGAATGCAAATATGTGTAACTCCATTTCCTCTGGCTTTCCCCATTATGCCACACTACCTGTAGAAACTCTCCAATGGGTTTTCTAGTTACCTCTATGTTTAAAACTTCACTTTCTTCATTGGTAAAATAAAAAATCACTTCTGAGGTTCACACTAACGCTAAAATTTTATGCAACCCATGATACTTGTGGGACTCAATCCAAATACATCAGTAAATAAAAGAGCAAGTACTCAATGCAGAGTGTGCAAAGAACTGTTAAGAAAAGTTCATGGAAATAAGAAATTAAAATTGCCTATGAATAGAAGAAAAGCTGCTCAACCTCACTCATAATTTAAGAAGTAAAAATTATAACATGGATGATTTACCATTTTCACCTCTTTGATGGGAACAGAAACTCATATGTTTTACGTGGCACTATAAATGGACACAATCTCTTTGGAAGACCATTTGGTAATATCCATCAAAATTATACATGTCCACAGCATTTTAGACAGGAACTTCACTTCTAGAATTTATCCTACAGATAGATCCCGTGTGCACAAATATATATGTAGGTACATGTTCACTGAAGCATTGCTTGAAATAGCAAAGGACTGGAACTAAACTACATATCCATTACTAGGGGACTGGTTACATAAATTCAAATGGGCCCAGACTGCAAAATTCTATGCAGTATATAAAAAGAACACAGGAAACAAACAAAATCTATTATGGAATAATATCCAAGGACAAAAGTGAAAACAGCAGGAAGTAACAAAAAAGATAAATATTCATTTGCTTCTAGAGGCATAGATTATTTCTCATAAGCAATGTGAGAAATTAGTAAGAGTGGTTTTCTCTGGAGAAGAAGCTGTAAGTCTGTGATTAAAGGATATGTTTACCATGTGTCTTTATTTCTTTTTCTTTTTAAGTATATACAAACCTTAATATAAGCATATTTTACTTTTTCAATTTAGAAAAAGTGTTTATAATAGTAGTCTATGGAGTCATTGAAGAACCACTCAAATGTAAGGTCTACTATAGAAAAGAAGGGGAAAAAGACCTAATGAGAGGAATTTTGTAAAATGTCAGAATTCTTCAAAATACTGTAATCTCCCAGATTTCTCTGTGTGCAAACTTCAATTCACAAGGAACAACAAATATAGCACAAGCACCTCCAGTGTGCAAGATTTGATAGACTGGATGAAAAGAAATAATATCTTTGTCTCTCTTTGTATCTTCCAAAAGTCATATTTTCACATGTTGGGGCATGTTGTGATAAATGAATGGTAAAGGTGCTAATTCTATGGGCAAAAGAATATAAAATACATCAATTTCTTAGTTGTAAAGATTCAGACTGAAAAAATCATACGTTTAACTAAACTATCAATTCCACAATGATTATTAAAATAGTAAATGTTAATATAAACTATCAAAAATTCACAAACTACAACATTTACTTAAAAGATTGAGAAGTTACCTCTATAGCACCAAAATTATGTGGGACATTCACAAGAGCCTATCATAAATAAGGCACTCTTAGCAAATCAGTAAAAAAAATACTTACTAGGTACCAGATTTTTATATTATTCCACAAAATTTGCTTATAGAAAGAAACTAACTATAAAATTTCCTAGGAAACCAAATTGACAAGTAGTACAAATGTAAGAGGAAAGACTCCTTGAGCACGAGGGTATCAATCTTATTCCAATATCATGAAAACTTAAAGCCATCAGTATTATTGCATTATTTTATCTTACATGGTAAACCAACAAACTCATTTCTTCTGCTTCTCAGTAAAAGTGACAACTTTATAATAGAGAGGGAATAACACATTAAACAATAAAAATAAAACTTAGATTTTTCAGATGAATAACATTTATGCAAAATAAAATTAAAAGGCAAAAGAGCTACTTTCTTTATTTGTTGGGTACATGCAGTTAATGTATTAATCTACTCATGTTTGACTCTGTCCATGGAAAGATGACACATGTCTTAATAGAAATTTAGCAAAGCAATCAATTCAATATATCAGAAAAAAAAGAATTCATATAAAAAATAATGTACCTTTCATCTGGGTAGCAAAATTCAGTGCCAATTTTGCAAAGAGATCTGGATTTTCAAACTTGTCCTCCTTAACCTTCAACCAGAAACAGTTCTCAGATAATTCTTTGGGTTCAATCTGAAACAAAAACAACAAACATGTTTCAAAAACATTATATTTAACTTTTCAAGTATTCACTTTCACCACAGTTGAATGACAGTTCATTTACTCATTTACCTACTAAATCAACTTTAGGACCCAACAAAATAATACTATTGAAGTAAATATTTATTGGAAAAGGCACAGAATTCAATTAGTAAATAGAAAAGGCATATGATAGCAATAGGCCTTATAGAAAATTACATTTAAAAAATCTACTGAAATAAAAATCTTCTACCAGAAGAAATCTTAAAAATAATTTAGCAAATCCTTTCCCAACTCTCATACATTCTTTGTGCTCCTGGATTTTTTAAAATGGGGAAACTAAAGATTCAGAAATGTGAATTTCCTATATTCACTGATTAAGTTGAAGTCAATAACCATAATAGTTGATATATACCTCCAACCATGTGTCCAGTACTGTTTTAAGTGATTTGCTATATCAACTCATCTAATTCTTTGAGGCAGGACCTATTATTATTTCCATGTTAAAGATGAGGAAACTGAGCCTCAGAAAGCTTCAGTAGCTGCCCAAGGCAGTAAATAGCAAAGACTGGATTTAAAACTAGGCAGTATAGTTTCAGAAATTGTGCACTTAGTCACTACACTGAAACCCAAGTTTCGAATTGTGCACTTTCCAGGGCATCATGATGCTTCATGATCCCTAGTGCCATTAAAATGCATGCTAAATTAACATACCATTACATTTACACACAAAAACAACTGAATCAACAGCTGAGAGATCCTATAGTTTGGTAGATTGTACCTAATTTTTAAAAAATCTACTTTCTAAAGCCATTTACTTTCTGAGCAAAGCATAAGTATATATATAACTATAAAACTGATTTACTGTTATTCTGGAAAACCAATTTTCTATGTAAATACTGTCAAATATCACTGTATGTTTTTAGATGAGCCATTGCCCCAACTGGTAGTCTGGGTAACTGTATTTTTATTAAAAAATTCTTTCCTAGTGAATGAGGACTGTGCAAATCTCAATAATAAGCTTTTTACAAGACATATTATGTGATAATACAGCAAAATATTATGGAAAAGAACAAACATTCATACATCATATCAAAAAACAACTGAGTTATTCACTACTGACTACTGTCACCTATCTCAAATTATCTAAAAACTAAAAATTAATAATAATCATTCCCTATAAACAAAAAGAACTAAGATATAGAGGATCAATGAAAAAAAAGGGGGGGGGGTATTTACTGTTACAGTACTGAAAGCTAATGATGATGTAAGAATCAAAATTATTTTTCATTTGGTGATATACTTCATATATTAGTCTAATTATCACTTTCACTTTGATTTTTCTTTTGCCTTCTATTTTAATTTCAAATTATCTGTGCAGTTAAACAGCAAAATTTGTACTAGGAAAGATGAACATAAGATGGTCCTCAAATACGATATAATACTCATACATAGCAATACAGTCACTCACACATTAATGATGAACTATGGCTAGACAAAGCCAAAAAACTCTAGTTGTAATATTACCTTTGACCAATTAATTCTCTTCATGGACACCTCTGGTTTATATATTTTTTTCTGCTTCATTCCATAAGGCAGATCAATTGGTGCTCCTGGAGGAGGAGGAATTCCTCCAAGGGGAGGTGGTGGAGGAGGTCCCCCAAACAAAGGTGGTGGTGGTGGTATGCCTCCTGGTAAAGGCGGAGGAGGAGGAGGAGGGGGGACTCCAAGAGGTGGAGGTGGAGGTGGAGGTGGGGGAGGCCCACCACCTGGCAATTGAGGTGGTGGAGGAGGGCCTGGGATTCCTGCTGCACCAGAGACTCCATGTCCCTGAAACATAAATAACACAATGTTTAAATACTTAGAGTGAAATATAGCAGCAAAGAAAACTTACCAGGAGACATTTGTGCTTGGTTTAAGATTACATGCACTTTATTAAACTGAGCAACAACTTAAGGGCTTAACAGTATATGGAAAAGACTTGCATAGATTTTTGATAAGCATAATAAATTCTAGACATTGACTGCTTTTGCTAAAACACTAATGCTAGGAAAGTTGGCATCCTCAAAGATTTTGTGAAACACTCTCCCAAAATAATGAAAAAAGTTACCTTTCATTATAACTATATGCAAAGAGGAAGTATATTATGTGGCTTGGGCCTGTTAGACTAGTTGGTTTGAATGTGAGATAGTTAATACTTAAAAGCTCATTGATTTGATTTTCTTGGGGCCACCTGGCTTTACACAGGGTTTATCTCAGAGCACCAGTAACTCAGCTGTCTTCAAATACCAATAATTAATACTAAGTAACATCTATTTGCATATTAATATTCAGCAATCAATGCCTTTACACATATTTTTATTTTCATTCTTATTATAACCCTGGAATGTAGATAGGGCATTTTTATTTCACCATTATCTTACTGCTTACAGATGAGTGAACAGTAACTGAAAAAATGTTAAAAGACCAATCAAAGTCACACAGTCTGAAATGTGATTAAGATTGGAATGTGGCCCTAACCGGTTTGGCTCAGTGAATAGAGCATTGGCCTGCAGACTGACACATTCCAGGTTTGATTCTGGTTGCAGGCACATCCCCAGTAGGGGGAGTGCAGGAGGCAGCTAATCAATGTTTCTCATCTGATGTTTCTAACTCTCTATCCTTCTCCCTTCCTCTCTGTAAAAAATCAATAAAATATATATATATATTTTAAAAGATTGGAATGTGGTTCTTCTCATACCTAATGCACTCCTCCTTCCACAATAGCAGACTACCTCCTCATGAATGGGTGCCATTGCCATAAGGGAAATTAATTCACTCAGATTACATTACCAGAAAGTAACTTCAAACTCATTAGCTAACATATAGGATGACAGATGAAAGAGAACATAGCATTCCATATCGTCTGCTTTTTTGATGATTAATTTGCATCTGATTCTTTAAACAATTACTGATCACAATGGTTCACTTTCCAAAGTAAATGGATATAGACAGGAAGTTGTTCATTATAAACATTCCTAAGAAACTTCTACGAATGAATAGACATCTTTTGTAATCAAGATATGACATTAGATTAACTGAATAAATACAATCAAAGTGTTCTTACACCTAACAAATGGCAATCCTGTAGTGAAATGCAACCTTCCTCAGAGATTAGAAAGAATTAAAGATAGAATTACATATGAATCATTCTTTTAATTTTATTTTTAATACAGCAAAATTATAGAAAACAGCCTGATGTTTACAATCTTAATGGGGATCAAAGAAATACTGGAGAAAATTAAAATAATTTTTTCTGAAAAATTCAGGGAATTAGTAAATTATCCTATAAATTGTGCATAAAATGATTTGTTAAATAATTTGAAAGGTAAAACATGTATCCCATTTTTATATCAAAACAGAAAAGTAAAGTAATACATATTTATAAATATAAAATTTTGCCTCTATTAGATCATATTTACGATATAAAATGTGAGCAGCCACTGCAATTTTAAAATAGGATTTTACGCCGAAACCGGTTTGGCTCAGTGGTAGAGCGTCTGTCTGCGGACTGAAAGGTCCCAGGTTTGATTCCGGTTAAGGGCATGTACATTGGTTGCAGGCACATCCCCGATAGGGGGTGTGCAAGAGGCAGCTGGTTGATGTTTCTCTCTCATCGACATTTCTAGCTCTCTATCTCTCTCCCGTCCTCCTCTCTGTAAAACATCAATAAAATATATTTTTAAAAAATAGGATTTTACTCAGGTTAAATACATATTTTTTCAAATTTAATAAAGAGTCTCAAATGTTTATATTAATGCCTTTAAACATAAAATCATATCAGCCCTTTTATTCCCTCCAATGAACAATTAGGAATCGAACAATTAAATTAGGCTACAATAGAGTATTGAAAATTAAATATTGCAAATGAATCATATTGACACAATTTTGGGTGCACTAGAAAGAATTCTGTGTCTCTGCACTTTTACAGATTAGTTCATTTAATAAATCAGCTCACTATTCACTAAATGGTAAGGCCTTGTGCCAGGTGCAGTAGGGCCTTGAATAAGAATAATAAGTAAAGAGATTGTCCTCAAGGTGTTTATGCTCCAGGGGAAGAAACAAAAGAGGTATGCAAACAAATAAGACAGGAGTAGTCTACAAAAGTGATATAGAAGTCCACAGAAATTCCTTACTGGAGTTATTGGTGAAGCTTTCCAAAGAATATTTTACTGAGCTTATCCTTAAAGAATATGTTTTGCAGGCACAGATGAACAAGGGAGAGCATTTTTGGCAGAGAAACATTAAAATTGACATTTCTTGACTAAGTTTCATAAAAGCACTATTTTCCAGGAGATGTTCACAGGTGGTCTGAAATAAAGGATTCTATCTTATGAGTCTGGGAAAGCTCTATGAAAAAGAAGTGGACAGGTTTCTTCAATGTAGGACATCTCAGACCCTTTAATATGCTAATGAGTATTCCAACTCTCCAAGAAGAGAATTTCAAGTGTACCAAATTTATTGGACTATGGCATGCTTTCCTCATGAAAAACCTATTAGCATCTCTGTAACTAATGTCTGGGAAATGCTGGCAGAAGGAATGTGGAGACAGTAAATTCTAAATGTGAAGGGAGGGAAGGTGACTTAGCTGCAACAGAGGCTGTAGTTAGGGGAGCATTCAGACTAGGCTGCAAAGGAGAGATAAGGAAGCCCATGATAGAAGGCCTTCACATTCCTGGTAAGAAGATTTTTATTTAATCCTGAATGCAACAGGCAGCCATTGGAAATATTAAAGTCAGAGTGACAATAATCAGAGCAGTGTTTTAGGAAGATTAATTTGCCACTGACAAAAAGGATGAATCTGAGGAGGAAGAGACTATAGGCAGGAAGGAAAGTTAAGAAACAATGGTAGTATTCCAGGCAGAAAGTAACGGGAAGTAATGGGAGCAGTTCTGGGTTTTGATGAAAGTGAAAAGGATTGGAGAAAGAACTGTCATAAAACAGCAGCCAGCTTAATTTGTCAGATGACAGGGCAGGGAAAAGGCACTCCCCTCCGCCAGCTTCAGGATCAAAACAACTTGTGGTAAAATTTAAACAAGTGAGAATGGAAATCAAGCTGGTTTTAGAAAATAGAGGTGATCACAGATAATGGATTTGATTTCAACATCCATGTGGAAACGTAATCAAGAGCTGGGAATACAAAACAAACTCAGGAGACCTGACACCTACCAAAAGGTGATATTTGAATTATAATATTGAATGAATATTACTTTAAGGACAAACAGAGAAAAAGAGAGCAGGGGAAAGAACATTAGTGAATGTCACCACTTGGTAGTCAAAAACAAAAATAAAAACTGAGCTCTCAGAGATGTAAAAAGAGAAGTCAGATGATAGCAAAAAAGAGAAATAAATATTTCGTAAAAAGAAATAAAATGAATGAAACAGGTTAAGGGAAGGAAAAGGCTACCACAATGGGTAACTGGGAGTTCTTGGGTGACTATGAAAAGTCATTTTTCAGTAGACTAATAGCAAAAGAACTAATCCATCAACCAGCACCTCAGCATTACAATGTTAAGAAGTTATCTTACTATTCTTATATTCACTGAAAACATAAAATGTGTTGAGAGTACTTAATCAGTTATTAAGTTTAGACAGTATAATTAAGATTTTAAGTGTACATGGAGTCTTTTCATCATAGGAAATGTAAGTGCAAATGCAAAGTTTATAAGTTTTCAAATGATGGTATTCAAGATTTAAAGAGATCACAAAAAGCTTTGGGGATAATTAAAATGTTACTTTTAAAAGAAAAAGAGTATGCACCTAATTTTTCAAATCATGATGAAAATTTCTTCTCAGAGACAGTTTTGCTTGTATAATGTATTCCGTTAAGGTTATTCAGCGCAGTTCAAGTGACCAATGCCTTATTGTTATCCAAACATTAAAATGATTTATTATCCTAGAAAATCAAATCTGTAGTTATTTCAACAAAAATGTGAAACTGCCAAAAGTCTGCTTCTGGTCGTACTTTTCCTTCATCTAACAAGATAATTTCTACCATCAACCTCACTGTGACATGACACAAAGCCTATATCTTGTTTCATTACCTGGGTTCGAAGTTGCTGGATTTCTGTTTCAAGCTCCTTGATTTTTTCTTCTCTTTTCTGAAGCTCAGCTTGAGCTTCCTGCCGAGCTGTGAATTCTTCGTCAAACTGCAATGATCAGCACCATAAATGTACACTTCATAATGCAGTTACAAGAAAGTTTTAAACAACATAGGTATTAAGTAAGTGGAATGTCTTTTGCTTCTCTGAATTCCTAGGTCACTAAAAAAACCAGAGCTTCATTATTCTCATGAGAAGTAAGTGGGGGTTGTGTATTGCTGTGGTAGTAGTAAAGAAGAAATATGCACCCAACCCAAGAAAAACAAACCTCATTTTCACTTCTGAAAAAAACAACAACACAAAACAGCCCTGCTAGTGTGGTTCAATGGATGACCTAGGAACCAAGAGGTCACTGGTTCAATTTCTGGTTAGGCCTCATGCCTGGGTTGTGGGCTCAATCCCCAGTGGGGGTGTGTGTAGGAGACAGCCAATCGATATTCTTTTATCATTAATATTTCTCTCTCCCCCTATCCCTTTCTCTCTCTCTCTCAAAATCAATTTAAAAAAAATACAAAACACAGTTTAAAAGGGTGAACTGAGAAATCTCTTTTCATATGTAATAGATCTTTCTATTCTGTTATTGCAAGTTGGGTTTTAGAATTATTCTTTTTTTTTTTTAAATGTTTCATTCCATACTTTCAAATTTATTCAAATAGAAAAATGAAACCTAAAAATTAACCATCAAGCAGTTCAACTCCTTAATTATATCTAACCTTGAAAAGAGATTGCACCTTTTAGAACGCTCAAATGGATGTGCGTTAACACAAATGAGAATATTTCTATTATAATCTTAATTGTCTAACATCCAAAACGTAGTGCTCCTTGAAATCTGACAGTAGAGAGATATATGCCATAATGGCATTTTCCTCTAGTTGGTTAACCAAAACACTTGTCTAAATGTTACAAGAGAGAAAATAAGAGGTTAAAGTATGCTAAGCCAAAGAGACCATCTGAATGGTGAGTTCCCATGTACTGTATCCTGCCCAGCTCACACTCTAGTCAGAGCTGTAAGCAGGCCCAAACAAGCCTGCATACTTAGAGTGAATACTGCTTATACCCAGCTATAGAACATTTGCCCTTTATTGTCAGTATCACTTTGAGTCACTTCTAGAAGTCTACACATTATTCCAATGATCTTATTTCTGTTTTGATCTTTTACTGTACAAAATTATCTTTAGAGATTGTAAAACATAAAAGTATGTTCACTACACTAATACATATTCATCCTCACAGTAGATTTGACCTTTGGAAGTTATAAAATGCCACTCAGATCCTAGTCTGAAGAAAGAGTGGGTGAGCAAATTGGATAATCACAGTGTTTTGGTCAAATTTGAAATATTAATTAATTCATTTATTCATGTCTAATTGAGTCTTAGGAAAATGTCCCACAGAGGCTGATCCTAACTTCAAATTCCAAACCCACCCCAGATCCTTCAGTCAGCAAATGACCTTGTTTCCTAGTTCAGAGAAGATACTTCATTACTTTCCCTAATGAAGAGGATAAATGGGGGATAAATGGTAATGGAAGGAGACTTGACTTAGGGTGGCAAACATACAATACAATACAATATAATACAATACAATACAATACAATACACTAATGGTGTATTATGGAACGGCACACTTGAAACCTGTATAATTTTATTAACCAATGTTATCTCAACTAAAAAAAAAAAAAAGATATATCTGATACTATACTCTTCTCCTCCTCTCAAAGGTAGCTTCTCCTGTGTGCTTGTCAAACATGGTGTCTACACAAGCACACTGTATAGTTTTCCTTTATAAAAGGTTTGTTTGCTAGTACTTTTGAAGAGAGGCACACAGTGTTTCTGCTGGAAACAATCTTTATCTGTAAACCCACAGAAGGAATCAGAGAAGTCTGAAATGTGTGAGCTGGGAGACTTATAAATCCACTAAATTTATCCACTCCTTTTAATGACAAAAAACTATGATCCAAGGAGAGTAAGTGGCTTACCTACAGTCACAGCTAATTAGTGGCAAAGCCGAGATCAGATCTTACAACTACTGCTTCTCATTCTAGCGCCCCTCATTCTCTCTCTCTCTCTTTTTTTTTAACTGCTTTATACTGCCTCTTAAAATCACCTAGAATAAGAGAAAACATGCAGACAACCCCTGGAAAATCATTCATGTTTCTTCTAAATGTTGCTGATGGGAATAAAGCACCAAACACTGAAATTTTTTTGTATTATTTCAGGACTCCTTTTCCCATAACATGCTTACAGATTGTCACAATTTGCTCCAGTCTTGTGGTCTCTAATCACAGTGCCAGGGAAAAATTAAGGAGATTCTAAGATTTTCGCAGGAAATTTTAAATGTGCTACTTAAAACAAGAACATTAGAAATATAAATGTCTATTAATCAAAAGCATACAATTTCTTTCACCAATAAAAATGACATATCCACACAAACATTTTATGCTCAAGCTCTTAAAAATCTATTCTAGTAACTGAAAGAGCAAAGACATTTCTTCAGATGCCCTGAAGTAACTTCAGTAACACTCTATAATTTCTAGAGTGATAGCAAAAGTGATTATCTAATCTCCAAGGTAAGACATAACTTTGAAGAGACAGCAATATGTAAGTACTTTATCTTACTGTCAGAGGCTGAAAACTAGAAAGCCTTTACACTTGTGCTTCAGTCCTTCTCCCTGCCACCAGCAGCAGAGAAATACCATACTAACACTTCATAGTGTCTAGAACAACAACAACAAAAATGCAACCTTTGGTACAGGCTAATAAAATTCTAACTATGCTTTCAGAAAAAAAGGAAAAGGCAATCTAACATCTTAATGAAATTAAAATATTTTAAAAGCTGGCATTTACATAAGGAGAACCTCAGAATGCACCAAGACTACATGAAGCAGCAGCATCATTTAAAAATGATTATAAAATACAAAGAAAGTAAGTCTAAGCAGCGAGAAACCCACACACACAGAGAAAACACTGCATCCTTCTGTTGCTATTAATAGCAATGACTTTAGAGTATAACAGATAAGACTAGCTAAACATCTCACAGTTCTCCAAGGAGATACCTATTGTGAGAGCTGCAGGAAAGCAATGGAGAAATATATTTTGGTTGATCGCTTTTAACTATAACCTTCATTTATCACTTTGGTAGACTAGGGCTAGTGGTTTTCTTCCATAATGGATTAAAGGTGATGAGGAGGAAACAGTAGCAACCTTATCTTATCATGAAAGAAATCAATATCCTCTAGTTATGTTTGAATCCAGAAACAAAGTACTACATTACTGAAACAACATTTATAAATCCTTACATAAAGGAACAAGATGGAATATATACTGTGATTAAATTATTATTTTAATAATTATGGCTAATATTTTATAAGCCTTACCTTCTTTGAAAATTCCACAGCTTTTTGTTCACTTTCTTCAACTTTTGCCTTGTTTACACAAGAATCTATTAAAATTAAAAAAAAAAAAACTTAGAAATTATTGCATCAGATCTCTAGGCAAAATATGGCTACCAGCCTGCAACTCTACTGTGTAGACAATCATCCATATGCCAATCACTATTAAAGGGAAATTGACCTAGACCACAGAAAACATAAACCACCATAAATTATCTTTCTTTTGCATACTAACTGAATTCAATGATAGTATTGTTGAGGCATAAAACCAAGCATCCAAATATATAGTATATTTGACTAAATTATCAATTTTTTACGGTATTTAATTAGTTTGCAACTTTCACAATTACAGAATTCTTTATAAATTGGTTTGTAGCTTATTATGGGTAGATAGGTCCCACAGAATCTATGCTTAAGATTATTAAAACTCAAAATGGTCTTTAAAATAAGGCTAGAGGTAGAGATACAATAACATTCATTAATTCAGGTTTCCCCAAATAAACACTTCACTTAAATAAATTATAATGGGGGCAGAATATATTCTATAAATAAGGAAATAAACATTAAACTTCTCACATCTAATCAAACACTTCAGAATATAAATAAGTGAAGAACTTCTTTTGGACAATATTTTTCTTATCATACATACAGTCTCTTCTGTACTTAGCCATGCCACACCTATTTATTTATCCCCCAAAAATAAAAATGTAAATCTATACCCAGACTTGCATATGAATGTCATAACAGCTTTAACTTTCTGGGGTGATAGATTTGTTTATTATCTTGACTGTGATAGTGGTGTTAAATAAAACTAAATATCAAAATCTTATCAAATCGTGTACTTTAAAGATGGGTCATTTTTCTCATGTCTAGAATGCCTCAATATTGCTTTTCTTTTTTCTTTTACTTTATTAAAGAAATGTGTGGCTAGAGCAAGGCAACCAAGGACAAAATTGGTAAATGAAAGATCAAAGAGGGGCCACACCTGTGTTGTGCTGGCAATGATTGGTAATAATCTTGATTTAAATCTCAATCAGAAGGTGTCAGGTATCAGAAATTAGGCAGGAATAGGATATGATTTATAAAAAAAAATACAAGACTTACAAAATTGTGAAATCAGAAAAGACTCTATTCTCTTTAAATCCAGGTGATATTAAAACAGAGATTCATAAATTTCCTAGAAGTTCTTCAAGCACCTGAAACTTTTTGTGAATGCACATGTACATGTGTGTTTGCGGACTCACATGTCTGTGTGTGTACACATTCTAATGAAAGTTCCAAAGCATTCATCAGCTACTGCAATGGGCCTCTGACCATAAAATATTAAGAACCACACATATATTTGACTTATATGAATTTGGCAATTGAGGAAACTGAAGCCTAAAAAGTTCAGTAAATTGTTCCAGTAATAACAAGTCTACGATGCTGATTATCCTCTCTCACTTGGTCCCTTCATCTCGCCCCACCCTAGTACTTTGGATAACAGTACACAATTATAAATACCTGGCATACAGTACACAAAACAAATGTCTGTGAACACTGAATGAGCTAGCCAAACTCAAAAGCACAGTATGTGTACCAATTATAGTCTATAAGAAATTATAAGACAATACAAATATTTAGAAATGGTCCCTTATAATTTTCTAAAAATATGAAATAAATTACTGAAGCTCAATAAAAAAAAATATGTAGTGACACCAGCATTCACATTAATTGCTGGGCAAGGTAAAAAGCATTTTGCCTTCAAAATTCATACCCTCACTTACAGAAATCAATCCTAAGAAAAAATGAGGAAAATCCAAACATTTATACAAAGAACGTTCACATGAGATTCATTTTTAGTTCTGAAAAACTGTAAATAATCTAGATGTACAATAAGAAGGAACTAATTAATATGATATGGCATTCCATAAAATTGAATGTTATAGAGACACTCAAAGTCCCATTTTAAAGGTTTATATGGAAAAATTATCAAAGTCCGATTTTAAAGGTTAGCATGGAAAAATTATTGTAATACAAATGCTCCATGATAATTTCACGTATTAAGCTGAGAAGTGAGTTTGGTGCTTTATTCCATTACATAAGTCTCTAGATTGCTTAGAGTAAGGAAGCAGGAGTTTTAAAACAAGAAAAGAATAGCCATGTCTGGGTAGAGCATCTTCCCAATAATCCAAGGTTTTGGGTTCAATCCCCAGTCATTGCGCATATCAGAAACAACTGCATAAATAAGTGGAACAACAAAGTTGATGTATCTCTCTCTATATCCCCCCCCCCAACTTTCTCTCCCTCTCCTCCTCCCTCTCTCTCCAATAATTTTTTTATAAAAAAATACATCCTATATAATAAAATCCTAATATGCTAAGTGTCCGACCGTTCAACCATTCAACCAGTCCCTACAACACACACTGACCACCAGGGGGCAGATGCTCCAACTGGTAGGCTAGCTTGCTGCTGGGGACAGGCAGATCGGAACTGGGCTAGACAGGCTAGATATGCCCTAGAACCTTCCCATGGTCCCTCCCTGGCCCCAATAGTACACCAGTGGGGTCCCCAGGCTTGGACTGCACCTTCTCACAATCTGAGACCCCTTGGGGAATGTTGGAGACCCAGGGTCAGCCCAATCCCCACAAGCCAAGCTGAGGGACTCCCAGTGGTGCACAAATCCATGCACTAGGCCTCTAGTGATAAATAATAATAAGGAATTCATCTCTAAATATTACTATGAGTCTTCTCTATGCTATGGCATGAAAAATATATGTATAATTGGCATTCAACAGCTGTTGTTTACTTCTTGTTTAGACATACTAGAGGCCCGTTGCACGAAATTCGTGCACGGGGGTGAGGGGGTGTCTCTCAGCCCAGCCTGCATTCTCTCCAATCTGGGACCCCTCAAGGGATGTCTGACTGCCCATTTAGGCCTGATCCCACTGGGCAATCAGACATCCTTCTCACAATCCAGGACTGCTGACTCCCAAATGCTTGCCTGCCTGCCTGCCTTCCTGATTGCCCCTAACCGCTTCTGCCTGCCAGCCTGATCACCCCCTAACCACTCCCATGCCAGCCTGATTGATGTCTAACTGCTCCCCTGCCAGCCTGTTTGCCCCCAACTTCCCTCCTCTGCCAGCCTGGTTACCCCTAACTGCCCTCCCCTGCAGGATTGATCAACACCAACTGCCCTCCCTTGAAGGCCTAGTCCCTCTCAACTGCCCTCCCTTGTAGGCCTGGTGCCTCCCAACTTCCCTCTCCTGCTGGTCATCTTGTGGTGGCCATCTTGTGTCCACATGGGAGCAGGGTCTTTGACCACATGGAGGCAGCCATATTGTGCATGGGAGTGATGGTCAATCTGCATATTACTCTTTTATTAGATAGGATAGAAGCCTAGTGCATGGATGGGGGCCAGCTGATTTGCCCTGAAGGTTGTCCCAAATCAGGGTGGGGGTTCCCTTGAGGTGAGGGGTGGCCTGGGCAAGGGGCTGTGGTGGTTTGCAGGCCACCCACACCCCCTGGCAACCCGGAGGCTCTGGTATCTGGAATTTATTTACCTTCTACAATTGAAACTTTGTAGCCTGGAGCAGAGCCAAGCCTCCTGGTCGCTCTGTGGCCGGCAGCCATTACTACTGAGACTTATGTACCTTCTATAATTGAAACTTTGTAGCCCTGAGTGGAGGCCTAGGCCAGCAAGAGCAGGCAGAAAGCTTGGCTTCTTCCATTACCTGAGAAACCCAAGCCTCCCTCCTGCTCTCTGTGGCCATAGCCATCTTGGGTGAGTTTATCTGCATACTCCCTCTTATTGGCTGGTGGGCGTGGCTGACGGGAATGCTTGTGGGTGTAGCAGAGTGATGGTTAATTTGCATATCACTCTTGTATTAGGTAGGATGAATTCATACTTGAATCTTAGCAATAGTGATTTTGACTAGGTGTAAATAAAACTATTTAACTGTAAGGTCAGATAGCACAGTATATTTCACAAGAGAGGTTTCACATCATCCAGAGATTGTTCCAGAAAGTATAGCTAATTACGAGTATAGGATGATATAAGGGCATTTCCTCAGCAATCCAAGTAGATGAACATAAACTTCTGAAATTCTTTTCTGGCTCAAAGTCTAGAAATATAATTGTTCTACTTTGATAAATTAAAAGGTCTTAAGTTACTAAATAACCCTGTGTTTCTTTACTCAATCTTGAACATGAATAGCAAAGCTATATTATTAATTAGACCATATTGTACATGTGATTTCTATAAAGCCATTACGGTACCAATATAAACAGAATCAAATTATTTTAGGATCACGTTTCTAAACAGCAAGGCATTCATGTATAATAATACAATGTATTTTTATAGAGTATTAATTTTAAACTGAATTCAAGAGAGTTGAAACCTGTAACATAGGTTCATATTTTCAGTCACACAGGCAGAACTCTCATGATAATAATAATTAAATTATAGTGATTGAGTACCCATAGAAACATTGATTTATTAGATATTAATATAGGAAGTTCAGCAAGAGATATAATTTTGAAAAGTGCTTATTATACAGAAGAGAGTATAATACAATCAAAGAACATTAAGGATTATATTACATACCTATCAGATGAGTTAAATCAATGTCTAATCTTTGTCTATACTTGAAATCGGGGTCCATACCACTGCAGTGCAGCACTATCTGTGAAACACACTCTTCAATTATTTTGTAATACTGTGGCCTGAAAAAAAGGAAAAGTATTCTTAAATACCTTTTCTACCTACAGAAATCAATTTTCTTAAGAGTTGATTCACTGTGGTAAAATAACCAGGTCTTTCTCTAGCACTGTTTAAAAAAAATAATTCCAGTCATTAGACTACCTTAGAAGAAACATTCAAAGATGGTCTGTACATTATAGTGCAAAACCCATTATGAAATAATTAACTGTGAACACTTAGTGACTTAATACTCTAGTTTTCAGGGATTCAGGAACAACATACTTAAAAGTAAGCTGTTGTTCCTAAAGTTAATGA
Source organism: Pipistrellus hanaki (assembly GCF_964339955.1). Lineage (NCBI taxonomy): Eukaryota > Metazoa > Chordata > Mammalia > Chiroptera > Vespertilionidae > Pipistrellus > Pipistrellus hanaki. The sequence continues at coordinate 59,450,173 of NC_140524.1, read as the reverse complement.
AAACAAATGACTTCATATTCCCACATCCATGGAAACAGTCCTAGGCTTCTACATGTTCTCAATTTCAATGAGGAATAGGTATCTTGGCATTCGGTGGCAAGCAATGTCTTGAATTTACTCCAACACTTTTACTCAAGATTAGCTGTAACAGCTTACAAAACTGGACTGAGCCACTTATGCTACAGACCATTTCAAAGATCTACTTATGAACATATTTTTAAAGATCCATTTTATAGTCACATACACACTTAATATGCATGGCTAGAGCCTTAATTTGTTCAAAGTGTCTAAGGTTTTAAAACATATCTTAATTCTGTAATCTACCATGGTAATTCTGGCCTTAAAATGACCACTTGCATACATTCAAATTTTTAAAGACACTTTTTACATTAATATTTGGGGAAAATTGAGTATTAATCAATGGTGAATTAATTCAACAAAGAAAAATCAGAAAGAGATAATACTATACACAAATTATTAAATAAACATTCCTAAAAGTGCATGCTAATAACTAGCCAACCTACTAAAAGTTTTCCAATGAAGCCAAAAAGATTCAAATTGTTCTTACATGTCCTTTGTCATAGGGATAGTAGTAAGAATGAAAATAAATAGTAATATATGGGGGCAGGCAAAAGTAGGTTTACTTTTATAAGAGAAATAAATAAGAAAGAATAATCTGTTTTGTGTACTCACAACTGTAAACCTACTTTTGCCCACCCTGTATATTATAGATCTGAGGTTCTTTCAAGTCATCTTAAGGCCTAGGTTAATTGATATCAGATTATAGTCAGTCTAGTCAATGCCTCTTTGGGTAAATAAGGAAAACACAATTGTTCTCTTTGAGAACAGGCAATTCCACCTTGCATGGATGTTCTCAGGATGAAAAGGATGACATATTAGAGCAAGTTCTCATTTCATCACTTACTGAGAAATGGGAGGTATTGCACAATTTCCCCAGGTAACTGCATATACACTGCCACAGTATCCCTTTAATCACCAGAACTGATTTTATAAAACAACAATAATTTCAAGTATATTACCATCATTCCTACTTTTAAAAAAATTAACATTTAATATTTTAAACATTTTTCTATGTCTCTGAAATATCATGATGTCATCAGTTATTATACTGGTCTGAACTATAAGAGTTTTCTATGTGGCTTTAGAACTTTCATTTTTGTTGCAACTGTGCCTGGCCCCAGGGTAGCCTTCCTTTCTGCATTAATCAAGTTTTGAGAAATCAGAAAGCCTAGGTTGCCAGAATGTCATGCATATTGACTATGAAGAACAACTAAGAGTTTCTGAAACAGTTAAATATAAGATCATGGTCATCACCTAATGGATAGTTTGTCACTCAGAAACATTTCTCTAACTTTCTGGCTTTCAAATATAGTCCTAGTTATTAGACTCTGAAATGTCTAACCATATGGATTCTTCTCATAATCATTTATTTTGAAGAATTATATTAGTGAATATAAAGCTGAAATTTAGCATTATTTTCTTAGATAATAACATATCTATTACTAGAAAAATACCATAAACTAGAAATAGTGAAACCTTACTTATTAAAGATAAGAACCTAAAAGTTCTACCAGAGATTCTATAGTGCTGACCCTGTGTTACAATTATCTAGCAAAGAAAATTCATCATAGGGTCAATAAAATCTTTGGATTCATTGTTATTAAAAGTCCTGTCACTTGGGTACCCCATTTTTATAAATAAATTATTCTGCTCCCCCCCCAAAAAAAGAAAAGAAATCAATACCATTTACCTTAAGTCATCAAGCTCTTACACTTCTGAATGCATATATGCATAGACTGCCTAGGCCCCACTACATAGTTCATTTTCCTTTATATCTAATTCAGCTTATACAAGTAGTACTTTGAGAACTACTTCTTACCTGATATAATAATCATTTCTGATGAGCAAAAAATGTTGTAGAATGGAAAGTAAGTAATTTTCAGCAGCTGTGTCCTTCAACAAATTATACAGAAGATGGTATACTTCATTCATATCAGTAAAAAGTAAGTCAAGGAAAAAAATTAAATATTTTTCATGAAACTTAAATTCACTGATGTATCATTTTGTTTTTATTACTGTTTCTAAACCTTTAATTCTATGTTCCTGTATTGCAATGTTTATATAAAGAAACATAATGTATGGAATCATGTTAATATTTTGACAAGAAAGATAGATTTAAAGAGTATTTCTAAGACCATTTAACCATCAAAACCTTAAGTGATCAGTTATCCATTATATTTTAAACTCCAGATTATAGCTGGTATCAATGGAACAGTAATGCCATTAATGCAAATGGTTTTCTCTTGAGCTTTCTGTAGTTGTGATAGAGGGAGGGCCTATATTGTTCATGAAAGCCACTATTCCTCTATTTTTACTACGACATAAAATAGAAAGATAAATGAGCATTCTGTGGATTCATAAAAAAATCGCAAACCAGTTTTATTTTATACAGATGAAATACTTAATGAAATCTGAAATTATTATTATTTGTATTTCTTTGTATTTCATTATTCAATAAAACATGGATAATAAAGAATGAAATTTGGAACATTTTTCTTAGGATATAAAAAGAATGGTTGAAGTTCAAATGCTTTTAATAAACTAGAAAACATATTTCGAAACTGGATCAGGAAAATCAATACAAAAGAAAGGTAGGAGAGGAGATGTAATCCAACATCCTAAAAATAACCTAAAATGTCAACATTTTTAGTGAAGTAGAATTCAGTGTATGCTAGATCACTCTTTAGACTGCATGTAAGAATACTGTGTTTAAAGTCTCGTAAGGTCCTTTACATGGTTACAAAATGGGTCAAAAAATAGCTTTCTGATGAAGTTTGATTATAAGAAAAATCTATATAAAGCAAAAAAGCAATATATTTACTAATTGACATAAAACATTTAATATTATAGACACCCTATAGACTGGAGTCACTAATGATAGATTAAAATTTATGATAAATTATCTATAATACAAAATTGTTATTTGCTGCATACCTGTTTATCCATTACTTATGGGTAAGACACTTCAATCTAAGCATTGGAAGAAAAAGATGAAATACAACATTTCTGACCTCAATCTCAAGAGGCATAGAAGTGTACATTAATAAACAGATACAAACAAAATATTTTGGGAGTTTCAAAAAGAGGAATACAACTTCCAGGTATTTTTGAGAGGGGAGGAAGAGGAAAGGCATCACAGAAAAAAAAAAAAAGCCCAGCTCAAGGTTATTTTGGTTCTGAAGTATGTCCCAATTTCCCTAGAATCCAAAAGGAAGAACATGAATGGATGTGAAACAAATGGCAACCAATGCTGTGACAACCATCTTTAAAATATAAAATCATTTCATATTAAATAACTGCCATAGCCAAGATTTTACACCAGTTGTATTTCACTCGAATGCTTCTATCACACAGCCTTATTATAGTCAGATACTATTACATCTAAACATTTCTTTGTTTTGCTAAGGAACCAAAATATTTGGACAATCGGACATTGATTTGAATTGAATTACATTTCTAAACCACTGAGTACCATTTAGTAAACTGAAAAAGTATATTACCTATAGTCACATATGAACTCAGTGAAATCCTCCCCCCCCCGAAATTTTTATGTATGAGGTATATTTCTTTAGGCTCTTTCTTTTCAAGACCATGGAGGAGAACATACCACCACTGTGCAGATTTCAATATAACCTGTGTAAATCATCCAGTCAGGCAGTTCCTCAACATGAGTCTCCAGGACAGCATCACAGTGAGGTTCTAATATAAATAAATGGATGTAAATTGGGCTTGCAGATAAGAATTCTAATAATGATTCACAATATCATGCACAAATCCTTTTTTCACAATGCACACAAAATGATTTTTCTGGCTTGTCAAAAGGATATTCCATTTCTGCTCGAATGTCGTTGAGACGATGTGATAACTCAGTTAGGTCGTCCTCTTTGTTTTCATCAAATACTCTCAACTGAATATCAAGCTCATCATTCTCTTTTTCTTTCAGATCCTAACATTTAAACATAAAACTTAGCAGATGAATAACAGTTTGGCAACAGAATATTTTGGTAATAAAGGCCAGACACTTTTATTCATTTATATACACAGAAGCAATTCAAATATTGACCCTACACACTTGGTTTCCTAAAAGAAAGTAGAAGTGCTACGTTTTTCTATTTTAAAATAAAAGAACCTCATTGCATTTTCTTTTCATGCCCAGGATTTTTATTATTTACATTAAAAAATTAACAATCACTTTGACAAAGGAAAAGAAAAAACTATTTGCTAACAACCCAAATTAAATGCTGTCGTTTTGACTAAGCACACTAACTAAAGATGACAAAAGAACTCATGCAGTTAGAACATTCGCATATGCCTCTGGCAAAAATGCAAATATAGAAAAACTGTATTAATCAAGAACAAATACAAGGATATATTCAAGCACAACAGTCCCAAGTATGGCGTGAAAAGTGAAATAAACAGGTTTATTTTAAATGATATTTTGTGATTTGAAGTAAAAAGGCCTTTTTATCAGGATGCTTATCTAGCTTCCTCCCCCACCTTCCACATTTGCTTAGCCCAATCACAAAATACCAACTTGGGCATCAAAGATTTGTTTTTGTAATACATTATAAGCACATGCATTACACACCTCTGATAATTTTCAAAATAATAATATAAATGAAATCTTTGGAAGCATGCCACACTAGAGATTGTTGGGCTTAATATATATCACCTAGGGTAGCTTTTAATGTGTGTCCATTAAGTTGCAGCTTTCAAAACCCAAATGGATAATCACAACTGTGGATGCTCAAGAGTAATACCAAAAGTGGGACTAGGATTTTCAGAGCTGAGCTTGAACTCTGAAAGGAAATGTAAGCATGATGTACTTCAAATTAGATCACTAAAACAAAATGGGATGCATTTCTTGTTTCTATTTTTATTCAATGGAACAATTATAAATGGAGATGTAATGGCAAGTACTAGAGCCAAACACAAAATTATGCAATTTCTAGATGTGTTATTATCACATTCTTAGACATAATAATCAACTGAAAACTTACCTAAATAGCATATAAAAATACTTATTAATATATATCTATATAATATCATATAAGTATACTAGATGCCCGTTGCATGAAGATCCAAGCAAGGATTGGCCTTCCTTCCCCTGGATGCTGGCACTGCCTTTGCTCCAGCCAGAGCCACCTTTTTGTCTTCCCACGCTGCCCAAAGGCTCAGAGCTGCTGGGGTGGTGTGGAACTTCTGCATCATCACCATAGGGATGATGCAAGCATCCTGCCTGTACCACTCGGGGCCTGCATATGCAAATTAACCTGCCATCTTTGTTGGGTTAATTTGCATACTCACTCCTGATTGGCTGGTGGGCATCACGAAGGTATGGCCAATTTGTATCTTTCTCTTTTATTAGTGTAGATAACAAATAAATGTATTTATATTAGTTTCCTCTTTAGTAATAACTTGCTTTAGGTCTTGTTTTCCACTTAGAAGAGGAATGAAATAATTTAATGGAATGCAAAATTGTAAAATTGTGGGACATATTATCAGCTGATTTCTGAATTCTGTTCAGAAAACAGCAGAAGCCAGACATACCTAATATGCTGGCTACTACAGAAACAACTTTTAACACATTTAGAATATAAATCTTATATTTTTGGGATACCTTGTATATAACTTTATTTCAGTCAAATATCCAACTTTATGAAAGATACTAGTATATCCACAAATACTTGATAAAATAATCACTTAATAAATAATAATATTTTACATATCACAATTGTGACAAATATCCTGTAAAAGTAAATGAAAATGCATAACTAAAGTTTATTTTGTTGTTGTTGTTTTTTTAATATATTTTATTGATTTTTCACAAAGAGGAAGAGAGAGGGATAGAGAGTTAGAAACATTGATGAGAGAGAATCATCCATCAGCTGCCTCTTGCACACCCCCTACAGGGGATGTGCCCGCAACCAAGGTACATGCCCTTGACCAGAATCGAACCTGGGACCTTTCAGTCCGCAGGCCGGCGCTCTATCCACTGAGCCAAACCGGATTTGGCCATAAAGTTTTATGTTTAAAAATGGAGAATGTTAGATGATGTGTTGTAGAATTATACACATGAAACCTGAATAATTTTGTTAACCAGTGTCCTTTAATAAATTAAATTTTTAAAAATTTAATTGTAGAATATTATAAAATTACTAAATTACACTATTACTAATTGTGTGAAATATTATAAATATGTTTCAGTTATTTATTTGAACAGACTAGGTGTATAGATATGGACCATTTTAGGCAGATTATTTGAAACATATAATTCTCTATAATATAATATACTTCTGCCCAGTTGGTGTGGCTCAGTGGTTGAGTATCAACTTATGAACCAGGAGGTATTAGTTCATTCCTGGTCAGGGCACAAGCCTGGGCTGTGCACTCAGTCCCCAGTGTGGGGCACACAGGAGGCAGCTGATCAATGATTCTCTCTTATCATTGCCATATATCTCTCTCTCTTTCTCTCTCTCTCTCTCTTTCTCTCTCTCTCTCTCTCTCTCTCTCTCCCTTCCTTTCTGAAATCAATAAAAATATATTTAAATATTGGAATGCAAAAGAATAAGGATTCTTCAGAAGAATAAGAAAGGGATTGTCCACCGACAACTTCTTATTTTCATGTTCATTTTCATATCTGATTTACCTAATATTTTCCTATGTTAAAATAAAAGGTCAACGGGGCTTCACAAGAAATCAATGTAAGTTAACTATAGAGCAAATACCATTTAAAAAATCATTTTATAGTGATTCATTTATCCTAAATTACTATAGCAAATTTATGAAAATTGAATTTCCACATAAATGAAATATAAACCCCCTTTAAAAACTGTAACTTATCCATGGAGATGGAGGAATTTTGAAATTAATTTTATACAGATTATATTAAAATAATTGTCCTTGAGGAGTCTGATAATTATATGAAAAAATGTTTTACTCTATTATAACATTATAGTGGTCTCAGGGACTACTGAAGTACTAAGAACTATTTTCCCCCATCACTTAATGATTCCAGACAGTAATAATTTTTTATCCATATACCAACTACTAATGTTAGCCATGGCCATGTGTAATTGGCTGCTATATTCTAGAATCTCTAATCTCAGGGGGTCTGCCTGAATTCAGGTTCTTATCTTCTACATCAGAAATACCAGGGAATAATTTTTCTTTAAACCAAACACTTCTTCCCCACCCTCAATAAGATCATGATAGTCTCGCCGAAACATGTTTGGCTCAATGGATAGAGCATCGGACTGCGGAATGAAAGGTCCCAGGTTCGATTCCGATCAAGGGCATGTATAATATCTTGGTTGCAGGCACATCCCCAGTAGGGGGTGTGCAAGAGGCAGCTGATGGATGATTCTCTCTCATAGATGTTTCTAACTCTCTATCCCTCTCTCTTCCTCTCTGTAAAAAATCAATAAAAAATATATATTTTTTTAAATCTTGATAGTCTCTTCTTAGGGGAACATGACCAAGGTTGTAGCTTAGAACCAGAGGCATATTTGGCCATATTTTTCTCTGTTGTTTTAGGGACAAAAAGAAAATTGAGAATCCTTGTAGTTTCTATTCCAAAACTTTAGGAAACAGAAACATGACACTCTCCACATTTCTCCTGCTTTAGAATCACCGAGACCTGAGAAGCAGGACATATTAAAGAGGTGTGATACTTAAAGAAAAATGTAACTGGGAATATTTTAAGAATGCATATATTAAGAAGCACATGGTGCCACAAGAGGTTTTTATAAGGCTATAGGGCCAATGGGAAAGTGTAGCTTAGAAACACTGATGCAAAATCTTAGCTGTCACTGTAATAAAAAAAAGAACCTACCATGAGACCACCGAACCCAGCAGAAATCAAGACATCCAGACAAAAGTGTAAAAGGTAAGTGCAAAGAGCTACAGTGCATACTCTTTCTGAAAAAAATGAGGACTTAAAAAATTGAGAGCCACAGTATACTTGACAGCCATTCAGCAATATAAGGCAAAAAATGGTTGTTCAATTATAAATAGACACAGGGGAATAAGAGGTGGAGGGGTAATAACAACTAAGGCAGAAAACACAGCATATTAGTAAATGAGCAGAGGATGTTAAGGAGCCCCAAGCTAACAAGTGCCCTCAAGCATTATTCCTCTCCCAGAACCAGAGGACTAATTCAGGGAGGACAAGCATGAAAACCAGTGAATAGACAACTCAAAAGCAAACTAAAATCTAGACTATAACATTATCTCTAGCTACTGAAGGCCAAAGACTTTTCATGAAGACAAATTTGTGACAAAACAAGAATAAATGTGTTGCACACACTAGATCTAGTTATATAATGTGCCTATCTATATTAACTGTGTATTGAAACCTCCCTACGGGTCACTTAAAATGTTGCCTTAATTAACTACAACCAATTCCTTGGTCTTTAAATTCAGGGGTTAAAGAAACATTCAATGCGAAAGTGACATAGAAATTTCTAAAATGAAGACAATCACACGCCTGATGAAAACTGGTTTCAATAGACCCAATCGTCCATTTTATGATGATGTGTTTCAACTAATTTCAGTTAGGATTGTCATAACACAAGCAGTTGATGCATACTCCATTCTTGTTCCTCACCAGGAAACGCCCCTTATTTTGGTATTTCTAGTGTACCCCAAGTCTTATATGGACATTTTTTTCTTTCCTCCGTTCTTTTTTACTTTTACTTCTTACTTCTCAGGTGTGACCTCTGTAGCTTAAATGAAGACACTAGTGAGATTTTATTTGTCTCCTTTAAAAGTACTATGGTCTGGGGAAAATTGTTCTTCAATTAACATATTAAATAAAATATAAAGTCATTAATTGTTGCATTTGTATTCAAAGAATAGGCCTGCTTATTAATCTGAGAACAAGCCTATAAAGTTATTTCAAAAATGTTTTTAACAGTATTATAATTAGAGCAAATGTTCCCATAGAATTGTTTTTTCTTTAAAAAAGTTCATATGGCCCTGTAATAAGAATACCACACTTAAGTAATGTGTCAAGAATATACTAATCAAAATTCTATACATATTTATGTGGAATAGAAATGAAATCAATGTAAGTTATCAAAGCAAAAATGTTTAAATGAAAATTGAAACTGCAAAAAAATAAAAAATAAAAAAGTAGTCTTTTATGTTCTCAGTATTTACATCCAAAGAAAAGAAGTTCCCTTTAGACTTCAGGAAGGAAAAAAACAAACAAACAAACAAACAAAAAAACACTCTGGACATAGCACCAGGTACATTCTGAATTGTCAGCTGCATATAAGGACTAATATTACTGAAATTAAAAAAGCTTACAAAAGGTTTAAGGCTTTACAAGAAAAAATAGCAAGGCACAATTACTTACCCTGTTGCAACTCTAAAAATGAAAACTGTTAAAGTTCATCAGCATAATAAATGTGTACACTCAACTTACTGGTAATATTGTCTTTAGTCCAGAACGGAGGAATTCATTCCTTAAATGTATTCGAAAATCAAGCTCATAAGGAAAAGTGACAAGGGCATTTATAAACTGCATGCAAGCCACCTGCAATTAGAAATAAACCCTTATTTTAATGTTTTTAATTAAAGAAATAATTAATGCGTTCACACCATTATTTTTCTATTTACTAAAGGCATGCATACATATAAAAATAAGAAAATGCAAATATTTATAAAAGTTTAAGAATGATTATGATTTTAAAGTATAAACAACAAGATGAATAAAATTTCTAATATGCAGAATAATTCTAATGAAGATATAGATGGTCAAGTACTTCTATGCTTTAGTGAACAATATGAATAAATATTAAACTCTCGCTTGAGAAACTCAATGTTCCAAAAGTATGCATAAAAAGCACTTTAAAAAGCTCATGAAATGTATCTTGCATATCCAGGTATCCTCAGGTGAACTAGGCTCAATCCTATATGGTTATAAACACTTTGCCAAAATAAATTGGAAAAAGTTATAAAAGTGCCATAATATTAATCAGGCAACAGTGATAACTTAAGAGAAATAATTATAATGATTTATACTCTCTCTATTCTATTATTGGAATGGATTTGCACAAAATTTGTAGTATTAAAATATATGATTAATATGAATTTATTTGTTATGTAGAAAAGTGAATTAAGATCAACTAGAAGGTACTTTGATACTAATACTAATGTCCATGCATATTAAATTTAAGGGCTTCTATTCCAGTGAAGGTGATTCATTAATTATATTGACACTGGAAAATGGGTTTTGCTTTTCTTACTTTCTGATATTGAGGCTCTCTACTATAAAAGGGGAATTTTTTCTTGTAATTGAAAGCTAAATGGGAATAAACAAAATGCTAATTGGCAGGTATTCCACATACTATTCCTGAATAGCATTTTTTTTTAAATGCTGCTCGAGTCTAAGGCAACTGGCCTATTAATAGTTTAAGTGAAGACCACACATTTAAATCAATTATTTTTAAAGTATTCAATGGGTGGTAGAGTGAGTGCTCAAAGAGCTGACTGCAAGGGAACTCCGGAAAAATACCAATTTTAGTAAAAATGCCATGTATATATAGAAGGGAACACCCATCTACACTAATAAAAGAATAATATGCAAACTGACCATACCTCCATGACACCTACCAGCCAATCAGGAGTATGCAAATTATCCCAACAAATTATCCCCGCAGGGCGGGAGGGTGGGATACCTGATATGAGGGGAAGGGGGGGGGGGGGCTACAGGAGTGGCACTCCAGTGGAAGCAGAGAGGACTCCAGCTGGACAGAAAACAGAAGGTGGAGGCCAGAGCAAAGGCCTGGGTCCCAGGTGCCAGCAGCCAGGGAAAGGAAGGACTATTGCATGAACCTTCATGCAATGGGCCTCAAGTAAATCAGCAGTTAGTATGGGCTCTACTCTATCTGCATAGTGTACCCAAGAACCTGGGGACTCTTTTGAGTGGCAGGCTGATGTCTGTCTTCTCCCCTTTGATTTCCCACCTATAAATATAGCTGTCCCTGAATATATCAGCTTCTGGATGTCCCACAGTGATGCCAGACTGACCAGGTAACTCCTCTAATCTTCAAGCCATCTTTCCTTCTCAGAGGGAGAATCAATCTCCTGAGGTTGCCAAGATTAAATAAGCAGAGAGACTAGGGGTTGGCAAACTATAAACTACAGGCCAGCCACAGCCCAAAGTTCTAATGTGGTGAGCTGGCTGCTTGCAGCAATGAAGTTTTATTATATCACAAAAATCATATAAAAATAGCAAAAATACAAATTTCAAATGTATTTTGATTTCACTTGTCCAGACTTAGCATTATGATGATTATTTTTTCAAGTAGAAAGAAAAGATTAAAAGGTATATTGTGCCCTGGCCAGTGTAGCTCAGTTGGTTGGTGTGTTGTCTGGTATACCAAAAGGTGGTGGGCTAGATTCCAGGTGAGGGCACTACTCCAGAGTCTGTCTGTCTGTCTGTCTGTCTGTCTCTCTCTCTCTCTCTCTCTCTCTCTCTATATATATATATATATATATATATATATATATATATATATATAGATATATATACACACACACACACACACACACACACACACACACACACCCCACACACACACACACATACACACACTAGAGGCCCGGTATATGAAATTCGTGCATAGGGAAGTGGGGAGGCTGTTCCTCAGCCCAGCCTGCAACCTCTCCAATCTGGGACCTCTTGAGGGATGTCCGACTGGCAGGCAGAAGTGGTTAGGGGCAATCAGGAAGGCAGGCAGGTGAGCAGTTGGGGGTCAGCAGTCCTGGATTATGAGAGGGATGTCCGGATGTCGTATACTAACACAGCCCATACTAACACAGTCGGACATCCCTCTCATAATCCAGGACTGCTGACCCCCAACTGCTTGCCTGACTGCCTTCCTGATTGCCCCTAACCACTTGTGCCTGCCAGCCTGATCACCCCATAACCACTCCCCTACCAGCCTGCTTGCCCCTAACTGCCCTCCCCTGCAGGCCTGGTCACCCAAAACTGCTCTCCCTTGTAGATGTTGTCCCTCCCAACTGCCCTCCCCTGCTGGCCATCTTGTGGTAGCCATTTTGTGTCCACATGGGGGCAGGATCTTTGACCTCATGGGGGCAGCCATCTTGTGTTTTGGAGTGATGTCAATCTGCATATTACTCTTTTCTTAGATAGGATAGAGGCCTGGTGCACAGGTGGTAGGGGCCAGCTGGTTTGCCTTGAAGGGTGTCCCAAATCAGGGTGGGAGTCACCTTGGGGCATGGGGCTGCCTGGGCAAGAGGCCTATGGTGGTTTGCAGCCCAGCCATGCCCCCTGGCAACCCAAGTGGAGGCCCTGGTATCTGGGGTTTATTTTCCTTCTACAATTAAAACTTTGTAGCCTGGAGCGGAGCCAAGCCTCCCGCTTGCTCCATGGCAGCAGCCATTTCTGTTGGAATTTATTTATCTTCTATAATTGTAACTTTGTAGCCTTCAGCAGAGGGAGGCCTGGGCCGGCCATGGTATGTGTAAAGCTTGGCTTCCTCCATCTTTTGGAGTAATCCAAGCCTCCCTCCTGCTCTCTCCAGCTCCGGGGCTGCCGCCATTTCTTTTTGGATTTATGTATCTTTTATCACTGAAAATTTGTAGCCTTGAGTGGAGGCCTAGGCCTGCAAGGGCAGGCAGAAATCTTGGCTTCCTCCATGGCTGGGGAAACGCAAGCCTTCCTCCTGATCTCTGTGGCAATAGCCATCTTGGTTGGGTTTATTTGCATATTTGTGCCTGATTGGCTGGTGGGTGTGGCTTGTGGGCATCGCTTGTTGGTATGTTGGAGTGATGGTTAATTTGCATATGACTCTTATTAGATAGGCTATCTCCCTCCCTCTAAGATCATTTTTTTTAAAGGCATACTGTTTTTATTTGTATATTTATATCTTTTGCATTTAAGATGTTTCTTTGGGAGATTAGCCCATTTACCACATATCCTGGTTCAAAAATCAAAAGTTGCATGCTTTAAAGCTCATTACTGGGGTTGTTTCTAACATTGCTAAATATCTAAATAAAAATTGAACAATATAGTGTAATTCCTACAAGTGCTTAAATGTCAAATGAAAGCATTTATACAATTGACTAAATATCTGCCTATAAATAGCATTACTTTTTAAAAGACCTATCTGATAGAGACTAAAAAAGCAGTTCCATTTACCATTGCACCAAAAAAATTAAGATGCCTAGGAATAAACTTAACTAAGGAAGTAAAGGACCTATATGCAGAAAACTACACGACACTGAAAAAAGAGTTAGAGGAAGATGTAAACAGATGGAATAACATACCATGTTCATGGATTGGTAGAATCAACATCATCAAAATGTCCATACTTCCTAAAGCAATCTATAGGTTCAATGCACTCCCCATTAAAATACCAATGGCATATTTCACTGACCTAGAATGAGCTCTCCAAAAGTTCATTTGGAACAATAAAAGACCCTGAATAGCCACAGCAATCCTGAGAAAAAAGAATAAAGTAGGAGGGATCTCAATATCATACTTTAAGCTGTATTACAAAGCCACTGTTCTCAAAACAGCCTGGTACTGGCATAAGAACAGACATATAGATCAATGGAATAGAATTGAGAACCCAGATATCAACCCAAATCACTATGCCGAATTAATATTTGACAAAGGAGGCACAAATATACAATGGAGTCAAGACAGTCTCTTCAACAAATGGTGATGGGAAAACTGGACAGCTACATGCAAAAGAATGAAACTAGATCGCAAACTCACATCATACACAAAAATAAACTCAAAATGGATACAGGACTGAAACATAAGACAGTAAACCATAAAAATACTAAAGGCATCCACAGGCAGCAAAAACTCAGACATATGCCAAAAGAACTTCTTCACTGATACTGCCCCTAGGGCAATGGAAGCTAAAGAGAAAATAAATAAATGGGACTACATCAAAATAAAAAGCTTTTTTACAGCAAAAGAAACCATCAACAAAACAACAAGAAAGCCCATTGTATGGGAGAACATATTTGCAAATGTTATCACTGATAAAGGTTTAATCTCCGACATCTATAGACAGCTTATACAACTAAATAAAAGGAAGATGAATGATCCAATTTAAAAATGGGAAATGGAGCTAAATAGGATATTTTCAAAAGAAGACAGAAGGAAGGCTAAGAGGCACATGAAAACATGCTCAAAGTCACTAATTATCCTAGAGATGCAAATCAAAACAACAATGCGGTACCATCTCACACCTGTCAGAATGGCCAACATCAACAAATCAATAAACGACAAGTGTTGGTGAGGTTGCAGAGAAAAAGGAACCCTTGTGCACTGCTGGTGGGAATGCAGACTGGTGCAACCACTGTGAACAGTATGGAGTTTCCTCAAAAAACTGAAAATGGAACTCCCATTTGACCCAGTAATCCCACTCCTAGGAATATATCACAAGAAACTAGAAACGCCAATCAGAAAGGATATATGCACCCCTATGTTCATAGCAGCACAATCTACAATAGCTAGAATCTGGAAACAACCTAGGTGCCCGTCAGCAGATGATTGGATCAAAAAACCATGGTACATCTACACGATGCAATACTATGCTGCCATTAAAAAGAAGGAATTCTCATCATTTGCTGCAACCTGGATAGAACTAGAGAACATCATGTTGAGTGAAATAAGCCAGTCAATGAAAGAGAAATACCACATGACCTCACTCATTTATGGATATTAAAGAACATTATAAACTGATGAACCAAAAGTCAGATATAAAGACAGTAAAGCAACAAGCAGAATGTCAAATTACAGCCGGGAGGGTAGGGAGATCTGGGGGAGATAAGAGATCAACTGAAGGACTTGTATACAAGCATATACGTACAACCAATGGACACAAAACTCTGGGGAGGGAGGGTTTATATGGGAGGGGGGAAGGCAATGTTAAAATATGCACACAGATAATAATTTAATAAAAAATAAATTTAAAAAATAATAATAAAAAATAAAAGACCTATCTGATAGATTAAGCTTATGCCTTAACAGATTATATAATCCTCCAATTTACAATCAGAAATTGCTGACATCTTCATAGTTATGAGACTGCATGTTCTATATGACCATGGCTACATTGTTTATTTGTGAGATATAAGTCTACATATTCTACATGACCATCACTACATTATTGTATTTGCTTGAAGGATCCTTTTTATATTACAAATATGACATTACTGAACAAGCCAAAGTACATGTCCATTCCAAAATTAATAGAGAGAAAAGTTGCCATCTGCTCCAGAAGAAATTCGAGCTTAATGACTTGTATTACTACCCTACAAGTAAAGAGAGCATTTCCGTAAGAAACAGCTTAATGATTCTTGGAATTGTACCTTTATACAAAAAAAGGTATTTAGATCAGAAGATGATAAACATAGTAAAAGTTAATGAAATTAATGAATGTATCCATTACAAAATAACTTCAAATTTGATAAGATAAATGTTGCAATGCTATTAAAT
This sequence comes from Pipistrellus hanaki, assembly GCF_964339955.1. Lineage (NCBI taxonomy): Eukaryota > Metazoa > Chordata > Mammalia > Chiroptera > Vespertilionidae > Pipistrellus > Pipistrellus hanaki. The sequence goes on along the minus strand of NC_140524.1, from coordinate 59,434,599 downwards.
ACTTCAATAGCATTAAGAATATATATTATTACAAATATATAACTAAATAAGAAAGAAGTTGCATTTATTGACAATAGTATAAATAAGTAGAAAATAATGAATTCAGTAATTAAACAAGTTAACAGCAATGGCTTACAAAATATACTGTTTACTGTTTATCAAATTCTAATAGATATCTAAATAGTTACAAATAAAATGATAGTCATACTATCGTGTCACTTTACAATACATTCTGCTAGAGCAATGCTCTTTTAGAGGAATATTTATATTTTTAAAAATGTGGAGAATAATAGTCATCTTAATATTCCCTATTCCTTTAAACTACTACACAATTATTGCCCTTTTCACAGGATGAGAACGAATTTTAAAAAACTGTCACAATTTGTAACTAAAAAATTAAATTTAAAAATTGTAATCAGATAGCACAGCAGCTGTGACTCAGTGGTTTAGAACTGAACTATAAACCAGGTCACAGTTTGATTCTTGGTCAGGGCACATACCCGAGATGTGGGCTCCATTCCCAGTGGGGAGTATGCAGGAGGCAGCCTATCAATGATTTTCTCTCATCATTTTTTTTGTTCTCTCTCTCTCTTCATTGATATTTCTAACTTTTGTCCCTCCCCCTTCCATGTAAAATCAATAAAAACATATATTTAAAAATGCAATTAGATAAACTTTAAAATGTAATTAGAAAATATTAATTATAAACATGAAATACTCATTGTGTGGATTCTGAATTTAAGATAAATACAAAATCCCAAACTATTATAATTATCATTATTTATATCATTATTATTAGTTGCCAGACAATATTAGGTGTTTTACATAACTTACCATCTAATTTCATCCTTATAAAAATCATACAAGTATTGCTATTATTCTTATTTCACAGATAATGAAGGTGAAGCTCAAAACAGATAAATAACTTACATAAGGTTATACAGCAAGAAGGAAATTCATGATTTTAAACCATATCACTTCATTACAAGTACAGAATAACTTACAACACATACCAGACGCCTCATAAACTCCATTTGTAAGTTCATACAACAAAAGATTTTAAGGATAGGTAAGAGAATAAAATTTAACTAGTGCATCATGTTTAATACAATGAGAATATCTAGCTTTGGAATTAATATGTTAATTAAAAACATACAATTATTTTAACAAGCTGTTATCTAGTATGTAAAATGGTTATCTTATATGTCAAATATAATTCAATAAAAAATTAGCTACCATAATTTTAAGGTAGAAAATTATTCCTGAAATAACGTTACAATCCACTTTCTATATCTATCATCTATCTATCTATCTACAATCTTAAACAGTGAAATATGGGCAGTATGCCATCATCCCAAATAATGATCTTGCACTCTCCTTTACTTACTGCCACCTCACTCCTTACTTAGCACACATGTGCATGCAAACACACACACACACACACACACACACACACACACACACGAGTTTTCTCCATTATAAAGATATATGCTAGACTAGGACCACAATTCTGATTTTAAACCAGTAAGAACAAAGAGTTTGTGTATTTCCATTATTTATTCAGTAACTAGAGGCCTGGTGCACACAATATGTGCACTGGGGCTGGAGAGGTATCCCTCAACCCAGCTTGGACCCTCTTGCAGTCTGGGACCCCTTGGGAATATCCACCTCCCAGCAGTCAGACATCCTTAACAAGACCTCGGACAACCCTATCACAGTCTGGGCCCCTTTGCTTCTTACCGCCTGCCTGCTCACTGCTTCTTACTGGTTGGCTCCCTGCTCCTTAGTGCTGCGGCAGAGGGAGGAGAGGCTCCCACCACCACCGCTGCATTCTCCAGCCTTTAGGCCAGCCTTTGGTTGAGCAGCACTCCCCTATAGGGAGTGCACTGACCACCAGGGGGCAGCTCCTGCATTGAGAATCTGCCCCCTGGTGGTCAGTGCGCATCATAGCGATTGGTAGTTCTGGTCGTTCCCCCTTAATGGTCGCTTAGGCTTTTATTATATAGATCTCCTTACATCATAATAAAATTTCTATATGACATCTATATTAGCTATTGAATTGATGCATAAACATATATAGATAAAAAGCACCAACTTTGTACATGAGATAAAATGTCCAATAATTTGTGCCATGAAGAATTATATATTAAACTGAATTCCTATCAGTTTTTCTACTAATTATGATCCTTCCATTCTTCTAACCACAGGATGCTATTATTTTCATCTAGGATATGGGGTGTAGTATAAAGAATAGAATATCACAAAATAGACTAAACTTTCTAAAGATAAGACTCTCCATTTGTTTATGGTTTTCTGTATAACCCTAATTGGTCCCAATAAATTTGTTACAATATAATGGATGAATAGTATTTAATTATTTTAAATGTTATTGGCATGAAACATATTACAAAAAGAAATTTCATTTGGTTTCTTATCTAAGCCATAGAGAGGGGAAATATTTAAACATGAAGAATCTTCATAAAATTACTGGGAAAATGCTAGAACTTATTATTTAACTTTTCAACTCTGAAAACTATACAGACATCTACCAGTTTAACCACAATTCATATAGCTATGGAGTTCAATAATTGCCAAATCCAGGCATTCTCAAACAGAGTATCCATATTGCCATTAGCTGTGACAAATTATGCTTTTAAAATTTTATTGACACTGTTACACATTTGACCTTATTAAGTACTCTGTAGACATTAACAAGGTCTTTCTTTATCCTAGCCCTGCAGGAGTTAGGAAAAAAAGATGGTTTAAGTCAAAATAAGTACCAACCAAGAAAGATACAAATGTACAGAGCAAGTTAATTAAGTCAAGAAGTGGAGGATAACAGGCAGGACAAAACCATGTAGAAAGATATGGAGGTAGAGGTACAAAACAGCAAGAAATATTCAGAAAACTGAGCACAGCATGACTAGACCAAGGTTGGGGAACTTTTTATTTTTTTATTTTTTTCCTGCCAAGGGCCATTTGGATATTTACAACATCATTCAGCAGCCATATAAAATTATCAACTTAAAAGTAAATCTGCTATATTTATTCAAACATTTAATTAACTCACCCCTAATGCCTTGGCAGGGCCAGACCAAATGATTTTGTGGGCCTTATACAGCCTGTGGGCCAGATGTTCCCCATACCTGGACTAAACTATTTAAAAATGAGTAGTGGAAAATGAGGCTAGAGAGAAAGCAACAATCAGACAATGAAGTCGTTTGTTTGGTCAAGGACTAGACTTTAATCCTGGTCTTAAGGAGTGATATCATGAGAACTGCACTTCAGAAGTATAACTTTATGGAAGATGATTTAAAAGGGGCAAGAATGAGGGCTAAATGATATTTCAGAGTCTGGGTAAATGATAAAATGCTGCATAAAATAGTGCCCTGAAGAAAAGAAGTGGCAGCAGGGGTAGAGGAAGAGGTCAACCATACCAAGGAAGGGAAGTACAACACCAAGGAAGTAGGACTGGTAGGATTTGGTGATCAAGGAAATGGTAGGCAAAATAGGAGTAGATTTCAAGATGATTATTACATTTCTGGATTATGCCACTTGGTGGATTATGCTAACGTTAACCAGGGTTGGGAACACAAGAGAAATGCATGTTAAGGTTAGAGAAGTGATTGGAGGAGGAAGGATAAAGAAAAGGAAGGTATGTACAGTTAAGGACAATATTGAATTTGAAACGCAGTCAAAAGGCAGCTGCACATAAGGTTCTGTGATAAGAGGAATTTGGAATAAAGAAATCCATCACATAGAAGTGTCAATTAAAGTCATAAGGATGGATGTGGCTGCCTAAGGACAATGTACAGAATGAGCAAAGCAAAGGAACCAAGGACTTAGGACCAAGCTCTAGGAATCGGTATGTTTAAAGACCAAGCATAGAGAGCAAAGATTTTAAATGCAACGTAAGGTAAAAGAAAACCTAGGAGAGCTTAGTTATTATATAAGTCTAGGGAGAAGAGAGCTATGAAAAAGGAATGATGAAATACAGATACCGGTAGTATCAAATGGTACTAGAGAAGCCAATAGGATAACTTGAAAAGTGACTGAATTGTACAAACATCTGACACAATCCCCGCATTGTACTAATCCTACTCTTACATAATATACAACTGTCAATAAGTAGAACAAGCTTCTTAAGTAATATCAGGCCTTCATTCAACATAATATTTAATATACATATTATTTTTCCCAAATGTTCTCCTTATTCATATGCTGCTGTGTCATATTTTATTATAAATGTACCTCCACTGACACATGATAAATGATTTATGCAAAGCAACTTCCTCTTATGTGATGGTATGAGTAGATTAATAGCTAATTTACAAGTATGCTGAGAGTGAAATCTCAACATATCAGAACTACTATGGAAAGAATCAAGCTACAGAGGACTAATACATGTATCTGATGGTTTGTCCATTTAAGTTATTATGTGTTTTTTTAATAAAACTCTTAAAAACAAATTATATTTTTAATCCTCACCTTAGGATTTGTTTATTGATTTTAGAGTGAGAGAGAGAGAGAGAGGGAAAGAGGGATGGGGAGGGAATTGGGGAGGAGGAGGGAGAGGGAGAGGAAGACATTGATAAGAGAGAGCAACACTGTTCTGTTGCCTCCAATACATACCCTTACCAGGAATCAAACCTGTAGCCTGGGTATATGTCTTGACTTGGAATTGAATCCACGCCTTTTTTGGTGTATGGGACAATGTTCCAACCAACTAAGCCACCTAGTCAAGGCTGGTACATCCTTAAACAAAATATCCTAAATATAACTTATTATTTCCCTGCTAATCAAGGACATGATTGCATATATGAGTTAGTGAACTCTGCTATAACATAGAAATACCCTCAGGAGTTATTGAGGTGTTTAGAGTCATTTGCTCTGATACTAAATAAAGCCAAATGTTATAATATTTGCACTCTAGTTCCAATCTTTAACAGTTTCTATCTCCTTCTCCCTTACTTTTAGTCTGTCAGCTGTTATTTCTTGATCACTTTAGTGCAACTGTATGAAATAAACCCTCTTCAGACTTCCCAAGCTGTGCTAGTCTTCTGTGGATATAAAGCAGAGCATTAGGCTCATTGAGGCACCAGAGAGAGAAAGAGTTAACAGGCTCTGATTAAAGGCTAAAAGGTCTTTGTCATCACAAGGCTTGATGGATTTGATGACATTTTGTAGGCTGCTTGGATTATTTGATTTAACTTCTTCTTTGGCTCTCAAAACTTGATCAATCTCTTCAACAGGTAAAATCAGGATCAGTGAACCTATTACACATCAGTGAAGTGTATATTTACTGCTGTGTGTTTGTGTACATGTATAATGACCACATGTACAAATATTTTATTACTAAAGACCTGGTGCATGAAAATTCATGTCCTGGAGTGGGGGTCCCTCAGCCTGCCCTGCCCCCTTTCACAGTCTGGGAGCCCACAGGGGCAGGAGGCAACCCGGTGATCAGGGGAAAGCAACACCCCATCACACCTTTGCTGCCACCACCTAGGGCGGCCTTGGGTGGCTGGGCAGCACCATCTGAGGCTTGCCTGTGCCGTGGGCCGGCCCTGAGCAGTTGGGGAGCTGAGGGAACTGGGGGACTCTGACTTCAGAGGCAGGCACACGGGGTTGACCCAGCCTTGTCACATACCTGCTGCCCCGGCAGGACTGAGGGGACTGGGCACTGCCATCTTTGAGGGCGTTGCAGTCAAATAGTATATTCTCTCCTTATTGGCTGTGGGTGCTGGCATCTTTGTGACAGCGTAGGGTTAATTAGCATATTCCAATTTTATTAGATAGGATTATTTTTGGCACATTAGAAAACATTTTTAAAACGTATTAAATCGTGCTAAATGCATTTTACTCACAGCTCCTCAGTGACATTAGGACATGGCATGTTTCAGAGTAATTGCAGTCTTTAAAGACTGCCTTTTTTATAATACATCATTGGATGCTAACTATACTGCTTTCTCTTTCCACAAATAACTATTATAAATGTTTAGTGTACCCTAGCTCTTTCTGCTGGGCTGTGCAGAAATCAGTTTCAACTGTGTTTTGATATTACTTCACTCTATCTTCTTTTGTGAAGTGATTGGCAGACTACTCTGGCCTCAAATTTGCCTACTGGAATTCCTTCTCCTGTCTCCCATCCTACCATAATACTGGTTACTATTTATCCTTCAATACCTAATTAAAGCATCACCTCCTCACTGAAGCCTTCCTAGATTTATGCAGGATATACCTAAATGTGCCTTTGTGCTCTCATTAAATCTTTGTAGGAGGAAAGGGATATGGGAAGGGTTGGTATGTCAAGTAAAGTGTTATGCATTATAAAATATTTGAGGGCATTTAAAAGTCTACAGCATATTTGGGAAATACCAGATTTAGTATGACTAAAACTATGGTACATTGGGGAGAGTAACAGGCTCAAAGCTGGGGTCATACTGATAGATGTCATACACCATAAGTAGGCTCTTCACCTTTATCAAGGCAGCAAATGGTCATTAGCATAGCTTTCTAGGAATGTTGCTATGTTAGAACTGGATTTATATTTTTAAGGATAACTGACAACAGTACAGAACATTTGTATGGTAAAAAGAATGTATCAGTACAGGGTACTAATTTTTAAAATTGTTGAAATAATATTGGTGGGAGAAGATAACAGCAATGGGGATAGAGAGACAGGGATGGATTCATAGTCTGTTCTCTAAGACTTGATAATGGATTAGATGCAAGGACAAAGAATAATGAAGTCTGGAGGAAAGTTGGAGATTGGGTAGATAATGATAACTCTATAATGTAAAATGAGAAAGACAGGAAAAAGAGTAGACTTTTGGGGGAGTCAGGTTAAGGGGAAGAGAGAGTGAGCTCAGGAGATACTGTTATGTAAGAGCATGTGCTCTAATCCAATCAAAAAATGATCAAAGGACCTAAATAGACACTTTTAGAAAGAAGACATACAGACAGCTGAGAGACATATGAAAACATGTTCCAAGTCACTAATCATCTGAGAGATGCAAATCAAAACAACAATGAAGTACTATCTCACACCTCTCAGAATGGCTACCATCAACAAATAAACAAATGACAAGTGCTGGCGAGAATGTAGAGAAAAAGGAACCTTCTTGCACTGCTGGTAGGAATGCAGACTGGTGCAGCCACTGTGGAAGACAGTATGGCATTTCCTCAAAAAATTAAAAATGGAACTTCCATTTGACCCTGAGATCCCACTTCTAGGAATATATCCCAAGAAACTAGAAACACCAATCAGAAAGGATATATGCACCCCTATGATCATAGTAGCAAATTTATAATAGCTCAGATTTGGAAACAGCCTAAATGCCCACAGCAGAAAACTGTGGTACATCTACACAAAGGAATACTACGCTGCTGTAAAAAGAAGGAATTCTACCATTTGCAATAGCATGGATGGAACTGGAAAGCATTATGCTAAGCGAAATAAGCCAGTCAGAGAAAGATTAATATCACATGATCTCACTCATTTGTGGAATATAACGAACAATAAAAACTGAGGTACCAAAACAGAAATAGAGTCATAGAAGCATCAAACAGACTGTCCAACCTATGAGGGAAGATAGGGGTAAGGAGGTAAGAGATCAATCAAATGACTTGTATGCATGTATATGAGCAAAACCAATGGACACAGACAAGGGAGGAGGGGAGAGTCTGTGTGTGTGTGGGGGGTGGGGGCGGCTGGGAAGAGGTCACTGGGAGGAAAAGGAGACTTATGTAATACTTTAAACAATAAAGTATTTAAATTAAAAAAAAAGCATGTGCTCTGGAGCCAGACACCCTAGTGTCTAATCTGGGCTTTGCTACCTATTCATTTTGTGACCTTGAGCAGGTTATGTAACCTCTGTGAGCCTCAGTTTACTCATCTATAAAATAGGAATACTAATACTACCTTTCATAGCATTGCTGTGATGTTTAAATATGAGGTGACATATGTAAAATATTTAGAACACTAGGTACTTCTTTGTTGTTTTGATTTGCATCTCTCAGATGATTAGTGAGATGGAACATGTTTTCATATGTCTCTCAGCCATCTGTATGTTTTCTTTCTAAAAGTGTCTTGGTGCATGAAATTCGTGCATGAAGTGGTGTCCCTCAGCCTGGCCTGTACCCTCTCCAATCTGGGATCCTTTGGGATCAGGCCTAAACTGGCAGTCAGACATCCCTCTCGCAATCCAGGACAGCTGGCTCATAACCACTTACCTACCTGCCTGCCTGATCACCCCTAACCACCTCTGCCTGCCAGCCTGATGCCCCTAATGGCTCCCCTGCTGGCCTGATTGCCCCCTAACTGCTCCCCTGCCAGCCTGATTGGAACCTAATTGAGCCTCAGGCCGCTGGGCAGCTACCATGGACAGCTTGCCTGAGCCTCAGGTGGACCCTGGCGATTGGGCAGCTGAAATCCCAGGTTTGCCTGAGCTCGAAGCCACAATCCGCAGCTTCCCTGAGCTTGGCCCAGACCTGGGTGGCTGGGAAGCCACCATTAGTAGCTTGCCTGAGCTCACAACAGATATCCCCGACTTCCCTGAGCCTCAGGCAGCCTCTGTGGCTTTGTCCGGAACGACATCTGGAAGGTCCTTGGGAAGGTCTCCCGGTCTAATTAGCATATTACCCTTTTATTAGTATAGATTGACACATGGCTTAGAAATGTTATTTTTTTTGTATCTTATTTTTATGATGTCTATAAGACATCTAGTTAGGCCATTAGACATGTAGGTTTGAATAATGAGAGATGTGAGCTGGACTAATAAATCTGGGGAATTGCTAGAATATAGTGGAAGTTAAAGCTACAAAATAAATTAAGAGCATTCATGAGGAAAATAAAATATATATGAATATACTGTATATGTCTGTATATAATACACATGTATGTACATACAAAAATGATAATAGAAAAAGACCAAGGATAGAACTTAGAGAACAAAATACCCAAGAAGAGAAACAACATGAAGAAGTTAACGAGCATTTAAAGGTAGGTAAAGGACAAGGAGAGAATGGTGCTTGAAAAGCCAAAGGCAGAAAAATTTTTAAGGAGGGAGGGAATCAATAGTGCCAAGTGATCAGGACTGGAAATAGGCCATTGGATTTTGAAATTAGAGGATCATTGTTGACCTTTTTGTGAACTGTGAAAAAGCTGAGCTGTGAAAAGTAATTTAGGAAATAGAGAAAACAAGTATTGATGATTCTTTTAAAGATTTAAACTATAAAATGTAAAAGGAAGATGAGAGGCTAGTTCAAGAATAAGTAGGATCAAAAGAAGGTGTAATATGAGAGAAACCTGAGAATGCTACTAAGCTAAAGGGAAGTCAATGAAGAGAGAGTATATGAAGATATGTGATTTACTCTTATCTATTTTTGAAGTACGGAAGATAATGAAAATGCTATCACAGGTATAAAATTTCACTTTAAAGATGATCTAGAAAACTTCTGTGAGAAGTTAATACTCTGTTTTAAAACACAAAAAAGAAAAAAAAGGTATATAGTTGTCATTTAAAAATGTAATTAGTCCTATATTTTAACAGAACTACTTCCTGAGACTATAATAACATTTTGAGAATTCTCAAGAAACTATCAGAATAGAAAAGTCATTATTAAAATATAGCATTAACTATATTTTTAAACAACAGATTTTAACTTGTTTTTCATTCTGCATTCTGAATGAAATTTTTGAACTTTTAGATAATATTTTTTCATTCACATGAAATAGTACAAATAAACAAATCCACTTCACAATTCAGTGATAGTAATAGGCTCTGTATATAACAAATTACTAATTTTTGTAGCTCATTAGAATAGGAAATTTCAATTTGTGATTTGCAGATGTTTGCATCTATAGCAAGTACTCAACAATTTCTTGAATACCTAGCAAGATGTCTATGATTCTTCAATGTGTTTACTTGTTAACAACATGCCATTTTATCAGTCCATTCAGCCCAACTTTCTGAAGACTGGAATATCTCATTCCCTTCTCATCATTTTGTGTGAACTACTCTATAGCAGAGGTGTCGTTTTAAAGGTCAGACAATTCAATATATCAATGTTGATAACACAAAGACCTGGCTTCAAATCAAAGCTCTACCCCCTCAACAGCTTTGTAATTTTGAGTGAGCTGTGTAATGAAAACATTCACTATATCTAAAACACCTAATTACTTCTAAACAAGTATTTCAAGACAAGTACAAACTCCAACCTATGACAGACAATCAAAGAAATTTAGCTAGGTAAGCCAAAGGAACATGGGCAAAAATTTCAAGAAATCATCTAAAAAAAATAGTTTTCAAACCTTTCAATAGAGATATTAGATTTTATTTAGACACATCCTATATAGTAAAAGGCTAATATGCAAATCTACAGAATGGCTGAATGGTGGCATTGCTGTGCACTGACCACCATGGGGCAGATGCACAGTGCAGGAGCTGCCCAGTGGTGGTCAGTGCGCTCAGCCAGAAGCCCTGAGCCAAGCTCACTGCTGGTGAGTACAGCAGCAGTGGTGGGAGTCTCTCCTGCCTCTGTGGCAGTGCTAAGGATGTCTAACTACTGGCTTAGGCCTGCTCCTCCTAAACTGGCAGTCAGACATTCCCTGAGGGCTCCTGGACTGTGAGAGGGCACAGGCCAGTGTGATCCCCCAAGCCTCTAGTTTTATAATAAGAAGTGTACTGTAAAAAGAAAAACACTGGGCCCGGCTGGTGTGGCTCAATGGTTGAGCGTGGACCTAAGAACCAGGAGGTCATGGTATGATTCCCAGTCAGGGCACATGCCCAGGCTGTGGGCTCAATCCCCAGTAAGGGTGTGCAGGAGGCAACCCATCAATGATTGTCACTCAGATGTTTCTATCATTCCCTCCCTCTCTGAAATAAATAAAAATATAATTTAAAAAGAAGAAAAAAATCACTGGAAGTAAATATCCCAATTATTTAAAAAATGTAATATCCTGGACATAAATAGCACACCATAAAAGATTATGCAAACTGCTTATTATAGTTGCAGCAGAACTAACAATGAACAAATTTCCTTAAATATCTGAAGACTGATTATAGCTTTCTAACACTACAGTGTTCTCATTGGACAAACCAATTTATCTGCGGTAGCTTCAAATGCTGATGGAGAAAAAAAAAAAAAGAAGAAGAACAAATAATTGATAATAAAATTTTTAAAAAAAGAAAATGCCTACTGTATTATCAGGTAAGAAATTTTAATATTTAAACACTTACTGCTAAATAACAGCACCTACATAGCTGGGTTGTTGTGAGAATTAAATCAGATAATATAAGTAAATTGTTTAATCCAGGATCTCAAACTATAAGTATGGTCAATAAATATGCATTTTCACCAGTCAAGAACAAAGTTATCATTCATAAAATAGGTCATTTCCTGAAATTATCTAAGAAAAGATACTGAGTTTTGTCATTTTCTAAAAAAGAAAAAAAAAAGAAAAAACATTTAGGTTGGGTCTACACAGGCTGTCAGGTAAACACTGTCCTAGAGTTGCAATTCAATCACTACAATTCTGGTGAATCAGACTTCTGAATGCCGTATATGGCACAAAGAGAGATGCACTTCTTTTTTTAAAAAATTTCTAGAAGCCCACAGACATCCTTAACACTTGTTAGGATAATGACATTGGCTGAATTGTTTGTGCTGTTGCCCTGATTGTTGCTAAGGCTTTAATTTCTGCAGTTTATTACATTAATTACTAAATTTCTACCCAAATATTAATAATAATCCTAATCATTGCATTTGTAATAATCCAATGTACTTTTCCTAATTTTAAACAATTTGTTATTCTCACAGACAAAACTTCTAGTTTTTATGAACAAAGCAACAGGAAGAATTTCATTTTTATGTTCCATTCAATTAAAGTGTTAGTGCAAATGGTATCACACAAAATGAGTCCTCTAAATATAATTCTAGAAGCAATTTAAGACAAAACTAGACTCACCTGTAATTGCAAAGCTTCATGATTTTCTAACCCTTCCACAATTGGTGAAAATCGTTCTCTGTTATATCTTTCTGCTGCTGTAGTTATAGCCCCTAATAGTTTCTCGAGACTAGAGAGAAAAAAATAGAAAAGGAATAAAACATATCCCACACACACATTGTGAATATGGGGTTTTCTCTATCAGATTTCCCTGCCTTATTTCTGGTGTTTGATCAGGAGATAGATCATCACAAGTAAAGAATTGTGTTTCTATGTGCATATTTCAACATATTAAATATTGATAGCATTAAATAATTTTAGGGCATCAACATGAAAATTCAATTTAAAAATCTTGAGGACAGTTTTTTTTCTGTGTAACACTTTTAAAAAGATACTTAACTGATAAACACTGAAATTTAAAATTTCAGAGTTTGCTATTTTGTGTAACAGATATAAATATATCTGCAACCCAAAATGGTACCTACAAATATTAAGTTTATTCAAGTGTAAACTGACTGTAATTTATTTATTTATTTTAAATTTTTATAAGATCTCAAATGCTCTCCCGACTGAAATTTTATAATAAAGTGCTAGAGAAATTTAAAAAAAATAAAAAGAACTTAAAAATATTAACATTCTTTGGAAATGGAACAAGAAAATAATACCTGAAAGAGAATGCCTTGATAATTACAGAAGCATTTATAATTACCTAGAACAAGCAACTTAGTTACCTGAACAAAATAATAAAGACTATCTCTTATACAGTGTCTGAATCAAATAAAATTCTACATAGTGTACTACCCTTATAAAATTATATCTGAAATTATATTTAAGCATATCAAATATAGCAGGGTATTATGTAGTATATGAATTAAATATTGAAAAAAATATATTGACTAGAAAAATATTTTTTATGCATGTATAAACTAATTTTTCTATAAAACTTAAGGAAACCTCAGTATTGCATGTTACCTCATTTATGGTTTGTTCTGAGATAAGATTTAATGCCATATGATAATATTTTGTTTGTCTTTATGTTTCTAAGGACACATTAGTCAGCATTAACCAACATTTCATTTTATTCTAGCAGATATGAAAAAGTCAATTCACTAGAATATTCCTAACTCTTTGTATAGTCCTGTTTAGATTCAAATGGAAATTACTGCTGGCATGCAAAGTGTTTAGAAGAAACATTTTAGTTCATGTCCTTAGCAGGTATTTCATTATTTATCACAATTTTTTCTTACTAACTAGACATATTAATGACATTACATTTGAAATTTTGCTTCTGATTCAATGTTATTCCTATAAGAAGAAATTATCTAATGTATGGTCAGCAATGACTTGCTGAAACTGGCACTTTTATCACAGACTTTCTAAAAAATTACCCAGACTTTCTGTTCTTTCTTTTTAACAGGTTAGTTTGTTTCATTCTATGAATAATTGCTTTATCTTTTCACTTACCATAGGCAGATAAAATACTTCTACAAAATAATAGTACAAAATAAAAGCATCTAGTTAATTTATTAGTTCAAGTAGCCAAATTTTGTTATGTGCACGTGTGTGTGTAGGGGGGTATAGGGGTAGGTGTGTAGGGGCGTGTGTGTGTGTGAGTGTGTAGCCAAAATTATTCTCTGATTATTTTCCTATATTTCTAGGAATTGCTTTACTTTCAACAAGACAAAATTCTATTCATTCAGTCGGAATCCAACTTTGAAGATTTTCCCATTAAAATTCTATCTGTTTAAACCTATTTTTCAAAGAATCAAACAAAGCTAAAATGTAAATAGATAAGATAAAAATGCTACTAATTTTTTCCTAAAATTTTATATTATTTTTATGAAGTTATCTAAAGAAACAACATACAAGTAGGACTTAATTTCTCAAGTGTAACTTTCCATGAAATTAATAACATAGCAATACTTACATGTTATCTTCTCCAACTATGCAAATAGCAGAAAGTATTTTTACTATTTCAGTCATCATGTTAGGTTGTTTGGGGTCAATTGCTCTTGCCAATAGTAAAAGACTTCTTTCATCTCCTAGAATCCTTTGCAATCCAAACTTAAACAAAACAAAAAAAAATTTACATTCAAAATGCCTTTGGAACATATCTTTAAGAAATACAACTTACAATGATTTTCTAAAACTCATACCTCCACAATAAGGTTCGACCTAATTATATGAATGATCTTCAAACAAACAGTTATTTGTCTTTGTTTTTTATTTGAAATGACTGCATCTTGAGAAGTTTTAGCCCTTGATCAGATATGATCTACATTAGACTGTCTAAAATTCCATAAGGATCTGGGAGAAATATGGGAACAATCAGTATTTCTTCAACAAAGAAGAACATGTAAAGCACATATTGACATGATTTTCTAAAGTAATTCCACTTATGTCACTGGGTCTCCCTGGAGATATCTGCAATTCATGGTTAAATCCTCCAATATGTTTGTATAAAAATTAAATTGAACAAAAAGAGTGAAATGCTGAAAAGCTCTTTGTATACTATATTCCAGGTAAAGCAATAAGCCTCTGTACAGATTCTTCTGTACCTTCTGTTATCCTCTCCTTTCAGGCAGCTGTGCTGCATTCTGAAAGCTATGAACCCAAATAAAGGGCACCTGGATTTAAATAAGTGTCACATTCAACTGCACAGAAAAGTTGAATAAATTATCCCTTTCATTTAATTTTTAGTCCTAAATATGTGTGCACAAGTGCGCATTATAAAAATGAATAGGTATAGACATTTTAAAGAAAGCCCAAAACGTGGGTATTCACTACATTAAGGTAATATATTCTTTGATCTTTGTCCCACATAGTATTTTTCAAATTTCTTATGAAACAGGTTTGCTTTTTACAGTGAAATCTGACAACATTTCATCAGAGTAAAATGGCCATTTCAAGCTAACCTTTAAGTACCAAGCAAATGATTTTCATGGTTACTAATTTAACTTCTAAAAGAATTCATGGGAAAATAGCTAAAGCTCTTAAATGTAACTTTACCAGAGGTCAAAATAAGTAAAGAAATAAGAGAAAAACATAAAAGGAAATGGAAGAGACAAAATATAAAAACAGCAAAGAAAATAGTAGGAATATGTAAAATAAATAAATAAATAAATAAATAAATAAATAAATAAATAAGTGAAAAGCACAGGTGTAAAACTGACAGACAATTACTACATAATTATCAAATTTAAAGTAACAACCTTAAAAATCACACATAGAGTGAAATCATTTAGTTTTCAAATTTCCACTTATTGTTTAAAAGTATTTTATAATATGTAGGGATATACTGATAATAAAAATGAAAATATGAGTAATAATGAAAAACCATAAATCTAAACCTCAGAGCATTATTACAGCAGAGGAAGTTAAGAAGCAATTGGTATATTTTTTATGATCCTATTCTGACATGCACTGTATAAGGAAAAGTAAATTTTGAAGTAGGTAATATAAATTCCTTGGGGCCAACAAATTTAATGTTTAAGTCATTTCATATAAAACTTTGATTCTTTGATTATGACAGTTTATTCCAACATGAAGTGGACTTATCACTCTATATTTTTATTTTGAATACATACTTTTGCCTATTATTTCATATGCCTATAAGTTAAAAGATCCACCATGTGTTCATGTTCTGAGCCTCTATCTACAAGATATTAACATGCCCTAACTAAACCTTAACCTTAGTTTAGAACAATCTAATTCAAACCATCATGTTTGTATGGAAAATACAATAATTAATTAATAATACTATAAGAATAAACACTGTTTTGCATATTCACAACTGTAAACCTACTTTTGCCCCACTCTGTATATACACATTTACATGTAATCTCATATAATTAAGAAAGCCTTTGCAGATTACTTAGACTATCTCAATGCACTGGTTATTAATAGCTATATTTCACATTTAGCTAGCTTTTGTTTACTGTTATAATTATTTATCTCTATTAATATTTGAGATTCTTAAAACACCACCTAAAGGGAATTATATAATTAGTAAATTTAGCAGTGGTATTTTACTTACGGAAATATAAAGCAAATCATTTCTAAGACATTAACAAAATAGTTTATAGAAAAAATAAATTTAAGAAACTCTTGGGGACTCTGCCCCCTCCCTACATGGGAGTCAGTTTTGTGGGACTCTTTCCCTCTCCTCATGTGGGAGTCTGTATTTGTTCTTCAATAAATTTCCACCTTTGCAATAAAAAAATTAAAAAAAGAAACTCTTAACATTTGCAATGGCATAAATGGACCTGGAGAGCATTATGCTAAGCAAAATAAGCCAGTCAGAGAAAGACAAGTATCACATGATCTCACTCATATGTGGAATCTAGGAACAAAATAAACTGATGAACAAAATAGATCCAGAGACATGGAACCATGGAACAGACAAGTCTCAGAGGGAAGGTGAGTGAGTTGGAGGAAGAGATTAAACTGAAAACATATATGCATATCCCATGGATACAGGCAATAATGTGGTGCAGGCTTGGAAGGGGCAGGTGCAGGGTAGAAGGGGTCAATGGGGAAAAAAACAAAAGAGACATCTATGATACTTTCAACAATAAAGCTAAATTTAAGAAAAACAACTTTAACTTCATAACCTAAGCACATACTACTTTTAGAAGAAAAAACCTTGTATGGATTATTTCATTGAGTCCTTCATAATGCAAAACAAACAAACAAAAAACCCCACTAATTTCCAGAAATGCCTTTTACGTATGTTAACTGACATTAATTGAACATAAAAGAAAGATAATTCATAACCTTTTAATGTTCTTAGCGAACAAATCAATCCATGGCTTTGCATTTTCCTTTTCAAAGAAATAAAAAACACTAAGAAAATGCTATTCATCATATGACATCTAATTTTTTCTCTATTACAAAATAAAAAAAAAGCATTATCTAATTTGGGAATAAGACTTATGTGTTTGCATGATTATAAAAACTTACCAATAAATATTTTGTGAGGGAAAACATATTTTAAATACTATTTAAATGAACCATGATGGTTTGCATCATAAAGACCTTTCTGTAAACTGAATAAGCACACACTATTTTGTATGTTTCATATTTTCATGTTGGGTAAGTTCTCACCTTTTGTGACAAATGAAGAAATAAACACTACTTACCTTATTATTCATAAATGCTTTGAGGCACTGAATAAGTTTATGCTGATTCTTCTTGTCAATATTTTCTTGCCTGAATTAAAAAAACAAACTATTATACTGTGCTTAAACATTTCCCCTTTGGAGATTCTTTTCATGTTTGTTCTTACTGTTTCTTGTCCAGAAGCTTTTCCAGCTCGTCCAGTAAGAGTCCAAGACCTTCATGGCCAAAGTTGTTAACCCAGCTAGGAAATAAACCAAAAAAATGCATAAATAGGTTTGTATATTGAAAACATGAAGTATCTAAAGTGAAATTATAGTTTTCAAATATGATAATATCATCTTTATATTGCTCATCATTCTTTTTTTACTTCAATTGCTTCAAGCATCCTCTGTGAGGATGACTCAACATCTTTACCTCAGTATCACAATTTTCCTCACATTTTAGATTGCCCACTCCACAGCACAGCCTTGGTTGTTCTCCAGCAACATATACTTAAACCTGAACTTATAATCCAATTTATCTTCCTCTGTGCCCCTGCTTCCAAAAATCAACTTCTCTTCCATTCTTCCATGTTGGTAATTACACCACTATACCTTTTAATCATTCAAAATCAAAATACTTGCACAATCTGTGATCCCTCATCAATATTTAAAAAATATATATTTGTATTGATTTCAGACAGGATGGAAAAGAGAGAGACAGAAGCATCAATAATGAGAGAGTATCATTGATATGCTGCCTCCTGCACACCCTCGACTGGGGATCAATCCTGCAACCGGGGCACATGCCTCCCACTGGAATCGAACCCAGAATCTCCCATTCTGCAGAACAATGCTTTATTCACTGAGCCAAACCAGCTAGGACCCCTCATCTATATATATTCAGTGCATATATCTAGTACCAGCATGTTCTATTCAGGTGATAGATATATAATGGGCAACAAAACTAAGCCCTTACCCTCTTATAGCTTATCATCTCAAAGAGGGAGACATATGATAAGCAGATAAACATATAACAAAATGTCACTGAGGAGGAGAAAAAATGGCGGCAGAATAGACAGAAGTGTCCCGAGCCTTGTACCTGAGCAGAAAGAAAGAATACCTGAGGGTCGCAGGGGAGTGTTTGTTGGTGAGTTAAGAGAAAGCTATATTCCAGGAGGAGGTGAGGGAATGTTGGACAGGGTTCCCCTGACCAGGAAGCCCCCACTGCCACTGGGTTCTCTCGCAGAGCCACCGGGTTGGACGTGGAGACCATGCCATCTTGAAGGTGAAAGTAGATGTTATTGGAAGCCTGAAAATATACAATTGTGGCACCCACCGAATAGCTGTGAACCCAGGAACACCAGTCCCCTATTGGTACAAACACGTGGATTCAGAGGAGCTCTACACTCCACCACAGAAAGGTCAGATTTTGCCTGGGAAGAGGAGAGAGAGCTACATAACCAGACATCCAGAGAAGAGAGATCATGGGGAGACGAAACAGTGCACATATGAAAGAAAAGCAGGTATCACCAGAAAAGGAAGTAAATGAAATGGAGGCAAGCAACCTGTCAGAGAAAGAATTCAGAGAAATGTTCATAAAGTGGCTAAAAAGAATGTAAGAAAAATTCAACAATATGAGTAAGAACCAAGAGGAAATGAAGAAGAATCAAGAAGAAATGAAAAATGACATAGCTACTGTAAAGAACTCAATAGAAAGAATTAAGAGTAGACTAGAAGAAGCAGAGAACTGCATCAGTGAGCTAGAAGACATGGTGGGAAAATATACCTAAGTACAGCAGCTTCTAGAAAAAATAATTAAAAAGCAGGAGGAGAGCCTAAGGGAACTTTGGGACAACACAAAACAAAACCACACTCACATTATAGGGGTTCCAGAAGGAGAGGAAACTGAGCAAGGAATAGAAAACCTGTCTGAAGAAATAATGACAGAAAACTTCCCTGATATAGGGAAGAAAAAACACAAATCCAAGAAGCTCACAGAGTCCCAAGCAAAAGGGACCCCAAAAGACCGACATCAAAGGACATTATAATTAAATTGGCAAACACCAAAGACAAAGTAAGAATCTTAAAAACAGGCAGAGAGAGACAGAAAGTTACATACAAAGAAATCCCCATTAGACAAGATACTAATTTCTCAACAGAAACTCATCAGGCCAGAAAGGAATGGAATGAAATATACAAGGTCATGCAAAGGAAGGGTCTGAATCCAAGAATACTGCAACCAGCAAGGCTATCAATCAAAATTGAAGGTGAAATGAGGAGCTTCACAGACAAAAAGGACTAAGGCAATTTATTACCACCAAACCAGCAATGCAAGAAATGCTAAAGGGTGTGCTGTAAAAAAGAAAAAGAAAGAAATAGGAACCAAAGAAGGAACAAATGGGTAAAGAATAAAAATGGCAACAAATAAGTACCTATTAATAACTTTAAATGTAAATGGATTAAATGCCCCAATCAAAAGACATAGGGTAATAGATTGGATAAGAAAACAAGACCCATATATCTACTGTATACAAGAAACCCACCTCAGAAAAAAAAAAAAAAAAGACGCACACATTTCGCATATATCTACTGTATATAAGAAACCCACCTCAGAAAAAAGACTCACACATTTTGACTTCCATTTACCTTTTTCCAGGTAAATGGAAATGAAAAAACAAAACAAAACACTAAAAAATCAATCCCATTTACCATTGCACCAAAAAAATTAAGATACCTAGGAATAAATTTAAGTAGGAAAAGACTTATATGTGGAAAACTACAAGACACTGAAAAAAGAGATAGAGGAAGACATAAACAGATGGAAGAACATACCATGTTCATGGATTGGTAGAATCAGCATTATTAAAATGTCCATACTACCCAAAGCAATCTATAGATTCAATGCACTTCCCATTAAAATACCAATGGCATATTTAACAGACCTGGAAAGAACTCTCCAAAAATTCATCTGGAATAAAAAAGACCTGAATAGCCACAGCAATCCTGAGAAAGAACAACAAAGTAGGTGGGATCTCAATACCAAATTTCAAGCTGTATTACAAAGCCACTGTTCTCAAAACAGCCTGGAACTGGCAGAAGAACAGACATATAGACCGATGGAATAGAATAGAGAATCCAGTTACCTTACACCTATAAGAATGACTATCATCAACAAATCAACAAACAACAAATGCTGGCGAGGATGCAGAGCAAAAGGTACCCTCCTGCACTGCTGGTGGGAATGTAGACTGGTGCAGCCACCATTGAGAACAATATGGAGTTTCCTCAAAAAACTAAAAATGAAAATCCCATTTGACCCAGTAATCCTACTCCTAGGAATATATCCTAAGAAACTAGAAACACCAATCAGAAAGGATATATGCACCCATATGTTCATAGCAGCATACTTTACAATAGCTAAGATTTGTAAACAGCCTAATGACCCATCAGCAGATGACTGGATCAGAAAACTATGGTGTCTACACAATGGAATACTATTCTGCCATAAAAAGGAAGGAATTCTTACCATTTGCAGCAACCTGGATGGAACTGGAGAGCATTATGCTAAGTGAAATAAGCCAGTCAATGAAAGAAAAATACCACATGATTTCACTAATTTGTGGATAATAAAGCACATTATAAACTGATGAACAAAAAGATAGATACAGAGGCAGTAAAGCATCAAACAGACTGTCAAATTACAGCAGGAAGGTTAGGGAGAGGTGGGGGTGATAAAGACCAACTGATGGACTTGTATGCATGCATATATGCATAACCAATGGAAGCAAAACACTGGGGGGTGAGGGCATATATGGGAGTGGGGTGGGAGGGCAGTGATAAGATATATACACATATAATACCTCAATAAAAAATGGGAATGAATAAATAAATAAAATATTAACCTTGACACTGGTAAAAAAAAAAAAAAAGGCATTGTTTTGGTGCAATGAACAAAAATAAATATTGCTAAATGGAATAAGAATGGCAGGGGACAAATTCTCGAAAAGGTGTCATTTCAGTAGAGCCCTGAAGGAAATAAGGACTTTCCAAGGAAGGGGAATAGGTGCAACTGGATACTGAAGTGGTAGCTATTGTGCTCAGAAATTCTAGGAGCTGTGAGGAAACCTGAGTGTCTAGAGCTGAATAAGGGGGGCCTGGATGAGCAGCAGGAGATGAAGTCCCATGTGTGCTAGAAGGTTGGAGACTGATCAGGTAGAGCTTCCTTTCACTTTTTATTATCCAGTTCTGAATATTCTATTTCTACAATGCTTCCCACACATGGGCTGGCCCTCCTTTCCATAGTCTCTGCTAACATTCTAATGTAGCTCTAGTCACTTTAACAAGCTAGGAACCTCTCAACCAGGTTCTCTACAGCTTCATTTGTTCTTTTATTCATTTTACAAAATACCAAACTTGACTGAACTTAATCTTTTGTCCAAAGTTGTCCTCTGGACTACCCAACACATTTCAAATCCTGACTCTGATCTAGTGTCAACCTATCTTTACAGCCTCAGGCCTTATACCACATGTTCTAGTGAAAATCAGAAACTGTCCTTCCCAGAATCCTCCCTGCACTTCCCTGCATTTCTTAAATTATGTTTCTTTCCATAAAGCAACCCCAAATCCTTCAAGACTCAAATTGAGTGTAAATTCTTCCATTAGTGTTTTTGCCCATAAGTCTTCTATCCAAATAGGAGTTATTGTTCCTTTGAACACTCATGTATCTTTATTTCTTACTAGAGGCCCAGTGCACTAAACTCCTACACAGGGAGGGAGGAGTTCCTCAGCCCAGCCTGCACCCTCTCCAATATGGAATCCCTGTGGGATCAGGACTAAACAGACAGTTGGACATCCCTCTCATAATCCAGGACTGCTGGCTCCCAACTGCTCACCTGACTGCCTTCCTGATTGCCCCTAAAGGCTTCTGCCTGCCAGCCTGATCACCCCCTAACCACTCCCCTGCCAGCCTGATTAATGTCTAACTGCTCCCCTGCCAGCCTTTTTGCCCCCAACTTCCCTCCTCTGCCAGCCTGGTCACTCCTAACTGCCCTCCCCTGCTGGTCTGATTGCCCACAACTGCCCTCTTTTGAAGGCCTTATCCCTCCCAACTGCCCTCCCCTGTTGGCCATCTTGTGGTGGCCATTTTATATCCACATGGGGGCAGCCATCTTGTGTGTTGGAGTGATGGTCAATATTACTCTTTTATTAGATAGGATAGAGGCCTGGTGAATGGGTGGGGGCCTTCTGGTTTGCCCTGAAGGGTGTCCCGGATTAGGGTGGGGGTTCCCTTGGGGCATAAGGCGGCCTGAGTAAGGGGCCTATGGTGGTTTGCTGGCTGGCCACGCGTGCGTGCGCGCCCCCCCCCCCAAGTGGAGGCCCTTTTATATAGGATTTATTTATCTTCTACAATTGAAACTTTGTAGCCTTGAGTGGAGCCAAGCCTTTTGCTTGCTTCATGCTGGCAGCCATTTTTGTTGAGATTTATATATCCTCTATAATTGAAACTTTGTATCCTTAAGCAGAGGACAAAGCAAGCCAGGTCTGTAAAAGTTTGCCTTCCTCCATAGCCAGGGGCAACCCTAGCTTCCTGTTCTCTCCAGCTCTGTGGCTGCCGCCATTTTTGTTAGGGTTTATTTATCTTCTATAATTGAACCTTTGTAGCCTTAACTGGAGGCCTAGGCCAGCCAGGGTGTGTGGAAAGCTTGGCTTCCTCCATTGCCAGGGAAACCCAAGCCTCCCTCCTGCTCTCTTGGTGGCCACAGCCATCTTGGTTAGGTTAATTTGCATACTCACTCCTGATTGGCTGGTGGGCATGGGTGGTACATGTAGCAGAGAGGTGTTAAATTTGCATATTACTCTTTTATTACAATAGGTAGGATTGTTTATTAATGTTGTTCTTATCACAAATGTCTTACAAACCTTTCTATATTAAAAATTCTGTGAAGATAGTTATATTATCTCATTTATCTTTCTATCTTCAATAATGCTTAGCAGGCTAGCTTATATATAGTCAACACTAAGTAAATATTTGCTAATTCATATTAAAATAAACTTACTGACTTGTGTGATTAAGAGAATCAGTAGTCTCATATTGCCCAAGAGCTTCATAAATGTAAATTAATATATAGCAGACTCCTATAAAGCAAAAATGAAAATCTATACATATTTAAACAATGACTATATTTCTATTTCCCAGTCTTTGAACTATATTTCATGTCTTCATAAAGTAAAGCTTATCAACAAAGTAGCTAAATTTGTAAGAAAATATGAGTAAGAATTTTCAGATCACTGAAAAGATATTTTAAAAAATAGCTGAAATATTCAAAACCAATCACATCCACAATATATGTGGAAGCTCATTTGAAACAAATTCTGCTTTAATTTTCACAGTAGAAATGAAAAAAATCAATATGGCATTGTAATGATAATTGGCAGCAAGCTATTATTCAATTGAGGCATGTAATCAACCAATACAATGAGCAATTTTCTCTAAAGAGTCTTGTTAATCAGCTGGACAGTAGTGGAAGGATAAAAGGACCTAAGCTCTAAGCATAATAAATTGTATTTAACCATCACAGAGAGAAATCGGCAGATATCATTATAGCACAACATACCCTACAGCAACCTTACAATAATAGTTTTTACCAAATTTTAGATCTCCTTTGGCATTTGGGAAGGATAAAATGATCTCTGAATTCCTCACATTTAAAAATTGTTTTTAAAAATCCAAATCTTACTTGTACTCTTTTTACACCAAGTGCTATTAATATTATTAGGGTGATTTCTTCCTGGGTCTAGGAAATTGTTTGATACAGGAGCATGATTTATATCTGTTCACTTGAAATCAGTCACCTACCTACACATGCCAGACTGCTTCAAATTGAGTTTATGGCACTTTGATTTAATCCAGTGCAAATTACATTTGGTTTGGAAAAATTAGGACACAATCACTAAACTTAAGTATGAGAAGGAGGGCCTAGTTGTAACAAAGAATATCTTAGCCAATGGGCAGAGGAAACCTAATAAGAATCCTCAGAACTTTGACAGAGAATAGGAGTCCAAAGGGAGCCTGTTCCTAGGGGGATAAAATGATAATGATGCAGCATGAGGGGGTTAAAAGGAAGGGGGCAACTAGACATTCTTTTTTTTTTTTTTTTTTTTTTTTACATTTTTCTCTTGCCAGCATAATTTCTATGCTTTTAGGCATTGGACATTTTTGTGGCCTCTAGCAAAATACTATTTTCTCCCACTCCCTCTCCTCATGCCCATAAGCAGTTTAAAAACAAAATGTTGGCTAGGATAGTTAGACAGGAATTTTGACACTGTAACACAAGAAGTAAGCATAAATCAGTGGTTCTCAACTTGTGTGTCCCACACCAGTAGCATCAACATCATCTAAGAACTCATTAGAAATGCAAATTCTTGGACCCCAACCTAGACCTATGCAATGAATGACTCTGGGGATGGGACCAAGTAATGTGAGTTTAAACTACTCCATATGATTCTGATGCTTGCTCAGGTTTGGGAACCAGTGATAGAAAAAAATTGTTTGCTAACAAGTAGAAGAGCCTTTCTCAGGAAGCACTGAGACTCAAAATTCAAGATTGCTTCATGACAACCATACTGAACACTCCTGCCACAGGACAGATACAGAATCCAGTCAAAGCAAGTATATTTGGTATATTTTACAGTGCATGCAAGTTCCAGCTCTGAGTTATTCAGTACTAATTGGAATATCTAAAAATATAAAAACAGTGCTCTAGATGGTTTGGCTCAGTAGATAGAGCAATAGCCTACAGAATGAAGGGTCCCACATTCAATTCCAGTCAAGGGCACATGCCTGGGTTGCAGTTTTTTGATCCCCAGTAGGGGGCATGAAGGAGGTAGCCAATCAACGATTTTCTCTCATCATTGATGTTTCTCTCCCTCTCCCTTCCTCTCTGAAATCAATAATAAAATAAAAATACAGTTGATGACTTGATTTAAAATCTGATTCCAAAACTTCAGGCAAGGACAGATAAACACAAATTTTCTATAATATCTCAACTCTGGAACAAGAAATTGCCATTTATCATGGTCTCTATATTTATAAGAGGCATAGAAGCAGCCCAGGATAATGAACAACCTAACAGAAGAAAAAATGCGGGAGGAGATTGATCTCTCATAATTTCCATAACCACTCTGAAACACAGGCTGTTTTTTTTCTGTTATATGATTTACATACAGAAAAATTCATCATTTTGACAAAAGGTATAGTCATGCAATCTCCAACACAAACAAGATATGCAACATTTCCATCACTCCAAAATATTTAGTCTTTTTCCTTCGCAGTCAATCCCTTTTCCCTACTCCCAATGTCCCTGGCAACCACCTATCTGATTTGTGTCCCTACAGTTTTGCTGTTTGAAGAATATCTTTGGAAATGGAATCACACAATGTGCAGGATTCTGTGTCTGGCTTCTTTAACTTAGCATAAATACTATGATATTCAACAATTTGGTGCTTGGATCAGTAGTTTACTCCTTTTTATTGTATGGTTATGCCACAATTTATTTTATACATTCATCAGTTGATGAGCATCTAGATTGTTTCCAGGTTTTGGTGATGATGAATACAGCTACTACAAATATTCACATGTAAGTTTTTTGTGTAAGCATATGTTTTCATTTGCTTGGGAAAATAATTAGGAACTGAATTGCTGGCTCTTAGGGTAAATGGATGTTTAACTTTTTTACAAAACTACTTTCCAAAGTGGCATTCCTTCAGCAAAGTGTTCCAAATCCTCCCAGGCACTTCATATTGTCAATCTTTTTAATGTCAGCCATTCTGAAAACTATTTTCACACAGGAAAACTGAGAAGCAAAGTAGTCAAGTAATTTGCCAAACATCACTGAACAAGTATGATTTGTAGGACTCAAACCCAGGTCTGACTCCAAAACTCATGTTTATTTGAACCATACCATTAGAAATTAATAACAGGAACAATGCACAATTGTCTAAAACAACATCTGGCTAATGGCTCCACCAATAACTCATTAAGGAAGAATCACTGGCCAAAACCGGTTTTGCTCAGTGGACAGAGTGTCGGCCTGTGGACTGAAAGGTCCCAGGTTCAATTCCGGTCAAGGGCATGTACGTTGGTTGCAGGCACAACCCCAGTAGGGAGTGTGCAGGAGATAGCTGATCGAAGTTTCTCTCTCGTCCATTTTCTAACTCTCTATCCCTCTCTCTCTTCCTCTCTATAAAAAAAAATGAATAAAATTTTAAAAATATAAAGAAGAATCACTGGTTGTTCAGAACATCATTGAACTTAATAACTATTTCTATGTCTAGACACACAAATATATGGTTTGTATTACTGGACAGTTTACTTCATTCATTTAGGTGTGATAAGTACCTTTAAATCCCTGTTTCTGTTATATTTGAAGCCCTAAGCTTCATAAGAAATCTACCAAATAATGTTAAGAAAAGATATCTGAAAACTCCAACTAAAACTTCCAATCAAAGTTTAGGTAAGGCAGCTTATTGGAAGAGCCAAAATATAGCCTATGCTTTTTTTTTTTTTTTAAATGGGCTATATAATCCACAGTTTTATTTTTATGTATTAACATACTAGTGATTTTATTCTATCAAGTTACCGAAGTTAAACAGTTGTCTTGCCCAGCGGGTGTTACTCAGTGGTTGAGCACTGACCCCTGAACCAGGAGGCCATGGTTCGATTACCTACTTTGTCAGACTCGGTCCCCATTAGGGGACATGCAGGAGGCAGCTGAATTACGATTCTCTCTTGTTAATGTTTTCCTCTCTCTCCCTCTCCCTTCTCTCTGAAATCAACATATTAAAAAAAAAACATTTTAAGAGGTGTCAACATTATACACATGCATGGAGATATTTGTAGCCATCACTTGCCAGGAAACCAGGTGGAGTACATAAGCCACCCAAACAAAACAGATAGAAAATCAGTCAGGATGATTAATGTATGAGTGAGCAAGAAGCCAGGTTTAGATCTGAAGCCTGAAAAAAAAACCCAGGAAGATTATTTAGAGCCGTGGTTGACAAACTGTGGCTCGCGAGCCACATGCGGCTCTTTGGCCCCTTGAGTGTGCCTCTTCCACAAAATACTACAGCCTGGGCGAGTGGCGTTAGAAATTATTTAAGTTTAAAAAATTTGGCTCTCAAAAGAAATTTCAATTGTTGTACTGTTAATATTTGGCTCTGTTGACTAATGAGTTTGCAGCCTACTGATCTAGGGAATAAGAGGAACTGATCCACAATGAGATAGTGTTTCTGAACTTAGGTATAAATGGCTTGGCTATGTCTATCAGGCAGTAAAACATTTGGTATATTGCTCAAGAAGTTAAAAATTAAAGACCTTTTCCAAGTTTACTCAAAGGCCACAAAAACATCACTCCATCCATCAATGAAATAAGCTGTGAGGCTACATAGTGGCATAGTTAAGTACATATGCTTTAGAAGACGACAGATCCAGGTTCCAATCCCATCTCTACCATAGTCAACCTGTGTTATTTTTGATCAGTTACTTAAAACTCTCTAAGCTCATTTTCTCATCTTCAAAATAGGGATGAGTATAGTACCTAAATTCCATAAGGTCTTTGTGACTACTAAATGAAATAATGCCTGTGAAACAGCACAGGGAAGCTTGCACCAAAATTTTGTGAAAACATTAAAAATAAGAAACTTAAATGTTCTTTTAATCTTCTAGTCCAAAATACAGTATGAATTTTAGGCATAAAGACTACTTTTTAATAATATTAACATTTTATCATTCATTTATTAAAAAATATTTAATTGACATGAAATAGGCATTAGAATCTAAACAGATGCTAGGCTTCTTCAATAGGTAATTTATATATAGTATTTGGTACTTATATTACCTTTTGTGTTTTCTTTAATTTGGTATATATTTATTTTCTACTATATTTAGCACTTGTCAATTGATATTGGAATCTTATGTAATAATAGACCAATATGCAAATCGACCAAACAATGGAAACACTGGTCTCTATGATGTGCACTGACCACCAGTGGTAGATGCTCAACTCAGGAGCTGCCCCCTGGTGGTCAAAATGCTCCAACAGGGGGAGTGCCGCTCAGTCAGAAGCCCTGAACAGGGCTCATGGCTGGCAAGCTCAGTGGCAATGGTGAGAGCCTCTCCCACCTCCACAGCAGCGTTAAGGATGTCCAACTGACGGCTTAAGTTCCCGAGGGCTACCAGACTGTGAGAGGGCACAGGCCGGGCTAATAACCTGCCCCCCCCACACACACACTAGTGCACGTGCACTGGGCCTCTAGTAAATATAGAAGTTACAATGAGGCTGTACAGGGAGAGAGACTCTATTTATAGTTCATGAATAATCTTGATTAAAAAATATCAAAATTATATAAAATAGCCTTGGCAAATAGGGCTCAGGTGGTTGAGCACTGAATGGTGCACCAAAAGGTCATCAGTTCAATTCCTGGTCAAGGCACATGCCCAGGTTTCAGGCTCCAGCCCTGGGTACAGGATTGAAAGATGTACAGGAGTCAAAAAAGGTTGACTTAAGCATCTGCAATGGTGACTTCAACTTTGATTCCTGTCTCAATATTGATGGAAGTAATCTGCTTAACAATCTTAGGACACTGCAAGCTAATGCATCGCCTGTGGATCCTCATCTGAAAGTGATCCCAAGTGTTAGAACCTTCCCCACAGGAAGCTTTTCTTGTGATTTTCAGAGTCTTGGTAGGCATCCAAACTGTTCCTTTTATATTGAGATTCTTCTCCTTTGTACCCCTGATCAACTAAGCACACACCTTCTCCAAAGTTTTTCCATTGAGACTGGCTAGAGCAATCCTAATTCAGTGAGTCACCACCTATAGCTCCACAAAGTGTCTTTCTGGTATCTTCAAAAGCCATGGCTGTGGTTTGGCTTCCTGACTGATTTGTTCCTCTGGGAGAAGTAACAGCTGTGAGGCAGGAGCAGGAGCAGGAGTGGGTGGGATGGATTATGCTGCAGTTGTGATCTTGTCTTTCTCAAAGAGGAAGTCAATATTTTTATAAGGCCCACTTATACTGATAGCCATAATCAAAGGAAAGAAAATCTTATGTTTAATTAAAGTATCAGAGGATTCTATGAAAAACAATATTCTCTCCTCTCTAGTTCTCTGGGAGAAAGCAAAGTGAGGGAAAATCTATAAATGTACCTATTGAATAAGAGAATGAGATTCTGCTCCCTCTTATATACATGTAAAAGAAAACCCTTCACAGTTTCCCAAAACGTCAATCTTTCATCCAAAATTGGAGATTTAGACTCTGAATTATTTAGTCACAGTTCATGTAAGTTAAAAGCAAAGAAATAGTGGATGATGAGCTCAGTACACTATACACAACATAGACATAACATGAAGTAGTGACTGCATGTACATTTATTATTTGATTGGCTGAATTCACAACTATCTTTCAAAAGGAACAAAGCTAAAATTAGAAAGTTTTATCCAACGTCCCATAAGCTGTAAAGGCAATTAGTCTCCAGTGCAAGAGACCAATAATTGGTTATGCCATCCCTTTATCAATTATTTGTGCAGTGCTAAAGGCTAGTATAGAGAGTTATGTGTTCTGTACAAAAGATTTTATTTCCCTCTAATGGTGTTCTATTCCCATGTGAAATCTCGTACTGCAACCCAAATCACTAGAACATCAAATAAAATGAGTGATAGTTCAGTTTCTTGGGAGAATCAGAAATTTGGTAAAATTATAAGACATGAAACAATTCAAAGGGTTTAGAAGACTTTAAAGATGACTTTAAGTGGTGTTTACATGTTTTATTTAGGAAAACATCTCATTTTAATACTAATGTCGCCAATTATAACCAAACCTTAGTTATATGCACTGGGGGAAAAAGTGGTCCTAGGTAATTAAAGCCAGTGTACAACCCAACACGAACATTATCATATATACAGATCATGGATCAGTACCTCCAAATAGTAGCCAAGAAAAAACTTTGTATTTTCAGCCTTTTAAAAAGATAATTTGCTCAGCTAAATGAACTTCCTAGATAATTCCACTACCAATATATACATCCATTAAAATACAATGTTAAAAATAAAACAATGTGGATTTGTATATGCTATAACTGCCCTGGCATTAGTCCGAGAAAGGGTGTGAAAGGGTTAATGACAATAAAATGGGGCAGAGGAAACTTACTATGCTTAGCAGATATATTGCAGAAAGCTTGCAGCCTTGAGCTCAGCATAGCCTAGATAACCACTAGACACCTGGCACCGGGAGGAGCCAAGGACAGACCAACCCTTACGTCAGCAGAACTGTCTGCAGCCAGCAGAGGTTAATAAAAAGTCTGCCTCTCCCTTCAGCCTCTGCTGATTCCTTTGTCAGACTCAGCCCACCTGCACCCAGATGCCTGAAATAAACATTTTTGGGGGGTACATTATGGCCTCATGTCATAGGTGTGGGACCCCAGCCTACTCCGAACCTTTCAATATCTATTCAGGTTTGTATACCTGAAAGTAAACACAATAGCATTTGAGTGTCCTTGGAAACTACTGATCATGGTAGATTGATGCATGAACTAATTCTGACCAATTAAAGGTATCTATTAGATATAATGCTACCATTTCCAAACATTTGCATATATTCCATTGAAGCGTAACATTCTCTCCACTTATTTCACCCAATTCATAGAAAGGTTGAATATGTCAATTTTCCAGCTCTCCCTCTCAGTGGTTTTGACTTCAATGTTGAGATAGATAGATTATAATGTCCTTAGGGGGGAAAAAAACACACACACACAAAGAAATTTCATCTTTCTCTCTATACTCCGATGTTTCCTTAAGAGGGTTTTACCTGGCTACATTTATTCTCCCCATCATGTCTTGCTGGAAATATCTGCTCTGTTTTATACTATTCACACATTTTTTAAGACTTTCTCACAAAAGAAGAAATGTGTGTTTTTTCTAGTTGCTCATATAATATGAAAATAAATTCCTCTTATATAGTCACAACAAACTGTAAATGCCTGAGTTACATATAAAAATCTCCTGAGGGGAATAGTTTAAATAAAAATGCTCTCTCGAAGGATACAGCTCTTTATTTATTAAAATCAATTTCTTAAACTCTCAAAACTACTTGGGAGACAGTCGAAATGGCTCAAGTCGAAATATTTTAAAATACCCCATAGGCTACAGAAAAATACCTTCATCTCCTGCACGCATTTAAAAATTGTTAGAAAAGTTTCAAGAGACAGTCCTAGTCTTATTTAAAATGTTCTCCACAGGTTTGAAATTATGAATATAATTACATAGGACACAAACTAAAATTGTCTCCTTAGTAATATAATTAGTCAAACTTATAATACAAGTACTGGGGCTTCCTGCTGTCGTCGCTGCCCTGCCTGCTTTCCTCCCTTCTCTGCTGGCCCCGCCTGCTTTCCTCTACAGCTTCTCCCCTTCTGCAGGCTTGGCTTCTTTCTATGCTGTCTTGATATGCAAATTAGCCACCATCTTTGTTGGGTTAATTTGCATAATTGCCCTGATTGGGTGGTGGGTGTGGCTTGTGTAGCAGAGTGATAGTTAATTTGCATATTACTCTATTATATTATTAGGTTAGATGTTAACTTCCACAAGAAAAATGTATTGGCTCCTTTTCCTAAGCTACCACACACTCTGCAGGACATTCAATTTCTTTTCATTTAGTGGAATTTTGTTAAAATGAAACTAACTCCAAGAAATCAAATTCCTAACCTGTAAACCTTAAAAATGAAAGGGAGCTGACATCAAGTTTATCTGTTGTGAATAAGATAAGAAGTTACTTAAATGCAAGGAGGAAAACAGAGAGGCATTAGACCAGTGGTTTTCAACCTTCCTAATGCCACAACTCTTTAATAGAGTTCCTCATGTTGTGGTGACCCCCAACCATACATTATTTTTGTTGCTACTTCATAACTGTAATTTTGCTAGAGTTATGAATCGTAATGTGTGTTTTCCAATGGTCTTAGGCAACCCCTGTGAAAGGGTCATTCGACCTCCAAAGGGGTCGAGATCCACAGGTTGAGAACTGCTGCATTAGAGAATACCACCCACACCATTTCCCTTTTTCCAACACTACTTTGTATGTTATATTGTGGGCATCAGAGAAGTTAAATGAATTTTCTTTCCTGGTAATGGGTAAGGAGAGTTGAAAGGTAATTACTATTTGATCACTAAAACAACAGAAATGTAACAGTTATTCTCACCTACAGGGTGCAATTCAAAAAATATGATGAAAAACCCATTATAGAATATGAAAGATACATAGACAAAGATCAAAGAAATGTATTGTTCACAAATATTTTTAGCATAGGATACCTGCAACCAAACCAAAAAGAACCATTTGGGTCCTCATGATGGATGTCAAAAAACTCATCAAGTCCAAATGTTTTCCTGTCTCAGAATGTAATCTGTAATGGTAATTGTTCCGTGTTTTGTGTTGTTTTATTTTTCTGGTTTATTTTCATATGAAAAATTAAATCCCCTTTCACCTAGAAGTGAGAAAGATACTATGGAAATTATGCATGTGTCTATGTGCACATATAAGCACTCTTAACTGTGGATCATGACCCCTTTCGGAGTCGAGTGACCCTTTCACAGGGGTCGCCTAAGACCATTGGAAAACACACATTACAATTCATAACAGCAGCAAAATTACAGTTATGAAGTAGCAACAAAAATAATGTTATGGTTGGGGGTCACCACAACATGAGGAACTGTATTAAAGGGTTGCAGCATTAGAGGCTGAGAACCACTGGTCTAATGCCTCTCTGTTTTCCTCCTTACATTTAAATAACTTCTTATCATATTCACAACAGATATCCTAATACATTAAGATATCTTAATACATTCACCTTTAATACATTTTTAAATATCTTAATGCATTCACCTTTAATAGTTTTTTTTTTCAAAACATAATTCATTGAATAATAAATACACAAAATCTTTAATTCCACGTTAAACAACTTGGAAAATGTTAAGGCTTACCTAAGAACAATTAAGCCAAACATTCATTATTTTTCTCTTACACGGTGATATAAAACCATTTAAAGCAAAATAACAAAACAATAATAAACATGTATAGAACTTAAAGAAAAAAACAATATAGGACAATGCAGTAAAAAGTTCCTAAGAAAGGGGTATTAGCACTTAACAATATTCAACTGGCTTGTATTCATGTCCTAAAAAATCTAGAAACATAGCTACTCCAAAAAAGATACATATTTATATATGGTAAGTCTTTCAAAACATATAAATGCTTTTTAAAGGAAGCATAATTTTTTAATTGCTTAAGTATCTTTGGCCTTCTTCAAAATTACAACCCCTTTTTAATTAGAATAGTTAAAACCCAAAACAAACACTAACATTTAAATTGACACGTGGTTTTTTCTTCACTTACAAACAAACTGCATTGAAAGAACATGCCTTGAACTCTGTAGCTTTACTGTTGTGAAATCAAAGTAAGTGAGTCCATATTGGCTCTTTCATTTTACAAATCAAGAAACTAAAAATATTTAATGACTTGTCTTAGAATATACAGTTTGTTAATAACAAAACTATGATTGAAATCCACCACTCCTCAATCCTTACACATCTCCCATTCAACTATATTATCAACAATTAACAAAGAAATCATCAACTAGTGGCTACAAATGTTTTGGTTATATTTTGTTCAGAAAGAAACATTGGATGAAACATAGAATTTATAAAAACATCACCAATTTGTATAATTCAAAAGTGAAGGAAAGCCAGGGAGATATTTTTAAAAATTATTTATTATGGATTCCATCATCAAGGCAAGGGAAAATTTATATAATAAAAACTCTGGAGATGTCCAAAAATATACTTTTTTTCTGCTTCACATATACTAATAAATAGAATAGTTACTTGTTCAGCATAGATAGAGACTTATCATACTGTAATCCATTACTATGGATGAAAGTCATATCAAAGAAGTATGTATAAAAAGCCAGTGACCATAACAACCAGTTGCTATGACCCTCACTGTGGCTAGCATAGTGGCCTTATCAGGATGTGGGGCCAGCTGCCCAAACTCCTGCAGCCCCTCCCTCATCTGGTCCCACCGCTGATCACCTCCCCTAGTACCGCAATAGGGGGCAGGGCTGGTGGGCCAACTTCCTGTAGACACTTCCCCTGTGGGGAGCAGCTACAGAGTTTGGACAGGTTCAAGCTTTGGACTGATGAGAGGGCACAGTCCTCTCGTGACCACGTGCAAGTCCCAACCTGGAGGGCAGGGCCCTCCTAGCACAATTATAGCTAACAGAGTTGTAAGCTTGAACCTATGGTCCGCACTCATGGCCCCATGTTCCTAAGTGATATAGCTGCAAGCACAAAAAGCTTGATCAGGTGCATGTAATTGAGTAGGATCCAAACCTAGAGAACGTTGTAAACTTCTTGACCATGCCCTTACTTTGCCTCCTGGCATCTGGCTTTAAAATAAAGACATGACTTGTAGTCCCTGGCACTGTGGAGTTCCCATCAGGGAAGCAGCGTCCCACCAAGTCCCAGCTTTCCTTCTCTTGTCTGTCTTTCCTCAATCCTTCATCACCCCCACTTGGGTTCACTGAACCTGGCCGAGCTGGGTGGCATAAGAGGTGCCCTGGGGCTGAGTATGCCATGGCAGTTCTGGGTCCCCACATCTCTCCCCCCCACCCTGCTCAGTACCACTTCAGATTGCCCCCCCCAACCCTAATCAGGGACAGGCTCAGCAGGCCAACTGCCTGCAGCCCCTCCCACCAGCCAGCCCAGCCCCTGATTGGCCCCCACAACCCTGATCAGCCTGTGGCCCCTCCCCCCAGTCAGGTAGGCCCCCTGTTTGCCCCCCATAATCCAACAGGGACCTGGCAGGCCAACCTTCCACAGCCCATCCTCCAGCCACTGACACCCAATCACCCCCCATTCAGGGAAGGGGCCTGCTAGCCAATCACCTACAGCCCCTCCTCCCAGCCAGCCTGGCCCTGATCAGGCCTGGAAAGGGGCGGGCCTGCCAGCCAAACTCCCACTGTCTCCTCCTCCTGAAAGCCCAGCCCCAATCTGTAGGTCTGGCCCCAAACTGTGGATCTCAGCAGGACCCCACCTGTGTACAAATTGATGCACTGGGCTTCTAGTAGATCTATAAGCAGCCACTACAAAAAAAAAATTAGCAACTGTTAGTTGATATTTGGCCTGGCACAAAATACAAGTATATTAGGAAGCACCTGGACAAAAATAGAGCCATTCAACTTTAATTTGGAAATAATAGTCCAAGGTTTACAATTAAGTAAACATTAAACAGCATGCTGTGAACAACTAATGGGTCAAGGAAGAAATCAAGAGAGAACTAAAAAATATCTTTAGAAAAATACAAACAGAAATATAACATAACAAAATTTATGGGATAATGCAAAAGGAGCTCTAAGAGGGAAATTCATACCAATAAATGCCTAGCACAAAAAAATAAGATTTCAATTAAACATTCCAACTTTAGACTTCAGAAAACTAGAGAAAGAACAAAGCCCAAGTAAAAGAAAAATTAGAGCAAATATAAGTAAAACAGAGACTTAACAGACCATAGAAAAATCATTGAAGCTAAGAGATGGTTATTTCAAAAGAAAGAACAAAGCTATTGCTAGTTTCACCAAAAACAAGAGGCCACAAATAAATAAAATCAGAAAGAGAACATGTTACAACTGGTAACACAGAAATACAAGGAATCATTAGAGACTACTGTGAACAATTTTACACTAACATCTGGACAAACTAAAATGGATAAATTCCTAGAAATATACAACTTACCAAAATTGAATCATGATGAAATAGAAAATCTGAATGGACCTATTACTAGTAAGGAGATTGAACCAATAATCAAAAATCTCCCAAACGTTCAGGACTGATATCTTTAACAATGAATTATATCTAACTTTAAAAAGAAAAATCAATAACAAAATTTCTTAAACTCTTCCAGAAATATGCAAAAATATTTTGTATTTCTATACATTAATAATGAACTATCACAGAGAAAGTTTAGGAAAACAATCCCTCTTATAATTTCATCAAAAATAATAAAAATAGCTAGTATAAAATTCACCAAATAGATTAAAAAATACTGCATATGGAAAACTAGTCATTAATGAAAAAAAACTGAAGACTCAAATAAATGGAAAGATATTCCATGCTCATGTGTGGGATAAATTAATGTTGTTAAAATTTCCTTACTAACCAAAGCAATCTATACAATGTAATTCCTATCAAATTTCCAATGGCATTTTTCACATAAATGGAATAGTCCTAAAATTTGTATAGAACCATAGAAGACCCTGTGTAGCCAAACCAATCTTAAAAAGAAAAAAGCTGGAGGCATCATGCTCCCTTATTTCAAACTACAATATATTACAAATCTATAATAATCAAAACAGTAAGGTATTGGCTTTATTAAAACAGACACACAGATCAATGAAACAGGAGAGCCCAGAAATAAATCCATGCTTGTATGGTCTATAAATCCTACATAATAATAGGCTAATATGTAAATTGTCCCCACTGACAGGAGTTAGACGTGGCTCACCACCAGGGGGTGGAACGGAACATGGCAGGTGTTGGCAACATGGTGCTGGCAGAGAGCAGCAGTGGAAGTGCTGACAGCCTTGGCCCCGATGGGCCTGACAAGAGTGGGACTGTGGTGGAATGGTGGAGCAGGTGAACCAGCAGTGCCAGGCCAAGGTGGATGTGAGCAGGGGCCCCAATCACCCAACCAGTTGCCCCACAGATCAGCTCTGATCACTGGCCAGGCCTAGGGACCCTACCCATGCATGAATTTCAAACACTGGGCTTCTAGTTTATAATAACAATAAAGGAATAAAGAATATACTGTGGGGAAAGGACAGTCTATTCCATAAATGTTTTTTCCAATATAAATGAAAAAACTGGACAGCCACATGTTAAATAATGAAACTAGATCATTAACTTATATCACAGAAAAAAGTTAACTAGAAAATGGATTAAAAACATGAACTTAAGACTTGAAACTATAAATTCCAAAACAAACACACACACACACACACACACACACACACACACACACACACAAAGGAAATAAAATTCCTTCACAGATCTTAGTAAGGATTTGTTTTAATCAGACACATCAAAGGGAAAAGTAATAAAGGTAAAAATAAACAGGGGGACTACATCAAACTAAAACATTTCTGCACAGCCAAGGAAACCATCAACAAAATGAAAAAGTAACTTAACTGGAAGAAGGTATTTACAAAGCATATATTAATAAGCTAATATCCAAAATATATAAAGAACTCATTCAACTGCACACACACACACACACACACACACACACACACACACCACATTTTTCCAAAGAAGACATACAGAGGACCAGCAGATACATGAAAAGGTGCTCAACATCAATGATCATGAGGGAAATTCAAATCAAATTCACAATGTGCTATCAACTCACATGTGCTTAGATAGGACTTCACATCTTATTAGATTGGATTTTAAGAAAAAAACTGGAACTAACAAGTGGTGGCAAGGACATGGAGAAAAAGGGAATATTGTGTACCATTAGTGGAAATTTAAATTGGTGTAGCCACTTTGAAAAACAGCATGCAGCACACAATAAAAATTTGTGCAGCCCAACCAATATGTCGGTATGTAAGAAAACATTTTAACAAAAATTTCCTAACTTAATTTTTACAGTATCCTAGATATTATATATTATGCCATCATGGATTCCATCTCAAAGAAGACTTTCAGGTTTAAACTGTCTAATGTGAGAGGCCATACACCTATAGCTTTGCTGCCCAGGTGGGGAATCTCCCCAAATTAGCTATCCATTATCTAACACCAGTTGAACAGCTGGGGTCAAAAAGCAAACATTGTTATCTTAGTGCACAGGGATCTTTCAATCAACCACACAGCCACACCATGTACCTACACTTCAGGTGCTAGCTGGCATCTTAATTGTGAAGTGTCAGCTATCCAGCTCCTATAAAAAGGCCACGGAAGGATGATAGATATTCCGGGGGGAGAGCCTCAGGGACATTCCTCAAGCACATCCTGGTAGCAGATGGAATACTGGAAGCTGCATAGCAGCACTATTACTCAGGGTCTTTACAGAAACATCACGACCTTGATTTTTCTTTTTAACTGTATGAAATTGACATCCATAGAAATCCTCTGTACTGTATGGAAAACTATCCTAGACCCACTCTACTGTTTTCTGTGATATGCCTCAATTACAGAATCACAAAATAAAACTATCTGAGCTCAGAATTAGGATGTCCTTCCTGAAAAACAAACGCACTGTCATTCATCAGTTAACAGTTGTGTTTCCCAGTATTCTGCCTTTTATCCCCCCTTGGCTACAAGGAAAATTATAACTATTTTATACTCAAGTCATTATCTGGCATTGTCCTAGGCTTTTTAAAAAGTACTTCCTTCCCTCCTTGTTGACTTGGAATTGTATTTTGACCCTCATCTTCATGGTAGTGGGAGGCCTGCATCTCTTATTGCAAGCTGAAATAGTGTTGTTGTTGTTTTGTTTTATTAACTGTCCCATAATAGTAAGAGAAGTATGTAAAACTCTACTATGTGTCCAAGACTTTTAGTTAAATTAATAAGTCAAAAAATAATAATATTTCAGCCAGACCAGTGTTGCACAATGGTTGAGCACTGACTCATGAACCAGGAGGTTACAGTTTGATTTCCAGTCAGGGCACATACCCAGGTTGTAGGCTCCATCCCTGGTGGGGGTTTGCAGGAGGCAGCCAATCAATGTCTCTCATCATTGATGTTTCTATCTCTCCCTATCTCTTCCCCTCTAAAATAAATTAAAATCCTATATAACAAAAGCCTAATATGCAAATTGTCCCCACAGGTGATCATTTGACCTTGAGACCAGTTCAAATGCTCGCTATGATGTGCGCTGACCACCAGGGGGAGGCGCAGAATATGGTAGACGTTGGTGATGCGGTGCTGGCAGCAGGTGACAGTGGAGGTGCTGCTGGCCCCAATAGGCCCCTATGAGAGCAGGACCATGGGAATGATGGTGGAGCTGGTGAGTGGGCAGTGTCAGACCAAGGCAGGTGCAAGTGGGGGCCTGATTGTCTCGCCAATTACCCCGCAGACAGCAATCAGCGAAGGTGGCAGCAGCGGGGTGTGGGGCCACCACCTGGCTTCCAGGCTCTAAGGTAGCCAGGCAGGGGGGCCCAAGCCCAACCAATTGTCCCACAGGCCAGGCAGATGGTGGAGCAGATGAGGGAACAATGCCAGGCCAAGGTGGGGTGCCAGGCAGGGCTGCAGGGCTGTGGGGCTGTGAGGCTGCGAGGCTGGGGGTGCAAACTGGGGCTGCAAGGCTGCGAGAATGGGGGTACAAACTGGGGCCCGATCTCCACAGGCCACCTTGAGGGACCCCACCTATGCATGAATTAATGCACCTGGCCTCTAGTATATTATCCTATATAATAAAACCATAACACGCAAATCAACCAAATGGTGGAATGAACTGTCGCTATGACAGGCACTGGCCACCAGGGGGAGATGCTCAATGCAGGAGCTGCCCCCTCGTGTTCAGTGTGCTCCCATGGGGGATTGCCGCTCAGCCAGAAGCCTCTCCCGCCTCTGCAGCCACACTAGGAACCCCTGGAGGATGTTGCAGGAAGCGGGCCTAAGCCAGCAGGTGGACATCCCCCAAGGGGTCCCAGACTGCGAGAGGGCGTAGGCTGGCCTGAGGGACCCCCGCCTCCCAGTGCATGAATGTCGTGTACCAGGCCTCTAGTACAAAATAATATTTCAAATGCCATATATTGATAAGCATTTTCTTTCCAAGACAAATTAGGACTATATGGAAAATGTAATAAAATATATATTAAATGTTTTCAAATGAAAGGAACTTAGCATTCCATTAAGGAATCAATTTAATTAGTAATTTGCTTCTACTATAAGAAATAATATTGGATCTGCCTTAACTTAAAGTTGTGTTCTGAAGCTAAAACTATATAATTAAAATTTCAATGTCAATATATATGGTACCTTAGCTAAGTGAACATGGATATGGTTGCTGGTAATTCAAATTACTGACCAATATTTTGAAAGAAAACATAAAATTTAATATAAGTGCACTGAATTTACTATTTTCAATTCTATGTAAAAATGTACCAGGATCTTCTATAATGATTTATACATTTTAAAATTAAAGCAAACGAATTTAAAACACCAATATTAAACATCTCTGCTTTAGTAATACTGCTTTATGAAATGTGCTCACAATTTTAAGACTTCCTCACATTTCTGCGTCATAAAAAAATTGTCCTCATTATTTCGTTTTTCATAGATAGACCAATGCAAAATGTTCTAAGAGTATCGATCTGTACCTATCTTTATATTAACTTTCTAAGTAGTGTTGGCTCCTTTGCCAAGCTTTTAATAAGTTTAATACAAGCTGTTTAGTTATTAGCAACGATAATTCAGAAAGTGCTTTCTATTTCTAAATTGTATCACTGTCAAGAGTCACCTATTTTTATTATGATGATTATTTTCAAATGCACATTTATTAATACACACACAAAATCTAAAGGGAGATCAGAAAATATCAATGAAAACAAATGTTCTAGAGGTAACACAAATAATTACACAAATATAAGATATTTTATCTGTTTTCACTGGCTTAAAATCATTGGCTGAGGAAACTATCAGCACAGTAAGTGAATATACACACTATGCCAGTGTTTTTCAACCTTTTTTGGGCAAAGGCACACTTGTTTCATGAAAAAAATCACGAGGCACACCACCATTAGAAAATGTTAAAAAATTTAACTCTGTACCTATATTGACTATATATAAAGTAATTCTCTTGAATAGGAATCAAATAAACACAAAGAAAGTATTTTATAATTACTTTATTATGAAATATTAAGTAAACAAAATAGTGAAAAATTATAAAATTCTTGTCTTGTCTGCACCTACGGCACACCAGGCAACATCTCGCGGCACACTAGTGTGCCGCGGAACAGCGGTTGAAAAACGCTGCACTATGCCATGAGTCTGGCAGATCAATCACTAAGATTCCAGGCAAAAAAGAAAAAAATTCCTAGTGGACTAAAATACACCTCAAGCTGTAAGGCAATTTCAGCAACAACTCTACAAAGAATTCTACACAAGCACAACTCTCTGATATTATTCTTCAAACCAGTATTTGTTGTTTTTGTCATGTGTTGAGAAACTTTACTCACAATGATTTATTACTACACATTTTTTTGGATCTTCATAAAATGTACTGCCAAATACTTTACATCCTGTAATGGGTTGGCTGGGAATAAAATTGTCCAAACTCATTGGTCATTTCTCAGCAGGCACTGCTTCCCTTCATAAACTTTAGTAAAGGAATATGAACAAAAAACTGTAAATAACACAATTCTCATTCTAAAACGCATGGGCCATGGTACAGAGTCTAACACATTTTGTGATGGCAGATTGAGATTTATTTTCCAGCCAAAATTCATGGATTTTTAGGGTGTTAAATAGAGTTGTAAACATTCAATTTCATTAATTTATCATGCAACAGTTAAAAAGACCACTGTGTAAAGCATGCTGTGTTGTCTGTAGCTTATGACAATGGTCCAGATCAAACCAACAGATTAGATTCCTATGTGGAAGAAGTTAGCTTCATGTTTTCTCTGATTACATCTAAAAATGCAGGTCTACAAAATAGTACCTGATTAATGTAAATTCATTTTCACTGCTGGAATAGAAGAGGTTGTTATTGATGGTGGGTCAATATCCACATCAAATCACACATTATTGTACACAAATTGCACATACCTCCCATCATGAAACAATACGAGTGCAAGAATACCCCTTCCCCTGAGAAGTATAAAATCTAAATGAGAGAAACAGACATACATGCATGAACTATTATAGAACATAAGCAGTTACAAGTGAATATATAGAATACAAGAAAAAATTTGAAGGAATCTATAGTAAGGGAATGATTTGAGACATAGCCAGTTAATGGTTTATAAAAGCAATTTTAAAATATTTTTGTTTAGCAGAAATAATATAATGAAATGACTTCCTTAGAGCCTTTCTCATCTGAATGATTAAACACCATATGAATTTAAAATTCATGACTCCATTGAATATTCTCAAATGACTACACTTTGAAAATGTTTAGTAAATCTATTAGTGTGTGTTTATGTATTTTCATTTATTTATTATTTTAATAGGGGCTGAGCAAAAGGAAACCAGTAAAAACCATAGTAAGGAAGGAAACCAGTTATGGGAGAGCAAATGCCTGGATTCTAACAAGCAGCAGGTTTGAAAAATAGCTATGTAACACATTTGTAAGATGATTTCTTTGATATTTTAAAGAAAATTATAAATACTTGTCTGTCATTGGTTAAATAGAATATTTATAAAAGCAAGAAAATAACGGGATGCTAAGAAATCTTTCAGTCTTATGGAAGAAAGTCCCCCCCCCCTCATTATTCAAAATCATTCCTAAACACTAATGTAGTTCCAAATAGCAAAAGTAATAACTGGACCTAAGCAAAAACATAAAACATACAAGTTTAGAGCTAGAAGCTCCAATCTCATTTACATGTGGTGAAACTGCAGCCCAAAGAGAACACTGGCTGATTGCACTGAGGTCACAGAGATTGAGATCTCCAGGACTAGAAATCAGATCTCACAACTGGCATTCTAATACAATTATGTGTTAACATGCTGTCTCTCAGAATTTAGTTCTACAGAAAATTTTTCTTTATAAAGGTTATGAGGCCAACAAAATTTAATTTCATTAAGAATAGTTATACATAAAAAGAGATCTAGAAGTTGTACCTAGTTCTAC
Source organism: Pipistrellus hanaki (assembly GCF_964339955.1). Taxonomy (NCBI): domain Eukaryota; kingdom Metazoa; phylum Chordata; class Mammalia; order Chiroptera; family Vespertilionidae; genus Pipistrellus; species Pipistrellus hanaki. The sequence continues at coordinate 59,391,650 of NC_140524.1, read as the reverse complement.
TAATGTTTCCTGAACTAGCTAATGTTTTTACCTAGACAGAATTTAGCTTAATTCTGTTATTTCAAGGGTTGTAAGGATCTTGTCCTTTGCACGATTATAATGTTGTTGTTACTGAATACCATCTATCTGGAACTCACAATAACACCTTATTTGGAAATAGAGTATTTGCTATGTAATTAAGTCTGAGAAAGCATCATATTGCATTACATGTGAGCCCTAAATCCAATTAGAGTATTCTTATGCTAGACACTGGAAATACACACACAAACATAGAACAAGAGATATGAAAATGGAGCAGGTTTAGAGTTACACTGCCACAGCCAAGGAATGCCAAAAGCTGGAAGGAAAGATCTTCCCCTGGAACCTTGGGAGGGAAAAACCTTCATATAAGACTTCTAGCCACTAAAATAACTGTGAGAAAATAAATTTCTTATTTTTAAGTTACCCAGGTTTTGGTAACTGTATGGAAGTATTAGGAAACTAAAACAATAATATTAAATAAATTCTGTTGAATTTCAAGGATTATTTACTATTATACTAGTATAAGGCACTATGCATTCAAGGTGATTTAAGCTTTTATATACTATTTATCTTTTGTTTTCTGTATAATTTCCTTCCTTCTTCTTATACAGGCTATTCTCATTCTGGAATGTATTCTTACCGTATTTTCCGGCGTATAAGACGACCCCTAATTTTATAGTTAAAACATAGGTTTAGGCCTATGTTCGCTGTATAAGACTACCCCCCACTTTCGAGGCAACACCAGTTCTTTTTTTAATTAAATTTTTAATGAATGACATTTTTCGAACATACTGTAATATACTGTACATTGATACAATAAATGGAAGGTCTCTTCACAAATGGCAATGCCATGAACTTGACCAAGAAACAAGAAATCCAAAAGAGAACATTAACAATGATGGCATACGTTTTTTGGGATATACTCGGCGTATAAGATGACCCCCAATTTTCGGTTGACTTTCGTTTCAAAGGTCGTCTTATACGCCGGAAAATACAGTACACTTGGTTCCCTCCTTTTCTGATTTTTTGTTCATTTTGTTGTTGTTGTTGTTTCATTGCTCTTATTTGCTTATTTGTTTCTGTCCAAGAGGAAGACTATTTATTTGTTTGCTGTGTTGATTTGATTACTTAAATTTTTATTTCTGTGAAGGAGATTTTAAAGTAGGAGATGGTTAGATAATTAAATCTTAAGAGCTGTTGGTGGGTTTAAATCGTATGGAAATAGAAAGTGTGGTTTATAGACTATGAAATGGTTAAAAACATTTCTAAGGAATAAAATAAGTGTTGTTTTTTTAACCTGGAAACTGGGTTGATAAAGTTAAACAAGTTTCTTTCCTGCAGGACTTTTAAAAATTTCAAAACAACACTGTGAGTCCCCAAGAAGGGGAAATACACCTCCAGAATTAATTAACCTCGTGATGTGGAAACAAATCCTACCACCATCATTTATTTTATTTTTTTGAGGGGTAGGTTGAGAATATCCCCTTATCAGGAAGAAATATTTTGACCAGAGTCTAATGATAAATAAAAATCCAAGGAGACACAACTGTGTGGAGGTAGTTACTAGACTTGAGAAAGAATTCTCCTGATGCAGAAAGGAAAAAGAGAAACACTGATGGTCCTTGTTTAGTTTTGTTTTTTTCCTCTTTCCAAAACTGACACATGCACACACAGGAACACTAGAGGCACTTCATTGTAGCAGTGTGTTACTTTTTCCTCATTCACTCAATTTGTAATGCCACAAGGAATTATTAATCTTGCTGAAAAAATAAATGCTGAATAAAATTGCCCATGACCTTCAGGATGAATAAAATATCCCGTGACCTTCAGAAGATCTCCATACAATAACTTTCCTTCTCATCTTATTAAAGTTCCTGCGCTGACCAGTGACTGACAAGCTCATACCCCTTTCTTATTGGAACACTCCCCAAAATCACTTTCTACGGAAACAGTCCAAGGTGGACAAATTCTGAACCATATCACTCTGCCACACTCTCCCTTACCAAAGGCAAATCTGGCTCAATCGGGGATGGGCACTTTAACTGTGGTATGGAGACTGAGGTGGCCTGGCATGAAAAATTTTGTCCAAACAGAACCAAATGGGGACTAGAGTCAACCCATTAAGAATCTCACCTAGAAATAGATCTAGAGACATAAAAGCATGCAGCAGACTATGAAACTTCAGAGGGAAGTCAGTGTGGGTGGGTAGGTAGGTGGGAAGAATTCGAACAAAGAATTTGGATGCATATATGCATAACCCATGGACACAGATATTAGGGTGCTGAATGCCTGGTGTGGGAGGGGGGTGGGGTAGAGGAGGTCATTCAGGGGACATATGTAATACTTTCAACAAAATGTTTTAAAAAAAGAATCTCACCTGGGCAATACAGAGACGGTTAGGCAGTTAATATCAGGAAAGGAAGCTGACAATGGAACTAATCAGAGTGATGCTCAATGAATTTCTGCTGCTGAGATGAGAAAAGTTCATGACAAAAATGATCAGGTTTGAGGACTACCAGGGGATATCAAATGACTTTCTTCTATGTCAGCCTCCATGAGGCTAGTAGCTATACAAATGTTCCTGGAATTCCAGTAATTTCTAGCTGCCTGATTCCACTCAGTTTTATCCTTTAAAAATCTAAGTAAATCAGGTCATGCCACTACTCTCTTTAAAACTCTCTAACAGCTTCCCAGCTCTCTCAGAGTAAAAGCCCAAGTCCTTCCAATGGCTCCCAAGACACCACATTCTATGCCTCTAGCTACACTGGCCTCTGACATGTGTGGAACAGGGCAAGCATTTGCTTCTGCTGTTTCCTGTTTCTCATAACTTCCCTCCTCCAGTGGATAACATGGCTCATTCCCACACTTCATCTAGACTTTTGCTCAAATACAACTCAAGTCAGAGAGGCCTTCACTGACCATCTGATACAAAATGGCAACATCCCCTCTCCAGCAGAGATCACAACCTGACATGTTATGTATATAATTTTAAAATTTATCTGACTTCTCTTTCTAGAATGTAAGCTGTTGAAAAGAGTAATTTATTTTGTTACTCCTTTAAGGGATATCACTCTGATATGTAAAAACAAATCACATAATGTTAAGTGCTATTCACTGAACTATTCCAATGCTACATATTACCAAAGAAAATTAACTCTTAATAGAATAGCAAATAAACGTTTTTTTTAAAATTTATCATACAGTAATAACTTGAAATAAATATAATATGGATGGCATTTGAATTACTACAGGTGCTATCCCTAATGGACAGGGCAAATATGTCCCAAATCTTACTCTACAGAACTATGAGGTCATCAGGAAAAGAGACCTTTTACTTTTCAACGCAATAATATATATATTCCTATGCTACTACACTTCGCAAAATAAATGCACTGGTTTATAGAACATATAGACATACAGATGACTTTTTAATCAGTGAAAATTCAATCTCAAGAGGTATTCTTGTATCATTAAAATTAATCTGAGTTATATGGCTAAGTTCTCTACAACAATGAAATAGTTTTATTTTATTAAACTGGTAGATGAGTTCACAGCTGTCTTAACATTCTTCATACTTTTTGCAAAAAGATTTCATCGTGGTGATTTTTTAACTGAAGTTAGGTAAATTTTAATGAAAGAAATAATGTTAAAATATTTAGTATGTGACAATAAAAGGAGGGTATTTTTAAAGATTTTCCTTATTGTGAAGCAATATAAAAAAGTGGTTAAGGGTCCAGGCTCTGGAGAAACACTGAGTTACAATCTTAGCTCTGTGATGCTTACTAGCTAAGCAACATTACAATGGAGAAAATTACCTAACCTTTCAGAACCTCAATTTTCTCATCTATAAAATGAGAACAATAATAATACTAACAATAAAGATAATCTGCTTGGATATATATCGAATATATTTCAAGTTCTTAGAACATTTCCTGGGGGTCGGTAAATGCTATATAGTGTTCATTGTTATTATTTTTTAATGTTTTAAAAGATGTCTTTAGAATATCCAGGAAGGCATTTGAAGACAGAGTTTAAATTTTAAAAAAGGTTTGAGCTTGAAATATAAATCTAGGCATTAGAGGGAGGAATGGACAAATGGACACACACACACACACACACACACACACACACACTCTCTCGCATACTCTTAAAACAGTGTCTAACATATAAGTACTATGCAAATGTTAAAACGGTAATTGTTTTGATATTATACAATTATTGTTATTTTAATAATGACTTTATGTCACTTGAATTTAAGATTAAAAATGAAAGCATATAGTAAGTGCTCACTAAAGGTTTAATGAATGTAAATAATTTTTGGTGGTTACCTTTTATGATTCATTATAATAAAATCTAGACAAATTTTAATAAAATACAAAATTTGTATTTCTTATACTAAAAACCTAAATTTAACAGCTAATAAACAATTACTAAACACTTATGACAACACTAATATCAGCTTTGACTTGAAAACATCTTCAAATTTTATTCATTCAATTAATTTAGAATAACAAATAAGTGTATATATTTCATATGCCTATGAGCCGTAGAAAAACAACCCCAAGTAAACTATAATCACCAATTAAGTTCTTCTGATTCCTTAGGCTTAAATATTCCTGCCCCCAAATAGTTGGTAGTATTTCCCCAACATTTGTTCAGTCGCCATCTTGTCTCCTCCTCTATTTCACCAACATTTGTATCTTATCCTCAACAGTTTGGCTCACATAAAGAACGGGACTGGAGAGGAAGGGGAGCACAGAACAAGTCATTCACCACCTAAACAAAACTGGGGGGGGGGAGAGGCAGTGTACATGCCAGTAGGATGGTTTACACAGAATTTTTAAAAATCTTATATCCCTAATATGCACCAAATATGCCTGTACAAGATAATCTAGCAATTACATTCTGCCTAAAAATGTTTCTTGATTTCAACTCATATTATAGTTAGCTCTATTTCTCCACTGCAGTCCCTTACCTACAACAGAATCTTACTAAGGTACATGATTCAATTCAGAAGAATGAGGGGAGGGGACAGGTACTGGCATAATTAACAAACCTAATTAGGAACACAGATGGACAGTTCCCCTCAGAGAATCAGGAGGCAGAGGGGGTGATTCTGGGCCTTAAATTCAGGGGTGCATATCACAAGTTCCCAGGACAAAGGCTAGCCCCAAAAAGCCTTTGTCATTTTCCATTTTCCTAGTTCCAGAGAAATATTTCTAAAGTAAAGGAAAAAGTGGCTACCTATCCAGGGGCCAGTTGAATAAACTTGGACCATTTTGAGAGTGACTATACAGTCATAAAAATACCAGATTGTAATCTCGGGGTTCCAGCATTTTTATAAGCAATATCACAAAAGAACATTATGTCTCCTAGAATATTTCCTTCTGCACTCAGATTCTGAGGAAGAAATATGCCCCTCATTGCCTCTCTCCCACTATGATTTTCCCCAACACAGGCAACCTTTGTCAACAAAGTATAAAAGCAGGTTTATAGTGTATTAACCATTGGTGTTTTTTTCAAGAGTACCATTTCTGATTTCTCTGCTTTTGAGGGCAAAAATATGAAGTGTGTGCCTCAAAATGTTTACGTAAGAATTGGTGATGCTTTTATAAAGGCCGACAATGAGAGGCCACATTCAGATAGTTTTCCTGATAGTATGGATTACTGGCCATGGTGCATTTAAGAGATTTTCTCTTTTTTGCACCTCCTTTTTGTAAACCAATTAAGACAAATGATGCTTTATTGTTCTACCTGTCAAAATAGCTATATATACTTTTAATTTTTTTTCTAACACAATAAGATTAGTGACTTGGAAGATAACATCTTTAATGTGTAATTAAAGGTTTACTTCATTCTGTTTTTTAAAGTCCCACAGGTAATATACTATATACTGAAATGTATTATTAAAACAAGGATATAATATATATTATTAGTATTATACAGAAAAAAGAAAAAATATGCTTGATATGTAAAATTATTATTACTCAAAGACAAAGCAAAAGGTTTTTTAAAGTGTATTTAGAAAAAAACCACACAATAAAGATTTTGCAAAAGTATTTTAATAAAACATTCAAAAATTTTGGTTAACCTTACTAAGCTTAATATACCTAGAATTACATATTCTGTTTGCCTAACCTATAAGAATAAAACCTTCTTATATATAAAACAGTGTTTAGATCTAAAACTACTTTAGAACATCAAACAAGAAAATCAGGCATCCATGTACCATAAAGCAACAACACATTGTAATTTAATCCAAATATCACTACATCCTATTTGAAATATATATTAAACAATCACTTTTTTAAAAAAGCATTCAAAGATGATCCTGCAATTTAAACACAGTATAATCTTATTTGAGAAAATAAACCTATGGTTTAAAAGTAAACAATTCAATAAACACTTGAATTGAGCATTTGAATTCACTAAGTGCTATCTTGAGCACATTTGAATTTATCCACTACTATATTTAGTAAGAGATAACAATGTCTATAATAAGCTAAATCCAAATAAAAAATAAGTAATTACAGAAACAACATTTTTTTTCTTTTTGGTCTCTTAGCTGGCTCCATGACTACATCTATTTTCTCCAAATACCTAGACATTTCAAAAAGAAGCTCCCACACAACAAAATCAAAATTTTCAACTTTTTCTGTACCTCTTCGCCCCGAAATTTACCCGATTGAGTGTTTTTACTTGCTTGCTGATAAATTCTACAAAGGTCCAATCAATTTATCCATCTCGAGCTCTCTCTGAGCTTCAAATATAGTTAGAAAAACAGAAAAGTTCAAAGCTGTTGTAAAAGCAGTGAGGTTCCAAAGGGATGCCAGTTAAGATTTCTGTTGAAAAATAAACCTACTTTCTAAAAGTCAACAGGTCAAACTCAGTCATGGCCGGAGGCAGTGGTCTTCAGAAACGGAAAATTCTCCTCACCGCCTCAATCGGCAGACTTAAAATGCTCTCCATCCACAGTGGGGTAGATGTGGCCCTCGACCATCAGATATTCCAGGGATTCCTGGATGGCCTTCGTGCTCAGACTGCCGAGCTCCGCCTGGAGCTCTCCGAGGCTCTTGCCTTCCTGGCGAGGACACTCGTGAATCAGACGCAGCACCTCCGCCTGAATAAACTCGGGGCGGACCTCGCCACACTCTGGCGCCAAGCCCCCCTCGGACAGAGCAGGGGGCGCGCTTGGCCCGCAGGCCTCCTCCCGGGCTTTCGCCAGCATCATGTGCGCGTTGACCGTCTCCAGGATGTGCGAGGTGAACTCGTTCATGTCTTCCAGGACACGGATCTGCAACACCTCGAGGAGCTTCACCTCGGCAGAACCTCTGAGAATACCGAACACTTTGGCGTACACTCCCACCGGGCACGGAGCCGGCGCCTGCTTGGCTTTGCCTCTGCCCAGCCAGTGGCGGGCGTCGATAGGCTTGGTGGTCATATCATCGATCTTGTAGAGAATGTAGCTCGGCGCTCTCTCCACCTTCCTGATGATCCCCACGATGGAGACCTGGGAAACCACTATTCCCCGGACCCTGAAGACATCTTCCACCAGAGAGGCCGTGAGCAGCTGGTTCACGCAACAAGGGATAACAGTCTCGATTCGAGCCCTGGACCTTGGAGCCCTCAGAAAAGGAGCCGCGCCACCCTGAGAGGGGCCGTCATTGCTGCCACTGGCTCTGCCTGGGGCAGAAAAGCCGCCATGGCTCCCAAACTCACTCATCCTAACCACCCCGCACAGGGCACAGGCACCCGCACAGACACAGGCACAGGCTCAGGCAGGTGGGTGAGCGCAGCGGCACTTGCCTGGGGTCCTCAAGGGCTGCGGAACGGGCTCCAGTCAGCGAGATCCTCGAGCGAGCTCTGGCCGCCACGGAGGCCACCACCGAGTGCCTGGCTTACGGGCAGGTACGCACTTCTGTAGCCTCACGTCGCCCACGGAGCCAATCGGCTAGAAGCACGGCGCTGCCTCCAGCCAATCAGGGCCCGCCAGCTGGCTGCGTAATCCCGCCATGCTTCAGAGCCGCCTGGTGCTTGCTGGGCTACATTTTTAAAAGGCCCGTGTATAATTTTAGGCCTTTCCTGCCATCTAATAAAAAGGCAGTTTTGCTACCTTCCCCTGCCCCTCCATGCCGAAATTTCACAACTTCTTAGACAGTCACTTCTTAAAGATTCCTTTATTCACTCCATCAGCCATTCAAAGAAAATTTGAAAAGGCACAGGTGCAGCATGGCGGAGTGCCTTACACGATGTGAGGAGACGAGGACTTGGAGAGGGGAACTGGGGGGGTGGGAAGCAGGGGGTACAGGCGGGTGGGACAGGGGTGTCGAGGGGGTAAACTACCACCATAATTACTTCACCTCCACAGAACCTCTGAAAGAACTCAATCCTTTGTTCAAATAATTAAAATGAAGCATACTTTTATAGTAAAGTGACCAGACGTCCGCTTTTGACAGGACAATCCCGATTTTTAACAATTTGTTCCGCGTCCCACGACGTTTTCCGGACTTTTTTAAAACGCCGCGGGACGTGGGACAAATTGTTAGAAATCAGGACTGTCCCGCCAAAAGTGGGATGTCTGGTCACTTTATTTTATAGTCAATTCTTAAAGAATAATTTATTCCGCCATTCAGTCAGTTAACCAAAGGAAATTTCCGAACACACAAGTGCACTATGGTGGAGCGCTGTGGTCACGTGAGCTGAGGGAGGAGGTGGGACGTGGGACATGGACATGAGGGGGAGAGGGGCAGCGGCGGCTGGGGGAACATGGAGGGCAGGCAGGGTTGATTCGGGTTGTGGGGTTCACCATCATGGTTAGTTACAGTTCTCAAAGAACTCACATCCTGTTCAAGTCATTAAAACTAGAAGCATTCTGGAAGAAATGGCAAGATAGCCACCTATGAATGTACTGAAATATAAGTTACATTGTACAGTTTTACTTTTTAAATTTGTATTGTAGAATCATAATTTTCCAGTTTTTCTGCCAAATGCATTATAGATTAAAATAAATACCTATTACAGCACAGGTTCACATATACTCACACAGTTCAAAGCTGCATTGTATAAGGGTCAACTAGCTCTGGGAATCCAGTTATGCAGAGATCTATCTTAGGTCATAAGCCGATTTTCAATTGGCGGTAGGCACTCCTATCCTCATGTTGTCGAAGAGTCAAGTGTACTATGATATATACTTCAGTTTATACATAAATCCAAGCAGAATGACTAAGCTCAGCTCTAAATTATTTTTCAAGACTCTGTGGCTAGGTCAGAGAAGAAGATCTTAACCCATTATATATTAAGAAAAATATCTATACTAATAAAAGGTTAATATGCTAATTAGGGTAGATGTCTTCCAGACGTCCATCCAGATGTCCATCTGGACAAAACCACAGCAGCTGCAAGGCCCAGGGCTCAGGCAGCCGTGACCCCCGGGGCTGTGTCTGCAGTGGCAGTAGCAGCAGGGTGATGGGGGCATTGCCTTCCTCTGATCAGTCCAGTCACCTCCCATAGAAGGAGGCCACACTGAGGCTTAGGCCCACTTAAGCTGTCAGTAGGATATCCCCTGAGGACTCCTGGACTGGGAGAGGGGGCAGGCCAGGCTGAGGGACCCCCACACACCTGCACAAATTTTCAAGCACCGAACCTCTAGTGAATAAAATAGAAATACAATTTCTATATAGTCTTATGCACTAATTTCTGAACTTAAGAGTCTAGCAATTGTGTAACTAGATCCCAAAATATTATCATATTACACTGAAAATCGATTTTTCTTATAAAAACATTTTAATTTTGGTGTAATTAAATTAAAGGCTTTTTATGGTTAATATAGGAATGTCACTTACTGGAATAAACCATTAGCAAGGAACTTATTTAAAAATCCTCTTTAATAATTTTGAAGAGTTTATTAATACTTTATCAATTATTTCTTTTATTGGTTAAAATAATTTTATTTTTCCTACCCCCAATTACAGAAATGTTTAGTAGTATATTTAAAACTTGTATAATGTAAAATTATATTTACTTCTCAAGTTAAAAAAGGAATAATATCATAGAACCAATGTACTGAATTTGGTTTACAAATAAATGTATAGTAATCCTTATCTAAGTACACAATTAACTTGTGAATCCATGTTTGTATAAGCAAAGATGAATCAAATGCCTAAGTATATTTATATTCTTAAAACTGAAAATTATTAAAAATCATATTAATAACATTATTTAAGTGCTTATAATCTCATAATCAGATACTGCAGTTTTATTAACTAACATTAGATTTCTAGTCAGAAATCTATCTTGAGGTTCAAATGAGTGACATATTATATTCCCAAACAATTATATACAGTACAACTTGCATGAATCATACCAAAACAAATAAGAGCCACCTACCTGACAGGATTGCTGGTTAAAGAAACCCTCAGAGATTCTAGGCAGTTAAGAAGTTTCTCATCTGAAATCCCAGATCGTAATTCATGAACATATTCTTGTGAAGACAGAGTGCATTCATGTTTGCTGTTTTTCAGCCCTCCCTGTGTGGGAAAGAAAGATACCATTTCAGAAAAACAACAGTTTTTTTGTTTTGTTTTGTTTTGTTTTGTTTTTAAAGAAAACTTTCAAATAAAATAATGCATAGAATATGTTTAGATTTTTCTGTATAAAAATGTATGCAGAGTACTAGGTACTTAAAAATTCATTGTCATAGAACTGAAGTGGTAAAATCACATTGTGTGTATCTCAACCCTCTCCCCAGCCTCATTAAAAAAAAAAAAAAAAAAAAAAAAAAATTGCACTGCTGGTGATCATGACCTTGAATAGAATATGGACTTGAGTTGCATAAAGCATCACTGGAAGGAATGCTTACATTTACAATCCAGGCATCAGGATTAATATTACAATAGTTGATCCTTAACCCACAGGATGAACATTTAGCATCATCTTAATTTTCCTTACTAAGGTATTATATTATACTAGAGCACATGTGTCAAACACAAGGCCCGCGGGCCAAATCCAGCCCGCCAGGCCTTGCAATGTGGCCCGCACCGCGCTGTCATCACTGCACTCCGCTGTCAGTTTATGACATTGTCAGTTTATGACTGTTCAGTAAACCATTCGGCCCGCGATTTAGGCTGGATTTTAGATTTTGGCCCCTTCTCTGATTGAGTTCGAAACCCCTATACTAGAGGCTCAGTGCATGGGTGGGGTCCCTCAGCCTCACCAGTGATCAAGGCTGATCAGGGCCACAGGAGGTTGGCTTGGGGGAGGGGTCGCAGGAGGTTGGTTGTGGAAGCACACTGACCACCAGGGGGCAGCTCCTGTGTTGAGCGTCTGCCCCCTGGTGGTCAATTTGCATCATGTTGACCGGTTAACCAGTTGTTTGGTCACTTAGACTTTTATATAGATAGATTCCACAAAATACAGTGCATGAAATTTAATATATTATACATTAGCCACATTTATTAAAATACCAGTATCAGCTTATCTCAACAAACAAGTGAAAATGATTAAAATGTAAAACAACAGTTTCCAATGAGCACATTAATTAATCAAATTAATTGAAAACATTCAGTTCCCAACTATTTCTTTCTAACTTTGTTACTCTGTTATAGATGAATCTTAAAAAGTCATTAAGCCGAAACTGGTTTGGCTCACTGGATAGAGCGTCAGTCTGCGGACTGAAGGGTCCCGGGTTCGATTCTGGTCAAGGGCATGTACATTGGTTGCGGGCACATCCCCGGTGGGGGATGTGCAGGAGGCAGCTGGTCGATGTTTCTCTCTCATTGACATTTCGAGCTCTCTATCCCTCTTCCTTCCTCTCTGTGGAAAATCAATAACATATATTTTTTTAAAAAGTCGTTAAATTCAATTATCTGATCGTGACTAATTTTTAGCTTAATTTCCAGTATACATGGTGTTATTTTATTTCTAGAACTCATTATCATGTCATTGTTCTTTAGCTTCACCACCTTACCATCTATACTAATAAAAGGGTAATATGCTAATTAGACCAGGTCAACTGGACATCATCCAGTTGTCCAGTCCTCCTTCCAGACAAAGCCACAGTGGCAGCCACTGAGGCAGATATAGTTAGGGCAATCAGGCCGGCAGGGGAGAGCAGTTAGGAGTCATCAGGCAGGCAAGGGCAGTGATTAAGGGTGATCATACTGGCAGGCAGAGGAGGTTAGGGGCTATCAGGCAGGCTGGCAGGTAAACAGTTAGGAGCCAGTAGTCCCGGATTGCTAGAAAGTGCAGGCCAGGCTAAGGGACACACAACCACATGTACAAGTTTTGTGCACTGGGCTTCTAGTAACTATATAATTAGTTTGAGTGAAAGGCTAGGAGGAAAGCATCAACACATTCACTGTAACAATAACTGATAGTTTTACTTTATGGACAAATATGGCCATAACTGCCCTTTTCCTATATTACAAGCATATCCCTCTGAATAAAAACTCTAGCTTGATTCCCATTTTCTAAGTTCATACAAATTAGACTCAGTTTCTGCTAAGTACATTACACTCAGTTTCTGCTAAGTATCTAAGCTACAGTAAGGAAATAAAAATTTTTACCACTTGGTAGAAGTCATATTATTTGATAATTAAAAAAAAATTATACTATTGGTTTTTTATTGAGAATACCTTCTCAGTATAGAAATTGTTAATCATGCATAATGTCTTAATGTTTTAAAATTCCAGTAAACATTTAAGTTCCATATATGGAAACTATTTTCTTATTGCACTGTGCTGCCATCACTCCTATAGCACTTAACACATTGAGACAACGATAATTATTTGTGTCTGTCTCTTTAAACTGGGAAGTCCATGTACGCCAAGTATCTAACAGTGACTGAATTTGGTGAGCCACAACAAAAGTATGTTGTTATTGAATCTGCCTATAACAATCACAAAACAAGGAATACTATTTCCTTCTTTAGCACCCATATTTTGTGTGTTGGCCACACTGACCTGATTTTTCTTGCTTTGTTAGGATATACAGATGTTCAAGAAATCTACCACAGTAAGTAAAACCATCATCGTGAAATCATTTCCACATTTCTATAACTTATTCAGCTCTTAAGGCTGCGAATCCACAAGGGATTCTGCAACTAAACATTTATAGAATAAAATTGTGCAAGTGTACTACCACACACCACTTTCATATGATCCTCACACTTTTTTTTCTTAATTAATGGATAGCAAGGCTCTACTGATCCTCTGGAAACTTTTATATAAAGCTATGCCTGCAGAATGACCTTAGAATTTGCTGTTTTCTCGGCCTGGTAAACTCTAATCCCTGACCTCTCCATTGATGGCTCTCATCATTCAAGATTCAGCCCAACAGTCTTCTCCCCTCCACACAACAATTATCATCCAACACCATTGCAAACCTCATTTATAGTACTAACTTTATATAAGATAATCTTGTTTAGCATTTTCTTTGTTTACTGTGTCTTCCTCATTAAAACATAAGCTCTAAGAGGCAGGAATCTTGCCAACCTTTTTTTTACCACCTTATCTCAAGACCATAACACTGCTTGGCATATAGAAATTACTCCATACATAGTTCTGGAATGATGATGGATGGATGGATGGATGGATGGATGGATGGATGGAGAATAAACAAATAGGTGAATGGCTGATGAGTTTCAACATGCAAAAGCTCCCAAATTTCACTTCAGAATATTACATGAGACATTCCACTATAATATATTCAGAAATGCTAGTATAGAACAGGTAAATTGAGACTGCATATGATGGCATGCTGGGGACCACTTAAATTACCTCTGGGTTTGAATCATCACCCCCTCACTTACCTTCCAGCTAATCTTTGAGCAGGTTATTGAACTAATCTCTAGAAACCTGTTTGTTCATGTATGGTATAGGGGGTAATAAACACCTAGCCCCCTCACATTTGTTATGATGATTAAGTAAGACAATGACTATGAAGTGCCTAAAACAGATGTTTCATATGTGTTGTCTTACAGAGTAAGCTGCTCAGGAAATGATAGTTCCTTGCTTCCATATGGTCTAGGCTGAGATACTATTTATGGAGCAATTGGACCAGGCCATTACACTGGGACCCACCGTTCCCTCAAGTCTTAGAAACAAGTTTAAATAATGTAATTTGGGATAATCTATGGTTATAAGAAGTGGAAGCAATTGATCTAAGGGAGCAAGAAAAAAATTGCATAGCCTTAGAGAACAAATATCTTTTTAAAAATATATTTTTAAAAATATATTTTATTGATTTTTCACAGAGAGGAAGGAAGAGGGATAGAGAGCTCGAAACGTGGATGAGAGAGAAACATCGACCAGCTGCCTCCTGCACACCCCCTGCCGGGGATGTGCCTGCAACCAAGGTACATGCCCTTGACCAGAATCGAACCTGGGACCTCTCAGTCCGCAGGCCAATGCTCTATCCACTGAGCCAAACCGGCTTCAGCTTTAAAAATATTTTTATTGAATTTTAGAGAGGAAGGGAGAGGGAGAGAGAAACAGAAACATCAATGATAAGAGAGAATCATTGATTGGCTGCCTCCTGCACACCCTTACTGGGGATGGAGCCCACAACCAGGGAATGTGCCCTTGACTGGAATCAAACCTGGGACCATTCAGTCTGCATACCGACACTCTATCCACTGAGCCAAACTGGCTAGGGTAGAACAAATGCCTTTTATCGAGTTTAGGATAGCTTATGGGTTTTAACATAAAATCATACTTGATAATTATGCAAACATATGAAGGCTGTACTGGCCCTTAAATATCAGTTATTCTAATGCCCTCATTACAGAAATAGAGAATCACGGTGATTGCCCAAGTTCACATAATTAGTAAGATTACAAGAATGAAACACTAATATTCTGGTCCTTGGGTTACTTCTTTTTCTACTGTATGTCACTTTTTCCCACAATTGAAAAAAAACGCACAAAAAAACTAAAGCAACAAGTATTTAATTCTGAAATATCTATTACAAAAAGGTCAAAGAATCTTCAGCATATCAATATGGTGTAACATAATATTAAAGAAATCATCTAAAAAACAGTTCAATAGATTAAACTAATTCTCACTATATTAAATAGTGCTGTAATACAAGAATGGCTTATTAGTAACACCCTGATCTGATACTGAACAAAGGAAACAACTAGATAATGGATGGATAATAATGGAAATTTTAATTAGCTGCTCTGTATGAGATTAATGAAAAATACCACTGTGCCCATTTGATCTTTAAAAAATAATGCAGACAAAGTTAGCAATTATCATACATCATGCTATTCCAAAGCTAGATGAACAAAAAGCTTTCCTAATTTGGAGCCATTCCTTAATTTGAAAATCATTAGAATGGAGACACACTTGTCAGTGTCACTGTGCTTGTTTTATTCTAAGACACTACATAGAGAACCAAAAAGTGGTTTGGGGCACTACAATAGTCACATCCTCCTCCCCTGATATGAAATGTTAGTGTCAACACCAGGCACCAATATTTTAAAAGGAACACTTGAAGTTTGTAGTGGAAATACTACTTGTGATTTTAAGTGGCTTACTTTGAGCATGATCTGTCACTCTTTAATATAAGTATATATTTACTTATAATTTGAGGACAAACTTCATACATAGTTCTAAGCTATAAAGGTATCTTGCTGTAGACACTAGAAAGAACTATTGATTGTACACAAATCTTTTCAATTGTAACATATACATAGATAAATTACTATCAGTAGTGTCATGTTCAAAGAGTAAAGACAATATTATCAAGAAAACAGTAATATTGTTGCTCTTTCTGACCATGATTTATAAACCCTATGGAAGTCAGGTTAATTTGGCTATTTTAATCAAGTTTCATATCTGTTATTGCGGTTCTCTGAAAAAGCAATGTCTTGGGTTAACATCTTTATTTTCAGTAACTACTGATTTAAATTCAGGTTCTCTTCCCATTATGAATGTAGACAATAGACCACAGTAGTATAAACAGCACCTACAACCTAGTCACTGTGACTCATATGAGTCACAGATATTCCGTATCACACCACAAACACCACATTTGTGGCAGTTTTTCAAAATATCATGTAGGTTCACCATTTCTTCAAACTTACTCTAGCTACATAAGCTGCCACTTTGGCTTGTTATTTAACAAATATTGCAAAGAACCATATCACTGCCTCAATATTTTAATTAAAATTTCTATTTTGAGATTATTATAAATACACATGCCATTGTAAGAAAAATGCAGAGAAATCCTTTGTTTCCCACATGGCACCATTTTGCTTAAAACTATATCACAATTTCACCACTAACATATTGACATTGAGAAATCCCACCAGTTTTAGTCCAAGTTCCCTAGTTTTACTTGCACTTGTGTGTGTGTGTGTGTGTGTGTGTGTGTGTGTGTGTGTGTGTGTATTTAGTTCTATGCAATTTGATCACATGTAGATTCATGTATCCAATCACCAAAATCAAAATACCAAACAGCTCCGTGGACACAATGATCCCTCATGTTGCCCTTTTGTAACCATTCTCAAATCCCTACCACAACCTTCCACTCCTGGCAACCACTAATTTATTCTCCATTTCTATATATTTTGTCTTCTCAAGAATGTTATATGTAGGAAATCTTGCAGTAATAATATTTTGGCATGGGCTGTCTTCACTCAGCATGATGCCCTGGAGAATCATACAGGTTATTTCTAATATCACTAGTTTGTTTCTGCTTATTGCTGAGTCACACGCCGTTATGGCTACCCTATAGTTATAGAACATTCACCTGTTGAGCACATTATTGCTTCCACTTTTTAACTATCATGAATAAAGCTGCTAAGAACATATGTGTACAGTTTTTTGTGTAAATATAAGTATCTATTTCTTTGGGAGGAGTCATAATTTTTAAAAATAATTTAATAAATATATTTTAATATAATTGGTTTCCTTTTTGATCCTATGTATTGATATTTTATTTTATTTACACTAGAGGCCTGGTGCATGAATTTGTGCATGGGTGGGGTCCCTCTGGGGGGCCTGTGGAGATTGGGCCCAAACCCAGAGTCCAAAGCCTGCCTGCCACTCCCTCTCATCCCAGCCCCGATGTGCTTGCTACAGGCTCCTGCACAATCCCAATTCAGAGAGGCTCGCATTGCCACAGAAGCACGCAGCAGCCTTGAGCCCTGTGTCTGGTGCCCACCCAAGGCGAGTGGGGAGGCCGAGACATGATTGGCCCTCCAGGTTGACAGCGGGACGCCCTTGCCGGCCCAGGAACTGTATCTATCCTGCTGATGAGGGGAAGCAGCTGTGGTGTCCAAAGCCAACTTCCAGGAGACTGGCAACATTGTTGGTATCATGCCATCGGTGCCAGTCCATCAGTACCTGGCCTGTTCTCCAGAGATTGGACTTGTAGGACTACTGAGGGAGTGAGTGGCTGCTGCCCGGCTGGTGGGCCACCAGGATGGGTCGGACAGCTAAGTGGTGCTCCCGCTGTGGGAGCACACTAAGCACCAGGGGGCAGCTCCTACATTGAGCATCTGGCTCCTGGTGGTCAGTGTGCATCATAAGCTTTAATATATATACTAGATGCCCAGTGCATGGAATTTGTGCATGGGAGGGGGATCCCTCAGTCCGGCCTGCTCCCTCTCGTAATCTGGGACCCCTTGGGGGATGTCCAACTGCCTGTTTAGGCAGGGATCAGGCCTAAACGGGCAGTCGGACATCACTCTCACAATCTGGGATCACTGGCTCCTAACCACTTACCTACCTGCCTGCCTGATAGCCCCTAACCACTCTGACTGCCTGCCTCATCACTCCTAACAACTTGCCTGCCTTTCTGATCATCCCTAACCACTTGCTTGCCTGCCTGATGCCCCAATCTGCTAGCCTGCCTGCCTGATTTCCCTAACTGCTCACCTGCCTGCCTGGTCACCCCTAACTACCTCTGCCTCGACCCCCACCACAGTGGCTTCATCTGGAAGGATGTCTGGAATGACATCCATAAGGTCGTTCAGCTGTCTGGTCTAATTAGCATATTACACTTTTATTATTATAGATAGATTTGAAACATGATTCTGACAAGGTGTCCATAGGTTCAATAGACTGACAGAGGGGCCCATGGAACAATGCAAGTTAAGGACCTGTTTCCTTTATTTTGTGATCTCACAACCTTTACTCTCTCTACTACTCTATGAGGGTGAAAATGCATGACACCATTTTAGATAGAGAATGGTCATTTATGCAAATAATGACTTAAAAAGGGCAGAATTTGATCAATGATAATGTCTAATATTTTACATAACCAATTTCTTCACAGGACCACTTAAAGATAAAAACAATAGTGAAAACTTTATCAGGAATTGTTATTTTGGGCAAAGACAATGAAGATAAATATAATATTTTTTCTCCCTGCTTTGCCATTTTTGAGATCCAATTATGAGAATAAGTTTAGATACTATAACAAATCCAGTTTAATAATACTTTTGCAGATTATAAATGTGTCCTATAGCTTAGATAGAAACTGCATTTTAAGTAGTTAATGAAGCTATAAATTGTAAATGAAATAAGAAAAAGTATTTTCCACCAAACAAAAAATTACCCATTATTTTCAAACCCTTAGCTTTCTAAACACTTTAATGAGTGCTATCAGCCAAAATGGAAACACTGAATTCTATTCAATTCCTTGCTCACCTAATTCAAGTGCATCACTAGTAAAATATGCAAATGATAGGAAAACAAGGAAAAAATATCTGTGATTAGCTGACATGTAAAAAAAATAGATATGTGTCTTCAGCACTGAATGAAATTCATACTTAGATATCAAAAAATGTCTTACATTTCTATAGTACAAACAGCTTTCACAACTTTTCCTATATATATTTTCATCTGAATCTAACCTGCAGTGGAAGATACTACTAAAACCAGTTTTCTTTTCTGCAGTGTGAAAACTGAGTCATGGAGAAGTCATGACTTGTCTGAGATGAGATAACTAGCAAATGTCAGAAACAGGCTAGAACATAAATAGAGAGTTCTTTTCTGAAGACAGTACAAAATTATCTTCAAACGGGCATAATTTGCTCCAAATGTCGAATTATAACAAAAAGAGGAAAAATGGGCAAAGATTTCAGAAATATTATTTCTATACCTTCAACAGCTGTGGGAACTTAATCAAATTTTTACTTGACCTCCTATGC
Organism: Pipistrellus hanaki; assembly: GCF_964339955.1. Classification (NCBI taxonomy): domain Eukaryota; kingdom Metazoa; phylum Chordata; class Mammalia; order Chiroptera; family Vespertilionidae; genus Pipistrellus; species Pipistrellus hanaki. The sequence continues at coordinate 59,372,467 of NC_140524.1, read as the reverse complement.
CTCTGGTTACCTATGTGCAAAATGGGAATAATAAAGTAGCTACCCTCAGGGTTGTTGTAAGGATGAAATAAGAGTCAAGGTGAAGTCAATACCTGGTAAATAATAAGGGCTCAGCTAATGTTTGCTGCCATCATATGTTATTTTATCATTAATTGAGTACTTTCTTTCAAAATGGCCTAATGAAAGAAATGCCAGTGTTATGAATTGATTAGTTTCTAGTCATCTGAATCAGGTGATGCTAAGATAGGATACGTATCTTTCTGAGATGGGCTCAGGAAAGGATTTCTACCTTCGGTAGATAAGGTTATTTTTAAGCTGTATTTTGAGGGTCCAGAAAGTTCCTTAAGGTATTTCCGGGGCTGTGTGGGGGCTGATGGGATGTGCAAAAAGGAAGTATCATCAGGCAGTCTCCAGGTCCTCTCCTCCCCTGATAATGAAGACATCTGCATGTTCATCTGCTTTCTACATTCTTATTCCACATATGATTCCTTGGGGAAAAGCTGCTTAGATTTTTAAAAAAGTGCTAAACCCATTGAGCTAGATGATCTCAAAGGTACTGCCCTTTTGAACCTATGATTGAGAATACGCCAATATTCACATACTAAAACAGAAGCTTCCCTTTTTAAAATTATTAAATTTCCATTGCCATAATCTCAGCACATACATGGATTAGTCAGACTTCATTTTTTTTTCTTCACAAAATAGTATTGCAGAGACAAGGCCATCTATCTCTTACTATGCATATGGTGTCCTTTTCTTATTAGAAATACTAGAGGCCTGGTGCATGAAATTCATGCATGTTGTGTGTGTGTGTGTGTGTGTGTGTGTGTGTGTGTGTGTCCTCAGCCCAACCTGCACCCTCTCCAATCTAGGACCCCTTGAGGATGTCTGACTGTCTGCACCCTCTCCAATCAGGGACCCCTTGAGGGATGTCTGACTGCCCATTTAGGCCCAATCCTCCAGTCATTTCTCTTACAATCCAGGACTGCTGGCTTCCAACCACTCGCCTGCCTGATTGCCCCTAACTGCTTCTTCCAGCTAGCCTGATCACCCCTTAGCCATTCTCCTGCCAGCCTGGTCGACACCTAACTGCTCCCCTGCAGGCCCAATTTGCCCTAACTGCCATTGCCTGCCTGCCTGGTCACCCTTAACTGCCATCCTCTGCCAGCTTGGTCATCACCAACTGCCCTCCCTGACAGGCCTGGTCCCCCCCCAACTGTCCTCCCCTGCAGGCCTGGTTCCCCCCAACTGCCTTCCCCTAGAGGCCTGGTTCCCCCCAACTGTCCTCTCCTATAGGCCTGGGTACCCAACTGCCCTCCCCTTCAGGCCTGATTGCCCCCAACTGCCCTCCTTTGCAGGCCTAGTCCCTCCCAATTGCCCTACCCTGCTGGCATGATTGCCCACTACTGCCCTTCCATGCTGGCCATCTTGTGGTGGCCATCTTGTGTCCACATGGGGGCAGCCATCTTGTGTGTTGGAATGACGGTCAATTTGCATATTACCTCTTCATTATATGGGAATTACATAGGATTCCCTCTCAAAAATGTATTGAGTTTGCATGAAGTTCCAGCAACAGGGAGTACAGAGTTAAGCCAAGACATACCCTTGCCATCAAAGAGCTTACTCTTTGGAGTGGGAGTTAGGGACAATAAGCAGACTATTAACAGTGATAAGTGATAACAGAAGTACTGGTAGTTTATATCTCATATTGTATTGTCACATATTTAAATGGTATAATTAAAGTATTTTAAGCCAATATGGGGCCTTTGAGAAAGTTTTTCCATTAAAGGGGGTTTTCTATATTTTGCTCAAATTTGAAAAACTTTTTTTTAAAATATATTTTATTGATTTTTCTTACAGAGAGGAAGGGAGAGAGACAGAGAGATAGAAACGTCGATGAGAGAGTAACATCGACCAGCTGCCTCCTGCGCACCCCCTACCAGGGATGTGCCCGCAACCAATGTACATGCCCCTGACTGAAATCGAACCTGGGACCTTTCAGTCCACAGACCGATGCTCTACTGCTGAGCCAAACCGGTTTAGGTGGAAAAACTTTCATAGATAAGAGGAAGACATGGAAGGACATAGGCTGTGGAATGACAAACACATCTGTATTGCAAATGATGGCTTGGACAGGGAGGTGTGCAGACAAGCACCTAGGGAGAGAATGGAAGCAGTCGGTTGGTTTAGTCTTTTGAAATCATCACAGAAGAATATTATGGTATGCTTAACCATTAATAATGCAGTTATAAAGACAGGACTAGATGAGAGAGATTTTCAGAACATAGACTTATTTCACCTAGTAAGAGAATTAGGATGATGGGCTAGGTAAGACGTAGGAACTAAGATGCTGCTCAGGTTTAGGGAACCTCTCTAAGCTAAGTGATGTTATCTGCATTTTTACAGATCAGAAAACTGAGGCTTACAAAACTTGCCAGAGTCCCATTAATAGTAAGTTGTAGAGCCTGAATTTGATCCCACATCAGTATGACTTTGAATCCTGTGTGCTTGACCACTGATCAATACTTCTTCCAAGTTGTGTTCAAGATTTCCACAGAGCATATAGAAAGTGAGAAGACAAGGCCAAATAAGAAAATCTGAGCAGTGCTTTCATTTAGAAGTGGGCTGCAGGAAGTAGAAAATAGAATATTTTCAAGATAGATAACAATGAGGAGGATAAGATTTTAATCTGTATTTATGCAACTGAATACTCAATTTTCCCTTTATGGGGTCTGACCTTTAAAAAATATTGTGACATTAAAAGTGACAATATATTTATAATGAAATCAGCTAGTACATAAATATTCAGTCTTGTTAAAGAAACTGACATCTTTAGGATCAAATAGTAAGATAGTCTTCTGGTTAGTGTTGAAAATAGAAATTATTTGTTTAGGTTAGTATATATAAACTCTAAGAAACCTGGAAGTTGATCTTTTTGTTTAATTTCAGTCAACTGATTTTTATTAACAGAGTCAAACATTTGTTTGTATTTTATACAGTAGTGATGAATTTATAGGTCATTCAAGCTTTTTTGTGATAAATAATTCATCTATGCAGCATGAGAACAAATTCTACTTCTCAAATAGTATATTAAAAAAAAATCACAAAATGCTGCTTGCTCAAAGCCCTAGCTTCACTTGAAAGAACAACCTGATAAGAATACTGAGCACATAGTACTTGCTCCTGTGGTCTTCATAGAGTTTTTAATAAAAGTTCAAACAATGTTCTGGCTCAAAAGGGATATATATCATGTTACAGTCAAAGGTTATACCAATAGTGGCAATAGTATAATATTACTCAATATGATGGCATTACTTCCAGAGATTCTCTATAAAGACCTAAATTGTGAATTTAAGCATAAGAACCACACATTCCTCTTTCACCAAAACAATTATTCTAAAAACAACATTACTTCATGGTCTACATTTGATGATTTATTAATTTAGCCTGTTGCTTCTCAGGGGAAAAAATTATTATCTAATACTTCAACACATACATAAACACATCGCTAAAAAGTTTCATTTCCTTTTTCTACTACCCAATGTAAAATATTGATGTTAACCCGGAAGTTTGGGCTCAGTGGATAAGAGTACCAGCCTGCAGACTGAAGCATCCCGAGTTCAATTCCAGTCAAGGGCAAGTAACTCAGTTGCAGACTTGATCTCTGGCCCTGGACAGGATGCATGTGAAAGGCAACCAATCAATGTCTCTCTCACACCAATGTTTCTCTCTTTCTGTCTCTCCTCATCCCCTCCACTCTCTCTAAAAATCAATGAAAAAATATCCTCAGTTGAAGATTAACAACAAAAATGTTGATGTTCCATATCGTCAACAGTTAAGCTCATCAGTAATGTTGTTATAAACTGGCTCACAAAGTGAATGAGCCTTTCAACTTATCATATATATTCAGTGACGGTTTTGTTAAACAAAGAATAAAAAGCACAACTTGTGATTTTTTTCAGTGAATGTTTACAAACAAAATGTACACTACCCAAATCTGCCAGCAGTCAGAAGACTCTGCAGCCAATTCTACATTCCTTTAAACAAAATGAGACCAAAAAAAACCCCACAAAAAAAACAAACGAACAAAAAAAACCCAATAACAAAGAGCCATCTGGAGCTCAGTAGGTTAATGCACTATTATGACATTTCCAACTAGTACAACTAAGGGTGAAACACTTTCAAAAGAAGAGTCTGACATATGATTTGTGTCTTTTGGGAAAAATTCAGGAATCCTGAAGAAAAACCTGAAGACTCATTAGATTTCTTCAAAAGTCAAGGCATGTCATTGGCAAGTATTAATATTGTTATGCAGATCCAGTCAGGCAAAGAAAGTAGTAAGATTATCTAAGAGGAATAAGACATTATCTAAGCCTTGAGAGCAATATGATCATGCATTCAAGTTCCTGACTGGCAAGAGGTACTCATGTAATATCAAAGATAGTTCTCTTCTCTGAAAGCATGTATAGCCACAAACCATATTTACATATAAAACCAACCAACACATTCTAACTGGTTTATTCCCTTAATGCAACGGGAGGGAAGTGATTTCGGTGTCATGGAGATTTTATTTTGAATCCAGTATCTGCTAATTAGGACTATTTTCATTGTAAAAATAACAAGTTTTGTGAGTTTCACTGTCTTATAGAATTGTTTTGAGGATTTTAATATAAATAACTGCAAAATGTCCAGCACAATGCTTAACATATAGTTAATATACAATGGATATTTATTTCCTTTCTTGCCAATTATCAACATCATTGACATCCAATTTCTTGAGTGTGACCTGCCCATCACTAAAAATTAACTTTACATTTACTATCCTAATCCTTATAGACAACTCTGCAAGGTAATAATTATTCCCAATTTACAAATGATAAAACCTGAAGCTCACAAAAGTTAAGAAACTTATGTGAGGTCACACAGTAATAAGTAAGAGAGATCAAAACTCTGGTCTGTTTGACCTCCATGCTGGGGGGGCTACAAAGCCCTGTGTAATTTTGCCCTTACCTACCTCTGCAACTTCATCTGACTCCATACCCCATCTCTATGCACTATTCACTGGTCTACTATAACCACACTGGTCTTATTTTCTGGCACTTAAACACCCCAAGCCCATTCCCATATTAGGACCTTGGCATGTGTCCCCCCTCTGCTTTGTAGGCTCTTTTCCTTAACTTGTGCATAGTTGTTTCCTTCCCATTATTCAAATAACCACCTCCTCACAGAGGCCTTCTCTGAATCTTATATGATGAAGCTCACCACAAAACAGCACCCTAAAAATCCCAAATTACTCAGTTTTAGTCTATTTGGGGCTCATGATTATTCAGTATTTTCTTTGTTTACTCATCTGTTGATTACCTGCCCCCCTTCACTGATATATAAGCCCCATGGCAGCAGAGGCTTTGTCTCTCTTCTTACAAGCTGCATCCCCAGTCTAGAGCATAGTGCCTGGCACAGGAGATAACTCTTAGTATTTGTTGGGTGAATGTATGGATGGATATACAACCTGAGATTTTAATTCAGTTGTTTAAATACACATACACATAAACACAGATGCACAGCATATTTGGAAAGTAGATGAGTTACAAGTGAGTTTTCATGATACACAGATATAGTAGGAAGAATCTGTGGCACGTTTCCCTGAAATACCACACAGTCTATCAGATGCGCTCATTAACCTGCAGTGAGAACATACTTCTCACCTTCAGTCAAACTCCCTTAGTTTTAGAAAGCTATACCCTACACCCTCTGAGTCCTGAAAAGAAAACTAGGTTCTGGTTTTAAACAAACCTATAGATCAAGCCTCCTCCTTCATCACACTGGGATCCAAAAATCAATTTGTTTGATCTGTCTGGTTTCCTGACCAGTCGACATCCTACATATGTCATTGCAGATGAGCAGAATGTGGTGTGAGGGATTTTGCTAGATGAGATTGATGATTAAAACACAACAGTAGTAATACGAAGGAGGCACTGTGCTCAAGAGAGAAACTTACTGGAGTGGAATTAATGGCACTTTTATTTCAAACCTGGCTCAGTGACAATTTGCTTTTTGTCATGAGATACAGGGGTTCTAGGGTGATTCTGTTTCCTTCTCTTATGAACATGAGGTGTTAGACTAGAAGACCACCTCTAAGGTCACTTGCAGATTAAAGATTCCACAGTTCTGTGACAAATTAAGGAATAAAGATACTTCCTGAGGCCTCTAAGAAAGAGTAACCACTATCAAAACTAAAAATGGGGCAAAGCACACACATCCCTGAGAACATAAGTCTCTCCCCAGAGCAATATTCCATGGATCCTGAGTCCCATACAACTTACCAAAATTTCAATTGATTCTCTGTCCCTGCATAGAGACCAGAGTAAACATATTGCTCACTCCCAAGATTACTCAGTGCTCCATCATTATTCTCGATAACTTTTTACTTCACCCACCAGCCACCATAACATTTACTCTTTCAGCAGACTTCCTGAAAGGCAGTAACTATTTTGTAATGTTTCACATAATTCTTTAGGAATATACCTATTGCTCAGTGGGTGACACACTTTATATTACTAGAACTTTACAAAATCCTAGGGTTGGAAGAGGAAACGCCTTTCCTCTAATATATTTTCACTTACTGAAGCAGAAAAATATGCATGAGGGGAAGCATTTTTATGAGAAATATAATACACATTACTAAATGTATTGACATAAATCTCAAACTTATTTTCAGCAATTTAAAAAAAAATGGTACATGCCATTACCACTATATGTGCCCCCCCCCCCTGCCGCCAAAAAAAAATTAAAACTATTTTGAAACATTAAGAATATTCCAAAGCATTCAAAACAGGGAGTTTCTCTTAGAATACTAAAAATCACTACAGACCGACTATCAATCTAGCTAAGTCCCTGAAAACAAAAATAGAAATTAAAGGGCAAGACTTCTACTCTTGTGCAAAAAAATAATAACTTGTATGGCTTTATGCAAAGCACAAGTCCTTATTGGTCAAAATACAACCAACATGAAATATCTGTACCCAGTATAATTTCTGAAAATGTTCACTTTAAAGTGTGGTAAATGCCTTGAACTCTTAGAAAAATTATGGTGTATGTGTGAAATATTCTTTTTAACTAAGATATTATTTCAAAGACCCTTGCAGCTTCTACAGTATACTAGTTTTCTTGGAAACAGATGAGCTTTATGCATTGCTTCTATTTCTTATCTCAACCAGCAGGTTAATTTCTTCAATAAACATTTACTAAGCACCTACTATGTGCTAAACACTGGGTTTACAAAGATGTCTAAAGACATAGCCCCTGTCTTCAAAGAGCTCAAAATCAGATTGAATAGCATTTCCTTTACCAGGAGAATTTTAATGAAAGTGTCTGAATGAGGCTTAAAGATTATTTAACATTGTCACCTCTTTTATTTATCCCAAGATTTCTGCTATTTTTAGAAAATACTCATTCCAGGTAAGAATAAGGGAGATCAATTTATAGACAAGAACTTTACTACATTCAGAAAAAAAAGCATGGATTCAAGCAATGAGGCTAAAGTAATTATTTTTCATGCCCCTGCTTCACAGCCTATTTCTTAAATGAAATTATCATAAATTCATAAAGAAAAATATTTTCATACTGTTTTTAGTCTCAGACTGACCATGTTAACTCATGGTGGGATTTTTAAAGAATTGATTCTCCTTACATTTTAATGTCATATATCATAAACATAAAGGAATATATATATATATATATATATATATATATATATATATATATAGTAACTTTGTCCTACATTTGGAGAAATCCTGTAGTCAATCTATACTTCATATAAGTAACCAATAAAGGATTTTAAGTTAATAAACTTGGAATGTAGAAATTTGAACATATAAAAGTTAATTTCTACTTTCAAATTTTAGACTGACTTTATTTAGCTTTTGGTATCAAAGTTAGAATTCTTTTGGAAGAAGACAAAAATGTATTTTTTAAAAAATATCATATTAATCCCTCTAGCATTCCTGTAAGGTGAGACATATTACCCCCGTTTTACAGATTGGGCAAGTCCTTTAATCAAATTTGGCCATGATATACAATGACAAATGGAGCTGGGAATAGAACCTAGAGCATCTGATTTCCAGTCCAGTGTCCTATCCATTAGTCTTTTTCTTATGCCTTTGGCACTTCTCATTGTCCTAAAATGCAGTCCTGGATCACTTACTCTCCAAAGTACTGGCTCACTTGTCAAGGCCACAAAGATACAAAACCTTCAAAAAAATATTGCTTTAGTTTGGGATTTCACAGAGTAGTGCAATATCACATAGTAATAACCAGTACAAAAAGATTCCTAGTGTAGGAAAATGCAGCATGTAACCACTGCCTCCAAAATAAACTGTGTAAGATTCAAATATGTACATAAAATAAAATGCTTTGTTTCCTGGATTAATTTGATAATGCAATATACACAGCTATACAGAAAGTATGCACTTACTGACTTAAAATACAGGTAAAGACAGGAAAAGCCCCACTCTTGTGGTGAGAGAGAAATTCTTTTCAAATGCTGATAACATTCAGGCTTCACATAATCTGTCTGTAAAGCCATCTGAGAAGAAAAACCAAGGGCCTCAAAAAGTGTGAATTCTCTTTGATTTAGAAATGCTACTTTTGGGAACCAACACAGGAAATATTTGAATTATAGACTGAGATTTATGTACTAAGATGTTTATGAAATCATTTTTTTAGTAAGGAAACTTGTAAACACTCTGAGACCAAATGTAGGGAAATGGATAGGTAGACTATGGCATCTACTAAAATGGAATATTATGCAGCCATTAAAATGTTCTCATGATATGGAAAGATATCTTTGAGTCAATGTTATGTGAAATGAGATACAAAATTATATGTACAGTATTATTTCAATTATGTAAAAATGTCTCTATCATCTAAATGGTAATCCATGGCAATATTAATGGTAATGATCCCTGGGTAATGGAATTTTACATATATACGTGTTTTTTCCTCTTGAAAACCTGTTTCCAGATTTTCTAAATTGAAGATTACTTTTGTAATTACACTATCATTTTAAAAAGAAAGTTCGAGGGATTGATGACTGCGCCACTCAAGGACTCTCGGCCCCCCGGTGGACAGGTCAGTGCCTGGGGCCCCAGGGCTCTCTGGGGACAACACCTGGTGCTGAGTCTGCCACACTGCTCACCACCCTCCTCTCCCTGCTCACTCCGCCCCCGCCTTTCTCCAGCCCAGCAGTGGCCCCACCACATCTGGCCGCCAGTCGCTGGCAGACAGAAAGACTGGAACTGAAGTTGACCTTAGCCTTTGTCCTTCCTGGTTCCACCACTGCCACGGCCATCGAGGCCACCAGCCATGCCACTCAGCACCGCCACCCCTCCCCCAGCACGGCCACTGGCAAGCAATGGCAAAGCCCCCCCCCCCCCCCCCCCCCCCCCCCCCCCCGCTTTCCGCCTGTGCTGCGGAAAGTTACCTGGGGAATGAATGGACTGGAGTTGATCGTCATGACAACTGGAAGAAAGAGCTCCTATAGAAAGATCTGTCTGGTCTCCTGAACCAAGAAAAACTATACCTACTCTTCCAAATCTTAGGCCAGCATTACCTATCTTTCTGCCTCCTTCCTCCAGCATCCCGCCCCCCCCCCCCCCCCCCCCCCCCCGCCACTACCCAAAAATAAAAATAAAAAATTATATATATATATATATATATATATATATATATATATATATATATTCCTCCTTGACCTGAGGAAGCTTCTACCCATCTGTGAGTTTCCATAGATTATCCTGAGGAATCAAATAATCATTATCACCTAGGACTGCCAAGATGACCCTCAACATCACACACCTGAAATGTGTGTAGTTTTTTTGTTTGTTTGTTTGTTTGTTTTACAGTTTACAGAGTGCCTTTGCAACTCACTTAATTCCCCCAGCAACATTTGGGTGATGAGGCAATTTACCCAAAGGCATACGTTTTAAAATGGCAGAACCTGGAAGAATTGAGCTACTCTGCCTTATGATAACCAAAATAAGGCATGGATTCAGTGAAATTCCACTACATTACTGGAAGGCTTTTTCTTCTCTTAAAAACATATATGTGTCTTCACTCTCTAGTGTAATTGTGAACTTGCTGACCATCTTTGGCTATTGATAAAGTTCATCTAAAATAACAAGTGAAGCATATAATACTTGCAGTTAAGTATGATGTATATAACCCTAAATAAAAAATGCAAGTACACTGAGCAAAAGAAACCACACACACACACACACACACACACACACACACACACACAGCACACAAGTTCTCTCTACCTTGTTTTGGCCCAGTTTACTCATATGTGTAAATATAAGCCTTGAAAAAAGAAAATGTAAGAATAAAATATACAAGGGATAAAAGGATAAAATAGTTAACAATAAAGAAAAGACAGAAAACAATTCAGGAAAAAATGTAGAAAGGAATAAACAATAATGAGGATACAAAAGAGCACCCTTCCTTGATAACAAAGCAGGTACAAGCTCTCCTGCTGTGACCAAAAAGGATTTGTACCCTTTCAACTTCAAAAACAAAGAAGATGCTTATTCAAATATGTATCACCTTGTAGTTCTTAAAACAGGCTTCAAGACACATCCTTGCAGACAAATATTTATAAGTAAAACATGCTGAGGAGGGGAGGGATGGTGAAGGAATGTGGATTATATATCACCTGAAGTTCTACACTCACGCAGAAAAGAAAGAAAAGGGGGAAAAGTCCTTTCCCATAAAGGGTTTCCCACATGCTAGTATATTCCCTTCAGTCAAAAATTCTTTCCGAAGTCTTAAGACCCTCTCATTGATTATACAGTGAATGATTAGGACAAGCTCTAGAGTTTGCATTAAATGATGCAAAGCAACCCAGAAATCTTTGTACAATTAATACAGAAACAGCCACAGTAAAACATATCATCATCCTAAATATGAAAATTTTGACTATTTGTAAAGTGACAGCTTCATTTTAATGGTCACTAATTAGTATAAATGAATATAAAACCAGTCTTCTACCTTTAAATAATAGACATTGACATGAACATGAATGTATGCACACATTCATAAATATACAGAGAAATCTAGCTATTGCCCAAACTCCAGACATGATCAAGATCACCTCATTAACACTAGCATTAGTCAGAACTCTCTAGCAGGTAATTATTCACTTGAGTGTCTACTATATATAAGTCACTATGTTAGGTACCGCAGGTAAAACAGAGACAAATGAGACAGTCTTTGCCTTCAAGGAACTTAAAGAGAGGAGGAATACTTATTAACCTCCGTGAGGTGTCACCATTACAATGATTCATTCATTCAAATATGGAGTTATTCATTCGTTTCAAACCATTACTGAAGATGTACTATGTGTGGCATTTGTGTTTGATGTTAATGAATTGATGATTAAGAGGACAGTGCTCAAATTGGAAATTGAAAATATAAATCTTAAGGGGTTCACAATACTCATAGTAGGCCAAAACTATAGAGATTCACTCAGCAAATGCGCATTGAACATCTCCTACATGCCAGACATCTAACTCTGAGGGGGTGAGAGCAAATCAAGACAAAGGCCTCTACTCAGGTGGTTCTTCTTTTCTAAAAATAGAAGTAGAAAGAGAATGGCATAGAGGTATATGAGAGTACACAGGAGGACCCAAACCAGATATCCAGAAAGGCTTCCTGGAAGAAAGAATGTCTACAATGAATACTAAAGAAAACAAGAGGTTTGACAAGTGAGAGAAAATGTGAGGGGGATGGCAGCCTAAACTGGGCAAGAACAGTGGGAATAAGGAGGAAAGGACTGAGTTTCAATAACGAAGGCCAAGTTTCTGGCTAAGATAACTGGATGTATGGTGTTGCCCATTTCCCTAGGTGAATAATACAGAAAAAGGAACATGTATGCAGTTGCTGTTTTGTTAGCATTCAGTAATAATTTGATTTATTATAATTTTTATATAATTTTTGACACTGTGGATAATAGCTGTTCCTGTTTGTTTTATTGACTCAATGGAATAAAAAAGGACTATTCTGGTTGTGCTTTTTCTCATCACAGCCCTTCAATGACTGGAGACAAGTAAATCCTGCCTAAACCATCTCTCTTTTCAGCTTTCAAACATTTGCAGAATGAGAGAACACATGCAAAACAATTAAGATTGTTCTTAGTCCATAGAACATAATCAATAAATGTTGTTACTATTATTAATTATCAGCATACTTTAGCATTCCTAACATTGTTTTAAGGAGTCTTTGCGATTCTCGTTTTCTCGTAAGTCTGGGCAGAATGTTTAAAAAAAAAAAATCATTAAAAATGCCACCACACCAGAAACTAGTTTTTACATCGTCATCTAATATTTGATTACATGCTCACATTTTACATAATTGAAAGCATTCATGGTACCACATGTAATTTCTTTTCACCACTGCATCAGATTACTATTTTCATTTTTCTATACAGCCTACATATCATTTTAGTGTCCACCTGGCCCATAATTTAGATATTCCCTTCTCAGAATTAAGCTTCCCTTCCACCCCAATTATCCATTAGTAAAACCAATTCTGCAAAGAATCACTGTTTGTTTTTTTTGGATCATTCCCTTAGGATAAAATCTCCTAAGTACTATATAACAGAGGTCAGAGGATATAACGTTTTGCATATTCTGTCAAATTGCTTTTCAAACAGATTTAACGCTTACCAGCACTATAATGAACAAATTTCATCACATTAGGTAATGTCATTTTAATTATTTCCAATTCAATAGATGGAAAATTATATTTTTAAATTTGCATTTCTCAACTGGTATATTAAATTGCTCCCCAATTTACTTATTTTATTTCCACTTATGTGTATTGTCTGTTGTTTTTTTCTTACACTTTTATCTGTCCAAACCTAATGTTTCCAGCATGCTGTGTGCAGTGCTTGGATACTAACAAAAGTAATCCCTCACGTGAGAAACTTGTAGATATTTTTTCAGTCTTATTTTTTATATTTTCCATACAGTTTAGTTTTTATTTAAATCCTTTCTTTTATTACTTCAATTACTTCCAAACTTATAAAGTTTTCACTTTGAAATTTATTTTTAATCTCTCTATAAGAATTTGGAATACAATATGAGTTATGGACCTATTTTCCCCCCAGATTTATATGCAGATTAATAAATGGCATTGGGATACATATCTCCACCCCTTATTTTATATTCTTACATAATACTAATTTTTTCTACTTATCAATATATCAATCACATATTATTGGACTTTCTTTTTATTTTCACTTATCTACATTAATGTGTGTGCTAATAGAATATCTCCCCTAGCACCAAAATATTGCATCTGGTATTCCAAATGGTATTTTATATTCTTGTCAGTTTCCTTTTTCATATACCTTATATAATAATCTTGTTATATTCAATAGACTCCATTACAATGCCTGTCTATATTTTATTTTAATTACGTTAAGTGTGTAAATTAAAAACAAGAAAAAAAATTAATATATTTTATTGATTTTTTACAGAGAGGAAGAGAGAAGGATAGAGTTAGAAACATGGATGAGAGAGAAACATCAATTGGCTGCCTCTTGCACACCCCCTACTGGGGATGTGCCCGCAACCAAGGTACATGCCCTTGACCGGAATCGAACCCAGGACCTTTCAGTCTGCAGGCCGGCGCTCTATCCACTGAGCCAAACCGGTTTCGGCAAAAAAAGAAAAATTTTATATCTTTATGGTCTTTATTCATCCCACTTAAAATCGTATTCTCTTTCCATTTATTATAGTCTTTTTCTATAGCTCTCAAAGTGATGCAGAATTATTATTTATATATTACATATATCTCCTATTAATTTCATTCAAATCATATTATACTTTATTAATATCATTAATGTACTCTATTTAATTGTGTTTTAATTATGGTAAAATACACATAACATAAAAGCATACCATCTTAACCATTTCACTGTATTCTTTACTAAAAATAAAATGTAAAATTTAAAAATAATATTTAAAATTTGGGTACTCAATCAGCAAAAGACTTTCTTTATCCTGCTGACTTTCAAAATTCCAACCTTCAACTGAAAAATGAGACAAAACAACACATGTGACTCCAGTCTCTTTGATTTCTAGTCTAGAGTTTTATTGTCTTTAGAGGCATTTTTCAAGTTTTTCTTGATTGTATCAATCAATGTCATATTGATCGAGAGAAGTGGAGATATTGACACATTACAGAAGCATGTTTTATGTTGCTGGCATGTTTTATCAGATTTATAAACGGCTACTTCCAAGCAATGACACTTTCAATCAGGAGGTTGCATTATGACCAGGGAATCTAAAATATTGGGGATTCTCATCATTGCCCATAATTTAGCTTTGCTGTCCTAAGTCTAGAGCCCAATATACTTAAGGTAAATGGTCCCTCTTGGGACAGGAACTTGCCCTGAACCCTCGCTAACTTGGCATCATATTAACCTTTTTTCCCTAGGAATTGAAAGTATCATCCTGTATTATGAATCCCGAAGTTTGGCAACAGTTTTTGCTCTAAACCAGACTGATCACCTGCAACTATAATGCTACCAAAAGTCAATCTAAAAGATCAAGTACCTGCATCCTAATGATCAGGTCAGAAAAGTCCTTGAATAATGTCAACAGGCCAGATAAAATGCCACTTCCCCACATCTCTGTGAATTTGATTTCATCTATGGCCAAATCACTGGAAATTTAACCAAGTTCCAAAACTCTGATTCATGGGTGTCAATGTATTCCCTTTTCACCACTGGCAATTTATAGGTGGTCACCGTAGGCCTGAAAGCTGAAACAGCTCAATATTATCTATATTATAAAAGCCTAATATGCTAAGTGTCTGGTTGTCCAATCATCTGTTCAACCAATCAAAGTATAATAGGCTAATGATATGCTAAGGCCTCTCAATCACTTACTATGATGTGCACTGACCACCAGGGGGCAGACAGTCAACCAGTTAACCAGTCACTATGATGTGCACTGACTACCAGCAAGCAGATACTCTAGTGGTAGGTTAGCTTGCTGCTGGGGTTCAGCCAATCGGGACTATGCAAAACAGCCCTGGAGCCCTCCTATGGTCCCTCTCTGACTGGCCAACCTCCTGTGTCCTTCCCAGGCCTTGATCGTGCACCAGTGGAGTCCCTCAGCCTGGGCTGTGCCCACTCACAATCCAGGACCCCTTCGGGGATGTCAGAGAGCCGGTTTTGGCCCAATCCCACAGGCCAGGCCAAGGGACCCAACTAGTGCACAAATTCATGCACCGGGCCTCTAGCAATGTAAATAACTAGTAACCACTTTGAGTCACTTTCTTCAGGACTCTGAATACAAAACTGAAGCTATTAAGATATGTACTTCAAAGAAATCAAATAAACACTGCCATTTTACTTAATATACTATTAAATACCTTTGTGTTCAACAAAGATTTTTATCAGGTATATCAAAAATATAAAAGAATTCTTGTACACATATACCTTGATTCAAAAATTTACTTTGACATAAAATTGAACCATTTTAATGGAAGAAAAAATTTAGATCTGGTTTTTATAACATGCATATGATTAGCTCCCTATACTGGATAAAAATACTTTTAGCTGAACGTCCATATGATAGGTATATCTTAAATCAAATAGAAAGTTATAACTTGTAAACATTCTCACATGCATTATATTACTTAATCCTCAGAACAACTGTGTGTGATATTCAGGGCTGATAAGAACAGAAAAAAGAAAACAAGGTCCAAGCAAGTTGAGTATGCTGCTGAAACTCCTACAGACATATCATTTGAAGCAATGGTATCTAGGTGTTTTGGCTACTCTTGGCTCAGCGTTTCCTATATAATCTAATAGCCTTTGTAACCCTAAAGAAAAATCTACTTATTTGAATGGGAAAAGTTCCATCTACATAATAACATTAACATAAGTTTCAATAAATGTCTAAAACACACTTATTATTACTTGGTGTGATACCCTTGAAAGACATATTTTTCTACAGACATTTAACAAATGTTTAAGGAAAAACTTCAGAAATCTACTAGACTGATGTGTTCAGTGACTGAGCACCAACTCATGAATCAGGAGGCCATGGTTCGATTGTAGGTCAGGCCACATGCCCAAGTTGTGGGCTAGATCCCCAGTAGGAGGCATGCAGGAGGTATTCAACGCTTGATTTTCTCTCATCACAGGTCTCTCTCTCTCTGTCTCTCTCTCTCTGTCTCTCTCTGTCTCTCTCTCTCTCTCTCAACAAAGTATATTTTAAAAATTTTAAGTCTGTTTATGGATTTAAAGTGTTTCTCTGAAATATAGACAGTATTTCTAGGAATAGTATTGAGGAACTCTCATCACTATGATAAGCTTATGCTAACTCATTGGTTAAGTCATAATTTCCTATTTCCGAACATTAAAAACAAAACAAAACAGGTAACCAGGTAACCGCCCTATCCTATTTGGCTCAGTGGATAGAGCGTCAGCCTGCGGACTGAAGGGTTCCAGGCTTGATCTGGCCAAGGGCACATGCCAAGGCTGCAAGCTCGATCCCAGTAGGGAGCATTCAGGAGGCAGCCAATCAATGAGTCTCTCTCATCACTGATGTTTCTATCTCTCTTCCTCTTCCTTCC
Organism: Pipistrellus hanaki; assembly: GCF_964339955.1. NCBI lineage: Eukaryota > Metazoa > Chordata > Mammalia > Chiroptera > Vespertilionidae > Pipistrellus > Pipistrellus hanaki. Next base: position 59,355,817 of record NC_140524.1, on the reverse strand, counting down.
TCTCTGAAATCAATAAAGAAATGTATTTTAAAAAACAAACAGGTAGCTATTTTTTAAATATTTTTTTATTGATTTCAGAGAGGTAGGTAGAGGAAGAGAGACAGAAACATCAATGATGAGAGAGAATCATTGATTGGCTACCTCCTGCATGTCTCCTACTGGGGATAGAGCCCACAACCTGGGCATGTGCCTTTGACCAGAATGGAACCCGGGATCATTCAGTTGCAGGCCAACACTCTATCCACTGAGTCAAATCAGCTAGGGCAAAAACAGGTCACTATTAATCTTCAGTGTATTGTTTTACTCTTCCAAATAAAAATGGAAATAATTCATACCTGCAGAGGATGTAAACAAACTTGCAGAAGTTTCAAGTGCTATGACATGTGTACTCAAGGAACATTCACATTATGTTCATATATAATACATCAGGACTAAAACACAAAGGCAAGTATTTTCAATATCTCCCTAATTTAAAAACAAGGCAAAACAAAACCAACCCTGGACTCAAAAATATTTGTTGTTTCCATCTCATGGTCTGGTGAGAATGTGCGCATCTTTCATTTCACTGGTTATATTGAAAACTCCTCAAGTGAAGAGACCATGTGTTGTTTTTATGTTGTGTGTATTTTTTTTTCTTAAAGCTATCCTTTCAACATCACACACCTGGTATATGCAATAAATACTTGCTGAAAAGGTGACTGAATAGGTAGATATGGGCAGCTTTGAATTATCAGAAAGGCACGATGGGTTTTTCTCTATGCTTCTGAACAAGATTTTTCTTTTTATTTAATTTTAATATTAGGGCAAACAGTCAAGTCTTCCAAAGAATACAAATCTAACTAATTAGAACCTCTGCTACTGAAAAGCAACACAAACTTTAAAGTAGAGACAATGTCACCACAGAAAGAAAAAAACAAAAAGAACCCTTCAATTCTATTTTTAAATCTTTTGTTAACTCGTTTAGCAGCCACAGCTAATTTAACTTTGTGAGAACTGGGGAGTCTGAAGACAGCTAATAAGACATTTTTATCACCAAGTGAGCATAAGCATATAGTTACTTAGAATAAATACACACTGAAATTTGTTGGTGGATGAAAATTATCTAGTAAACATTACAATTAAGATTATTGGGGTTAATAGGTCAGACACCTGATCATGGCTGGTCTGCTTATTAAATGATATGGAGAATCCAGTACCATAGTGGCTCCTTGTAAACATCTTTCATGTTTTCACTTATTCTTCCCCACCCCCACTCCACAAACACACATGTGAAATGGATTGGCTTTCTGAAGTATTTGTTTTCCCACATTCTGTTCTTAAAGTAGCCATTGACATTTATCTGGTTGCCATATCTCCATCCCAATACTCAAGTTACAGGTCATTGAAATAAGATATACTAGTATTTCACAGTTTCATTCAGAATACATTCTAGATTCACTAAAATTAATCTTCAGCAAGGTTCTAAAACTGCTATATTTTATTATTCCTATGATGTCATGGTGGGCAAACTCGTTAGTCAACAGAGCCAAATATCAACAATACAATGATTAAAATTTCTTTTGAGAGCCAAATTTTTAAAACTTAAACTTCTTCTAACGCCACTTCTTCAAAATACACTTGCCCAGGCTAGGGTATTTTGTGGAAGAGCCACACTCAAGGGGCCAAAAAGCTGCATGTGGCTCGTGAGCCAACCATGATCCTAGAGCTTACTATGTTTAAACTACTTGACTTCTTTTTTTGTTTGTTTAAAGTATTACATATGTCTCCTTTTCCCCCCAATTGACCCCACCCCCACCTCTGGCATCCCCCAGGACAAGCCCCCACCGCCCCAGTGTCCCTGTCCATTGGTTATGCTAATATGCATCCATACAAGTCCTTTGGTTGAACTCTTACCTCCCTCTCCCCTGCCTTCTCTCTAGGTTGAAAGGTCTGTTCAGTGTTTCTCTGTCTCTGGATTTATTTTTTTTCATCAGTTTATGTTGTTCATTATATCCCACATATGAGTGAGATCATGTGATATTTATCTTTCTCTGACTGGCTTATTTCTCTTAGCAAAATGCTCTCAAGGTTCATCCATGTTGCTGCAAATAGTAAAAGTTCCTTCTTTTTTATAGTGGCATAGTATTCCATTGTGTAGATGTACCACAGTTTTTTAATCCACTCACCTGCTGATGGGCCCTTAGGCTATTTCCAAGTCTTAGCTATGGTAAATTGTGCTGCTATGAACATATGGGTGCATATATCCTTTCTGATTGGTGAAACTCCTTGACTTCTTAACTTTCATTTTCTTTCATCTGAGTCTCCTCAAGTATTTTTTTTTTAAATTAGACTCTAACTTGCCCACATTGAAAAATGTTCTTCCTACTTTCTTTGCTTATTCATCATTAAAGATTCCACTTAAATATCAATTCTTCAGGGAAGCCTTCCCTGTCCTCTCAAAATTCCTTCAATATTCTGGATGTCTCCTTTAAGCACTTAGAAAAATTAAAATGAATGTTGGTTTTGTATTGGTCTCCCCTGTCTTCATGTACTTAGGTACAATTCTATATTTATTCACTGCTTCATATACTTGTACAATATTCAACAGAAAAAATGTATTTAATAAATTAATACACAATAAAACATACTTTTTAATATGTAACATATTTAATTAGAAACCAAACAGCTACATAACCCTTGCTCACATAAGCTACAAGATAAACCCAATCCTAATTAGAAGGGTATTATAATAAGGGTTAGGAACATTTGGGTTTTAATGCTAAAACTAGACTCTTAGGGTTCAGTTACTTTGTATAAAATATGTTCAATCATGAATTTAATACTATAGTTTCTCTAATTGATTAAATGAAGAAAAACCATAATATTGTAACAACATTTCAGAGAAAACCAAAGGAGAAGATATAAGGTTCTGATTACCTAAGAAAGATATTTTAAACCACAGAAAGATGAACTAATCATAACACATAAAATTTAAAAATTAAAAAACTTGAAGTGTAGAACATAGCACAAATAGGTTAATAATTTTAGAGTTAAGAAGGAAGCCTAAATTTAAAGACAGAGAGCTAGTATAAAATATTTACTCAGAAACTCAAATGTCAATTCAGATGCACGTGAGATGGTACCTAAGGACCAAAGATTATGCTTTAAGCCTGCTACTTGGTTGTTTAAAGCTTGATTTTTTGTTTTTCACTAATGTCATTTAATTTCAAAGCATGTTCATATAAAACCCATAATAGAACAGCAAGCTAGGCTAGGCAAAGAAAATAAGGTTTGGGTGTTTTGGGTTTTTTTTTATCCTGCATGTCACTACTTTTGCACAATTTTGTTCATTTCCTTTAACTGCTGAAAAGATAAATGAGGCTATATGTATTTTCCTTAGTTTCAATATAAATTTTATACAATTTTATTAGTCTCTCCCATTGTGATGTAAAGGAAATATGTAGTACCAGTAGAAAGACTTAGCTTTGGATTAAAATGAATAAGAACACGGGGGGAAATAGAACTTTGCCAATATTGTAGTACCTAATATTTCTATACATCATATAAGGTGACACCAGCAATGTATTAGTTCTGGTATACTATGATACAAACTGAAGGTACTCACAATAATTTTAAAAGCACAATTTTTCAATTTCAAAAATAAATCTAGTGCTAGTACATAGATATTTACTCAGTTGTGAAAGCAAGCACTAAACATTTAAATCTAGCAGCATATGCACAATATCACATGTGACTGGTGACTTATTCTCCATTAAACTATGAAACATAAAGCAGCTTGCAAAAAATAAAAGCAATGAATTGCTATAGTCTTAACCTACAATTAACTCATTTAGAAGCTATAACTAATAGCAGATATAATAAATAGTAAAAGTTTTCAGATAAATTCTGAAATATTATATTCATAATGCTTAAGAAAGTTTTACAGCCCAGCTGGTATGACTCAGTGGTTGAGTATTGACCTATGAAACAGGAAGTCATAGCTGGATTCCCAGTCACAGCACATGTCAGGTCAGGGCGCATGCCAGGATTGTAGGCTCGCTCATCATTGATGTTTCTATCTCTCTCTCCCTCCCACTTCCTCTCTGAAATCAATATTTTTTACAGCTATTTCTGAAAAGTAGTCCTAAAATAGGGAACAATAAGACACAATAGTGGATCTATTTCACACTATCTGTAGCTTTGAAATGAATGTATCTAAATAAATTAATGGAAACCAGAACGAATATAGTCATTTAATAATTTCAAGAAGAGTGTTTCTTAAGACAACATTTTGGTAAATTTGATCAATTTGACTAACTACACACATGAAAAAGCCTGGAAGACAGGAACCATTTCCTAGTGGTCTTTGAAATGTGCAGTGCTGGGCACATTATGAGAATGCATAAGACATTTGGCTGAACTGGAATGAAATAAAAGAGAAATCTGATGTCTATTTTACTTGGACTCGTTAAGGTTTAATTAAAATTTCAACTTTAAAATACAAAATGGACTAGATAGCTGACATTCTAAAATAAGGAGGGTTTTATAGATATGTATAATATATTTTGAACTCATTTAATACTAAATAAGAATCTGAATTAGACATCAACAATCTGCTCTGTGACTCATCTATGGTGGAATTCTTACAGCATATGTATAATTAGTTTGCTTTGAAAATCCAAATATCGATTAACCTTAATGACTGTTTGGCATAAATTGTGGTATGTTGTAGTAAATTTAACTCTCACTGTAAACTTTTCATGACTACCGTTTTTGGTTATTATAATTGTTGTTTAAGCTCATGTTAATAAAATACTTCTAAAAAAGAAGCCTCCAGATTCCTGCTTCTGTTAAGTATATTCTAGGGAACAAAGACCTTGGTTTCTTCTCAGAATTATCATTATGAATAATAATTATCACTGCAGAGTGGGAAGAAAAATAAGATCTAGGCAAAATTTTTGTGCATTTCTTTACATAATCTCAAAATCAGGACACCCGTGCCAACCAAATATTATTTGCTTTATTAAAGTTTCTATTTAATTTGCTATCTAAACTAATATTTGTAAATGTAGAAAAGCAATGTGTTTTAAAACAACTTCAAATGTTGTGTGCCTCTGAGACTGAAGCAATTACTGTGATTAAAAACAAACGGTATAATACTGGTCCTTACTGACCTCAGACAGTTCATACAGAGGCAGCCACTATGGAATGAGAACCTAGAATAAACAGAAACTTGGGACCTTCTATGCTTTCCCTGTGAATGAAGGGCAATTGAACATGAAATAGGGAAAAAGCAGAAGACATGGTAGCAGCTTAAAGTGTCTACCAGCTATATCAAATGATGGTTAAGAGAATAGATAATTGAGTCAAATTACCTGTGTTGAATCTGATACCATACTATTATAATTAACCTAGTTATTAATAACAGGAAAGGAGCAAAGGGAAGGCCAAATTCTACAAACATGTCATTTGGGCAGCTTTTCAGGAAGTGTCAACTTTACACTCTCCAGGGAACCACCAGCCCATTCCATACAGATTCCTGGGGGAAGGGACCAGAGGGCTGGGGGAGAGATACACTCACACCCAGTAAACTTGAGGTGACCTGGGAAAGGTACTTGCTTGTCAGTCACACCTAGAGACTGGTCATTGGGCAGAATGGCCGTGGCCAATGCAAGGGAGTGAAATTTCGGATATTCAATTCCCTAAACCAGTGGTCAGCAAACCTCGGTTTGTGAGCCACATGTGGCTCTTTGGCCCCTTGAGTGTGGCTAGGGGTTAGAACCACTTCTTCAAAACAGACTTGTCCAGGCCAAAAACCGACTTCTGCGCATGGGCCATGAAGTTTCAATTGCACTGTATGTGCTCTTCTGCACGTGGCATTTTGTGGAAGAGCCAGACTCAAGCGGCCAAAGAGCCACATGTGGCTCGCGAACCACCATTTGCAGACCACTGCCCTAAACAAAGGAGTGCACTCTTATGGTCTCTATTATGCCCTTGGCTGCCCTTGAGACTCTTGTTGTGGGGGGTGCACTCTCTTGGTCCCCCTGCATTCATCCACATAGCCCATGATTGTGAGAAGCCTACACAATGGACTAATGCACTGTAACCAGCCTGATGTTGAACTAGGCCTGGCTGCAATATGGAAAGGAAACTGTGGACACTGGCTTTGCTTCCAGCTCTACTGAGGCCCCAGCTACACTTCTTCCGGACTACATTAAGGGAACTGGGACTTTAGAACACAGAGATGTAATAGAAGTCACTCATTCCCTCCAAGTCAGTCTCAGAAAATTCTATTTGTCAAAATATTATAAGGACTCCACGCCCAGCACTCAGTGGGGAAAGGGAGCACCTCAAGTTCCCAATAACAGACCCACTTAAGTAGCTATGTAATCTTGGGAAAGTTACTTAACCTCTCAGTACTATTTACTTTTTTGGGATGTTGTGAAAAGTGAATTAAGACAGAACAATGTTTGGCACATTATTGTTCAGCAAAATTTCTATATTGCCATTATTATTCTCACCAGGTAATCTACCTCTTGATTGCATCTGTGTGAAATATGAAGAGAAATGTTTAATAGATATGAAATCAATTTGATGTAAAAACACTGTGTAATATTATGACAGCTAATACTACAAGGATCTGGTCTACTGGGGTACACAATTTACTGTATCAGAAGGACCTTGTTGAAGTAAGTACAGCACGAACCTTTAGTTCAGAAATATCACAAGATATCTGTTTTTTTGTTGTTGGGTTTTTTTGTTTGTTGGTTTTTGTGGGGGTTTTTTGTTTGTTTTTTTACTGGAACAACAGAAGTAGGGAGAAAAATAGGAAAATGTCACATATGAGTCCTTTCAGCACTAAATTGAAAAAACAATAGCAGATTTTCTGATTACTCTGCCATACTTTCTTAAGGAAGAGCTCTATATTTGTAGAAGCACAAAAGGTTGAGCTACTAAGCTATCTAAAGGTTATTGCATTTTTCTAGACAGCTGTATTAGGTATGTTCTAAATCAGGAGTGGGGAACCTTTTTCTGCCAAGGGCCATTTAGATATTTATAACATAATTTATACAAAATTATCAACTTAAAATTATCCTGTTATATTTAGTCAAACATTTAATTAACTCATCCCTAATGCTTTGGCAGGGCTAGACCAAATGAATTTTTGGGCCTTTTACAACCCACTGGCTGGATGTTCCCCACACCTATTCTAAATGAATAGAAATAGTATGGTTCATTAGTCATTCAAAGGTAATTTTTAAAAATATATAATTATTGATTTCAAAGAGAAATGGAGAGGAACAGAGAAATAGAAACTTCAATAATGAGAGAGAAACATCATTGCTTGGCTGCCTTCTGCACACCCGCTACTGAGGATCGAGCTTGTAACTGGGTCATGTGCCCTGGCCAGGAATCAAACAATGACCTGCTAGTTCATAGGTTGACACTCAGTCACCAAGCCACACCAGCTGGGCCATAAGTCCTTTTTGCAATATTTTTCAACATAACGGTTCTTATACCAAAAGTGTTATAAGTTTCTGGTGACCTCATCATTCATGAGGAAAGATTTTTATCAGGTATATTCCCCTGACAAATAACAGGACAGTGAAAGCAACCAATGTTTAAATTAGAATAGGTAAAAAATATATATATATATATATATATATATATATATATATATATATATATATATATATATATATATATTACACACATCTTAAATATTAATAAGGGAAATAAATATTATTAAGTCTTAGCCATACCTAAATAGGCATCCCTGGAGAAAGAAGCACCTCAAAGTGAGCAAACTTTGAAAATAATGATCATGCTTTACATACCAGAAAGAAACAAAACAACAACAAAACTCCAATACCTGAAAAGTATCCTAAATAATAAAAGCTTAATATGCAAATTGACCGAACAGCAGAATGACAGGTTTGTGGGGGAGCCAGCGAGCAGACATCACCAGGCCAGCCAAGGCAGATGCCAGTGAGCAGAGGGAGGAGATGGAGATAGGATGATGAGGGGAAGGTGGCAACCAGCAGCAGTGGAGGGGCCATCAGGGGGCACAGCCTGCCACTTGCTGGCTGGTACTATCCCCCGATTGCCCTGAGGATCACATCCTGCAGAGAGAGGCCAATGGCGGTGGTAGCAGGGGGATGGGGGATGGGGCTGGCCACTTGCCGGCTGGCGTTGTCCCCTGATTGGCCCATCAGTTGCCTCCAACAGAGGGATGCCACTGGCAGCAGCTATGGGGTGGTCCGGCAGAGCAGGGGGCAGTGCACTCCCACAGGTGTGCACTGGTGGTCAGTGCACTCCCATAGGTGTGCAGGGAGCATGCTTAAGCCATCAGTGGGACATCTCCTGAGGGCTCCTGGACTGCAAGTGGGTACAGGCTGGGCTAGGGATCCCCCTGAGTGCATTAATTTTCATGCACTGGGCCTCTAGTATTACATAAAATCAAAATCCCTTATCCCAAAGGTATAGTCATAAATAGATAATGTTCTAGATAATACTTCTCATGGCCAAAGAACAGAGAAATGACAGTTCTGTTGGCATTTAATGGAGCTCAGGTTTAGGATATTATTCTCTCTGACATAACTTGATACCCAAAACTCTGATGGGAAAAAATCTGTCACTATCATTTATCTCTTAAAAATCTCTCAGCCAAGAAGAGGCTTGTGCCCTTTATGATTCTCTTCAAAAAAGTAAAATAAAAGTAAACGCATTTTACCATTTGCCATCCTCAATTTCCTACTTTTTCCAAAAAAAAATATCAGCACTAGACATGAAAATTACTTTAATACCTTAATGTGAACTGGTTTTGAGCAAATGGTCAATTCTGTTACAAGAGGCTGAAAATGCATCAGATTTCAAACAGCTCAACTTCTGTACCCATTTATTCAAGAAAAACATTTACTATTTTTTGCTGTGGAACATGCAGTTTGCTAGTGAAGGAAACCACATCTTGCTTTTAAGCCAGTTATTAAGAAGAAGAAAAAAGACTCAGAAAGAACCTCTGACCCTCCCACTTTTCCTGCCTAAGAGATTCAGAAGGAAGAACCTGCTCCAGGAAGGGAACCTTAGCACAGTCACCTTAGCATTAGACAGAGGACTCCAAGCAGGAACCTGTTGACTAATTGCCCCCCGGCCCCATGTTCCATTTTTTTTTTTTCTGGGATACCTAGCAAAAAATTATATGCCATGTGTTCTGTTCTTCAAATTTAAATTACCTTCAAATTGGCCATTCTCACTTTTGAAGTCTAAGATCCCATCCCCTCCCTTTCTCCTTTTACATAAAGGAGATTACATAATTACATAATTTCTAAAGAGTGGCCTTTGATCACTCATAAAATGAATAAAACAATTGAGCATCTATTACAGTGTTCAGGTCATTTACACACATTTACACCAACCTACAAGGCAAGCATTGTCCCCCACGTTAGTGATAAAGAAACTAAGCTTCCATTACTCTATGACTTTTGCTTATAGCTACACAGCTATTAAGAGCTAGAGCTAAAAGTGGAATACAGATCTGCCTGATTCCAAAGCTCACACACATTCCTTCCATTACACTTCACCTCCCAGTTAATATCCCATTCAGTATCTCTTAAGGCAGCCATGGCAAATCTGAGCATTTTGAGTTATTTTACTGATATAAAACATGCCTCAGAGTAACTTATTCCTGACTTCTAATTATTCTTTCTGGACCTACAGAAAACAATTCTTCTGCGCCATACTTCTTTAGACATTGGAAATAACTATAAGCCCCACCCCACCCCATCCCATCCACCCCACACATGTTTTTGCTTACATTTTATCTTTCCACAGAGGCAGCAGCAAAGGAGAAGGGCCATGTGGATGTAAAAGGCCACAAAGGAGTGGTAGCAATTAGAATAACAATAAGGCAATCAGGGGCAATGCATATGTAAGGATGCATCTAAAGCCAGGAAGTCCTCCCTCTCTCAAGAAATACTTATTAACATATGTATTGATTCTTGTAGACCTGAATATTCCAGCAGTCACAGAGACAGTAGCAATGCAGAACTCAAATTAGACATACCAAAGCATTGAAATTTCAGACAGAGTTCATACTGTACTTTGAATCATGGGAGGAAAACCCCTGACAGAATGCCTTTCAAAATAAAGACTACTTTACATAACACTAAATATATAAGTAGAAAACTATTTGCACTATTGATTCATTCAGCCAGAAAATTCTGCAGTTTCAAATGCAAATTGTAATATAAAATACAACCCTATTTTATTATTGCTTGCTTTGTTAAATGTGTCAATTGAGAAACTGGACCAAGTGACTAGGAAAATAATTGGATAAATTTATACATTTCCTTTAGTTCAAAGTTAAACTTGGCCTGATATTGCAGATTTCATAATTGAGGGAACTCAAATAAAAATATATAAAACACAGTTATATTGTGGAGCTCCAAAGAAAAACACTGCTTGAAGTAAATCCTTTCTCTTTCAACCACTACTAAGACTTATCATAGTCAACTGTAAATGGTCCCTTTGCTTTAATTTATACTTCATATTAAGTGAAATTAGAAAGTCTAAAATATTCTTAACACATTCAGATCAGTGTCAAGAACAACGTCATTGAATAAAATTCACTCAAAAGAAAGTATAAATGGAAATGCAGTATCCCTGCTTCCCTACATGCAATAATTATTTGTTAATCAGGAACAGAGGAAAGTATTAATCATCTCATTAAAGAAAAGGGTAACACATCTTTATCTTTTGAACTTAGAAAAGGTGGCACATCAGTAAATGGACTTTATATTCAGAAAGGAAGCCCACCAAGACTGTAATGTTTTTAAATTTATTGATAGCTTGTTCCTTTCACTAGCAGTTAGCCTTGAATTTGGCTAGAAGGAGTAACATTATTTTAAGCAGGTGGTCAACCTAGTGTCTATGTGAGGAGTAATCTATGTGCATTTGCAAAGGGTTGAGTAAGTGTCTCTAAAGAGACATTATCAAACAATAAACAATATGCCACTTATAAGTGAGGACAATCAATGCTGGATAGCTATAATTTTAATTTTGCAGAAAAACTGCAATGCTACCTTAAGATATTTACAGCAATTTCTAACTTACAAGTCTGGGAAGAAAAAATGAGAAATTTATGACAGGAAGACAAAAAATCTTTTTATAAGAAGAGGTTTTTTTGCCACTAAAAATGTTTAATGATTAACTGCCTGCAGGATAAGTGGGACCAGCCCATATGTAAAACCAGATTAATGATGGGCTGAGAAGAAATGTGTTTTCCTTACCGAAGTGTTTTTAAATAAATCTTAAAACATTATTTTTCATATTTCATAACCATGACTGAATTATAAGGAGGATGTTAAAGCTTGCTAGCTTTTAAGAGTTCTGGGCTGTGTAATAAATGGTTCAGTGTTTTCAATGAATGGGGGGGTTCAAAGAGGGTTAGTATATTGATTTAAAATAGCACTTCCTCTGCAATATGCTAAATATCACTGAAAAATCTGTGTCGACATAAATTTCCTAGACTCATTCGGGTTTACTGCTACTCACAAAACAGTATGAAACTGAGCTATCACCGTGTACGTCAGTGGGTTAAGAAATTTGCCAAAAACAATTTAATATTTAGATCTTCAGAGTTTATATATAAATCAATGACAATTTTACTATTTACACCAAAAAGATGGGATTTATTTTATCTTGTTTTGACTGAAGCTGAATAAAAAATTTTACTTTCCTGAAAGTAAAGGAAAATTAAAATAAATGACTTAGTGAAGAATATTAATATCATTTAAAAGGTGTAACAGAGTGACTATTACCTTTAAGTTGTGCATTTAAGCAAGTGGGTTTAATGAAAAATAAGCCATTTTACCTATGTAGAACTTATGCATAACTGTAAAGAGGGAATTGATTGATGGCATTTTAAATGGTTACAATATGTTTTCATTTAGCATGTGTAGTCAAGAATTATATATGTGGATTTTGGGCGCCTCTTGATAGAGCAGTTTTTAAATTCATCTTTGTACTACTTATGAAATATGTTTGCTAATAAAATTAATGGCATAACAAAGAGTACAGAAAGAATACTGAAAGTAGTTCCTGGCACAGCTGAAAGTGTGTGTGCTTTGGGGGAGTATGAGAAAGGTATATTTACATGTTAGTCCACCACTTATTTGCTTTGTCATTTAAGCAAGTGATTTAACCTCTTCAAGTCTCAATTCACAAATCTCTGGTTACCCACCTCATAGGGCAATGTGAGGAGTTCATAAATTATGCCACTCAGCTAATGCTACTTTTTACCCCTTTCCAAAATACTTCTGAAGCCCCTTCTTAGTAACAACTAATTGACATGCTAATTACTAAGAGCCTTTATACATTCAGTAAAACATGTTTCCTAAGGCCATTTACCAGGCAATGCTGTCAGCCTATTCCCAGTCATTGCATTTCTCTCAAAGAAAAAACCTGGAATTCAGACTTTTCATTAATTTAGGAGAGTCTTTCCTCCTACAGTCATGTTTTACTAATTCACATTTCATATAAGTACACATCATAATAACCTTTCCAAAGTTCAGTATACACAAATTAGGAAATGGAATATAAGCAACATGATTAAACTAGTACCTTGAGGAAGTAAGGGTTATCAGATGGAAATGCCAGGACCATAATGAAAGGAGTTAGAGACAAGAGAGGCAGTTAGAGAAGGGTCTCTGGGAGAGGAATGCATACTTGACAGGTGGAGACAGCTCCAAGCCTCCAGATTATTTATCCTACATTCACAGAGGACAAAAGAATGTTATATAAGATAAGGGGATGAAGAAGGAGAGAAGTGCCAGGTGAGCTTTGAAACTTTACAGGGAAAAGGGGAAAATTGGCCAATTAGAAAAAAACGGAAGGTATATGAAATGAGGAAGGGCCCAATTAGGAAGTAGCATGAACAGACAAAGAAGCTGCCAGCATTTATAAACCCACAGACAGACACTCACAGAAAGAAGGGGTTCTATTCCATCTTGGGACCTCCTCCCCAGAGGGAGTTTGCTGTCTATTTGCCATAAATTTCCATACTTTTGCCTAAAATCCTTTTCTCCTCGAATTTTCATTCTTCAAACTTCATAGGACAACAACCGGCAATTAAAGTTCCAGCTTGTCATTCAGGATATCAATAATACTCACCATGTTTGATTGAGTGGATCTAGTTAGTCAAGATTGGTACATTTTACCTCCACCAAAGTAGATCTCTTTACTTTGAGTCTGTACTTTCAAATCTAAGAAAGCATTCTTTGACTATACTTGGATTCACATCCCAGCTCTGCATTTACTAGGTGAGTGATTTGAGTACTAGTTGACTTTACCTAGTTTCAAGTTCCTCACCTTTAAAATGTGTGTGAGAATAAACAATCTTTTCTGTCAAAGGGAATTTAGGCAGCCGCCATTTTGACTCAGTGACTTGCAGCTTCCCGGGGGGGGGGGGGGGGGCGGGGGGGGCGCCATTTTGAAATGGCAAAGGTCAACACCCACCCCTTCAAATTAGCGTGAGCCTAAGCTCTTCCAATCAAGAGCAAGGGACAGGTCACCTGCATCAGGAATAAAAGTCCCAGCAGATAATCATTCAGTGTGCCAGTGCTTCCAGACCCTGTGCTTCACACCCTCCTGCAGGAGTAAGATATGTGCCTTGCTGCCTAGCACCCGAGTGTGCTTTGTATTCTGCCGGGACCCCTGGCTTTGGGGCTCACCTTATTTCTAAAATGTGGAAACTCTATCAACAGCACACAACATTACTAAATGAAATTATGTATATAAAGCAACTAGTAGATATTTAGTACATGTAAGTTTCCTCCCCAAATGGTCCTACATTAGAATTCCCAAAGGTGTTCCAATGGATTTAAAGGCTGTAAACAACATTAACACTACAAATGTTTACCATATCATTACTATATTCTACTCTAGTGCTGAGGTGACAGATATAAATTAAACATAGCTAGCATAGGGCCTGACACCTAGAAGGTCAATAAATGTCAGTTGTGTTTATTTCCAGACCAACAAGTTTACTATCAAACAAGTAAGAAACATAAAACTCACATACAATAAGGAAAGCAAGAAACCTGTGAGTGAAACAGATTTAGTATTAGAATACAAAGAAAAGAGTAGTTCCAATGGAGGGGAGAGACATTATGGAAAACAATGACAACATTGGACCTTTAGAGTGGCTTGTAGGAGGGCATTCTGTGAATGAGGAACCTCATGAGCAGAGGCAGGAGAGTGTGTAGTACACTGGGAAATTATGAAAAAAAACAGGGTCAGGGTAGAGTTCTGGATGTTTCAATCTGCAGGGACAAGGGGAGTGGGCAGGATGGGGATGACAAATACTGTAGGTAGAAAGCCAGGACCTTGCTAAAGACCCTGAGGGTGACACTGCACTGGACCATTGCTAGACAACTAAGAGCAACGTGATTAGATTTCTTTTCAGATGGATAGCTCTGGGGGCACTTTCAAGGAGTCAGGGGTACTATCTCCTAAAAATCCTAGGCTCAAAATATGGAAATGGAAAGGAAATGAAAAGAAAAAGGCAATTATTTTAAGAGATATTTAATTGGGGAGAATTTAAAATACGGATGAATGGAACATAATGAGCCAGCTTCATTCACCTCCTGAGATCTCTCTCTGTTAGCCCTCTGTTTCTCCATTCCAAATTTCTCAATTCCTACCCACATGATAGGCTTTACATTACCTCAGTAAGATGGCACTGCAAGCATGAAGGTAAATGGAAGAGGACCATACAAATGCTTAGAAGAGACCAAAGGACTATGCAGAGGCAACATACCTCATTCCCCTCTGAAAAAGAAGAAAACATGAAAAGTATAATCCATCCACACAGGTCCATCCCTACCATACTGCATGCCAAGTATGGGAAAGAATGAAGAACAAGGAGTTGTGCAAAGAATGAAGGTTAAGTATGGCTCTGGAGTCCAATTCCTGGATATGATGCCTGGCCTTACCAATAAGGGCCCATATGAATTTAAGCAAATCATTTAAACTCTCTGAGCTTCAAGTCCTTCATTTTAAAAAGAGAGACAACACAAGCCACCTTCTTTGGTTGTTATAAAGATTAAGTGAGATGATTCAGGCAAAGGGTTTAAAAGAACACTAGGCATATAATCAATAACTTATCTGGTGTTAAAAGTGTAGGGCAGTGGTTGGCAAACTGCGGCTCGTGAGCCACATGCTGCTCTTTGGCTCCTTGAGCATTCTAACGCCACTTCTTCAAAATAGACTCGCCCAGGCCAAAAACTGACTTCTGCATATAGGCCACGAAGTTTCAATCGCACTGTACGTGCTCGCCCGCATGTGGTATTTTGTGGCAGAGCCACACTCAAGGGGCCAAAGAGCCACATGTGGCTCATGAGCAGTGGTTTGCCAACCACTGGTGTAGTGGAAATATACTTTCAGAAGAAATAAAAAGGCATTACCAATTAATAAGGGGGAGGAGAGATGTTTTTCAATGCAGACAATAGATCAGCAATTTATTTTCAAAATGCAAAACAATCAGTTCTCATTTGTTGAGCCTACAATAGGGTTTGGCTTAAATGACAGGTAGAAAGTCAAAGAGAATAGAGGCAGTGGATACTTAAGAAGAAAAATAGTATCAACAGAACCATCATTAATGCTGTGATCTCTCCATTCCATTAGATACCCAGACTGGAGCAGAAGGAAAATTGAGTTACATCAAAAAATGAACAAATAGACATAGGGAAAGGCAACTGCAGGTAGATGGGAATCTTATAGCAGAACAGAGGCCCTGGAATGAATCTGGGCCTTGTTTCCTCATGAGGAACATAGGAGATCAAATAAGATTTGTGGCAGGCAAGCTCCCTACCTCAGGTGGGGGCCACATCTGGACCATGTGGCTTGCAGAAAAACTGCAAAGGACAGCTCCTCTCACCTGGATGATCTGATGATGCCTTATCAGGGTGAAATGTCCTACTTGGTGAGCCACTAGCACTATTCTCATGTACCATGTCATCAGGGGCATTTGGATAAAAAAGAAATTAAGACTCTAGACCTGCACTGTCCAATATGGTAGCCACTGGTCCTGTTTGGCAACCCATCATTTGAAACGTGGCTTGTTAGAATTGAGATGTAATGTTCATGTAAAATGCATACCTGATTTTGAAGAGTCAATACCCACCCCCAAAATGCAATATACCTAATTTTAATTGATTACATATTAAAATGATAATGTTCTGAATATATTAGGTTAAAATAAATATATTAAAATAAATGTCACCTTTTTCTTTTTACTTTTTAAATGTGCCTACTAGAATATTTAAATTGCATGTGTCTCACATTCTATTTCTTCTGGACAGCTCTGCTCTAGATGATATTTTACATTTCTTCTAATGCAGTAATTCTATGCTTATGACAGCACACTAAAAGGGTAAAGTACTAGTTTTTGCTTCTTTATGGTAAATAATACAAAATCTTTTTTAAAGTTACAAACACAAAAGACTGACATGAAATACCAAACCAACACTAAATATCACCAAATATAACATGAGACCAACATTAATTTTAAGAATATGAAATGTAAATTTATCACTAAAAAGCATTAGCACAATGACAATAGGAAGGAAAAAAATTCATGCTCAAGGAAAAATATACTTTAGCTTTAATTAAAGTCTTAAATTAATGTTTAACATAATTTGACAAGAATTAGGTATTTTAATTATTTTAGAAGACATTGTTTTAGAAGACATTCATTGGCATAGGAAAAAAATTAAGCCTCTTTAAATTAAAAGTGACAATACACCATTTTTCTAAAAAGTAATTAGAACATAGCTAGCAACTGACCATAGAGATATTTCCTTATATTTTTATTCCTGAATATAGGCAGGGCATTTGAGTTTTAAGAGGTTAAGTTCATTCATGATGACTGAAGTATGAGCAAGATGGGAAAAAAGATATATGTAATGGGAGGAGAGTATTTTAAATTTCTCTTTGAGCAAAAGCTCCTGTTTGGGAGTCAAATGGATTTGGTTTAAATCTATTCTGCCTGACTACAAATTCCATGTTTTTAAGCATTTCATATACCTTCATATATGTATATGATCATGACTAAGAATATGTATGTCAACATACACTTCATCTCTTGACCAAACTTCTTGAAAGATTAATCTACAATTGCTTCCTGACAAAATATTCCTGAGCACATATTTGCCAAGATGTATTTATCTACATCATTTGATCCTGCTAACATTTTTTCCTTATAGATCCCTTCCTTATAACTTCTCAAAAATACTTCTCCTCTATGAGTATATCTTGAAAAATCTGACACCATACATGATATACATATAGTATGGATTTATGTTTCTTCCACCATAATTAACAAATGAGAACTAAACATTTTGATGATAAACATTAATCTCAAAATTTTCTGGCAGGAGAACTATCTTCTCCGATAGCACATTTAAATACTGACTTAGGGAAATTCCTTGCAATCCTGCATAGGCTTAGCTCCAATATTAGAAACATGCCTCTAGGCTCATTTGTACAAGAATTTCTTATTCAGCATCTCAGCTGCACAGGTTTCCACACAGAAATGAGCAGGTAAAATGGTGGAGCTTCATAATGAGTCAACATTAACATAATTACTTTCCATTTCATCTATTATGGTACACTGTTTGACTCTCATTTCTTTTCATTTCAATCATTCCTTCAGAACACCCACAAGGCCCAGTTAAAGAAATGAGACTTTAGAGACTGCACTATAGAAACTGAAGTGAGCTAATGGTTTGAAATTTTCCCTTAGAAATTCAAATGTTCCACACTGACATAAATGGTGTAATTTTATAGTCTAATATTTCTTTACATCTCTTAAAACAATGTATACAATTAACAGCATGGAAGTGATTTACTTTGCATCACAAACTGTGACTATAAAATAACTATCCTGTTTTGTTCTTTAACAAACACAACTCAATCTTCCAAATGTGTACTGTCTATCAGTTATCTCAGGGGCTATATAAGCACTAAAATTATATTGCCACTGATGAAAACATCCGGAACATTCTTTTTAGAAGAAGGAATTACCTTCAAAGCCAGTTTACCACCCAAACAATAAAACATGTCTCCTTGCTTTATATTTTAAAGCAAAGATTTGATAAAAATTAGTCACCTATATTATTCATCAGATTTAAGGCACAAAATTTGGGCTATTTCCAAAGATTATTTCTATTCTCAGAAGATGAAGATTTACTACTAGCAAGGATATCAAGGAGAAACAGCACTTGAATTAAAAAAAGCCTCAGTGCTTACCAACAAGCAACTTATTGGGGAGCTTACTTAAATACTGAGTCAGAATCCCCCAACTTGAAAAATGAAGATTGTAATATCTATTCTCATATATATATATATAAGGAAGATACCTGGTAAATAATATGACATCTGTAAAAAGCACCAACATGGTGCCTCATAGGAAGTAAGGGATCAATAGATGAAAACATTGCATTTACAATGTGGGAAATAAATTCTAGAAGCCACACATGAAAAAAGCTTAGCAGAGATGTGTTGACAGTGGTACAAAAAGGCCTGCTCCATTTTAATTACAGAATTCTATTTGACATAGTATATACATGCCTGGAAATAGCATAAACATTTTTATAACCAAACTCCAAATCTCCTTTTTACTTACAATAGTATAATCAAAATTTTGGGGAACCTAGTATTTCCAGGTACTATTCTATTCACTGAAGGAGAAAAGGAAAATATAGTTTCAGACTGAGGAATTTCAGAGGGGAGGAAGTGGTGCCAGGAGGTTGATTAACCAGGGAATTTACATGCATATATGCATATCCTTGGACACAGACAATAGAATGTGAAGGCCTGGGAGGGAAGTAATGTGGGGGGGGGGGCGCAAAACAAAGGGGACATCTGTAATACTTTCAACAATAAAGATAAATGTAAACAGAAAGAAAAGAAAGGTTCTAGCCTTAAGAAGTATAATTGACTAAATAGTTAATTTACTTTGACTTAATCAAAAAAAGGCTTCACCTTGAAGTGCACTGGATGCTCCCTCAGTTATATACACATACAGACACACACACACACACACACACACACACACACACGCACATGCACACACGCACACACACAGAAGCACTTTTACACAGTACACTGATAATAAGGTGTAAACATATTCATCCATGAAACTATTTTTAAGGTTCCTTTGGGAACTTGTCATTACCTAACATGTCTTATAGTTAGGATTTTTATATCCATCTTCACAAAATACAACCACCCTTACTTAATAATTAAATGATAAAATATCTAAAATCCAGTACCTGTCTTCAGTGACATCATTATAATTTTAAACACTCAAGAAAAGGTGTATGTTTCTTGTGACTTTTATTTAATACTAGAGGCCAGGTACATGAAATTCATGCACTCTGGGGAAGGGGGCCTTCAGCCTGGCCAGCATGCACCCTCCCCTCTCTCAGTCTGGGAGCCCTCAGGGGATGTCCAACTGATAGCAGTCAGACATTTTTAGCACTGCCACAAAGGTGGGAGAGGCTCCTGCCATTGCTGCAGTGCTTGCCAGCCATTAACCTGGCTTCTGGCTGAGCAGCGCTCCACCTGTGGGAGCACACTGACCATGAGGAAGCAGCTCCTGCATTGAGCATCTGCCCCTTGTTGGTCAGTGAGCACCATAGTGATGGGTCATTCCACTGTTCAGTCAATTTGCATATAAGCTTTTTATTATATAGGACTACTAGAGGCCTGGTGCATGAAATTTGTGCATGGGAGGTGTGTCCTTCAGCCCAGCCTGCACCCTCTCCAGTCTGGAACCCCTTGACGGATGTCCGACTGCCCATTTCGGTCCGATCCTGCCTAAATGAGCAGTTGGACATCCCTCTCACAATCCAGAACTGCTGGCTCCCAACTGCTAGCCTGTCTGCATTCCTGATTGCCCCTAACCACTTCTGCCTGCCAGCCTGATAACCCACTAACCACTCCCCTGACAGACTAATTGATGCCTAACTGCTCCCCTGCCAGTCAGATTGCCCCTAACTGCCCTCCAATGCAGGCCTCGTCATACATTACTTTCTTCCCCTGCAGGCCTAGTCACCCCTAACTGCCATCCCCTGCAAGCATGCCCCCCCAACTGCTCTCCCCTGAAGGTCTGGGTACCCCCCAACTGCCCTTCCCTGCAGGCCCAGTCTCCCCCAAACTTCCGTCCTCTGCCAGCCTGGTCACCCCTAACTGCTCTCGCCTGCAGGCTTAATCACTTGTGGTGACCATCTTATATCCACATGGGGGCAGGATCTTTGACCACATAGGGGCAGCCATCTTCTGTGTTGGAGTGATGGTCAATTTACATATTACTCTCATTAGATAGAATAGAGGCCTGGGGCACAGGTGGGAGCCCGCTGGCTGGTTTGCCCTGAAGAGTGTCTCAGATCAGGGTGGGGGTTCCCTTGGGGCTTTGGGTGGCCTGGGTGAGGGGCTGTGGTGGTTTGCAGGCAGGCCACACCCCCTAGCAACCCAAGTGGAGGCCCTGGGATCTGGGATTTGTTTATCTTCTATAATTGAAACTTTGTAGCCTTTTCTATTCTATAATGAGTATAAATAATTGGTCTAGGTCAGCTTGATTATTTAGCCTATCAGAGGAAAGAAGAATAGTTAATCATTAATTATATTCATTAAATTATGCAAAATCCAAGACTGTTTTTCTAATAAACTAGAGTATAACTAGCTATATAATTATATGGAAATCAATATGCCTTTGAGAACAGTCATTTATCAAGAGAAAATTCATTCCATAACCAAACAGCATTTTATGAGTACCTTAAACTCTAGGTAACAAAATTTCTCTAAATCATTAGATTATATAATCCTATAAGGCAATGACTCTGGACATAAATTCCTGCCTAGCTTGTGAGGCCATTAATGCCACTGTAGTTAATATTCAATTCTTAACCACAGTGGTTGACCCACAACTACACTATAATAGAAAGAACTTATTTTAGTGCAGTTAAGTAGATAACTGTATTTATAACTAAATAACATTCTTTTTTAATAAAAGCAAACATCTATTAAATTTTTTAAAAAATATTTTAAACATAAAATCTAAAATAAATCTGGATAATACATTTTGAAGGCAATGATTGTTTAAAATTTATAAAATATAAAAATATCTCTGCTTTGGAATTTGGCCTGATGGGGTAGGGGAGAGAATGAACGGTGATTAGAAAATGCCCTTGGCCTCTTCTCTTTTAGAACGGTCTTTAAAACCATCAAACATTGATTTTTCATTCAACCCAGAAATTTTTAGGTACTTTTAATGTCCTACTGTGGTCAGTCAAGGTGGCTATGAGGGAAGGGAAGCATCTCTTTCTTCTCTACTTGGAAGGGGGGCTAGTAGAGGACAGAAGGTCAGGCACATTTGTCTTTCTCAAGCTGACTTATTTCACTCAGCACATGGTCCATCCATGTTGTGGCAGATAGCAAGATTTCATTCTTTTTAATTGCTGAGTCATATTCCACTATATAGATGCACTACTTCTTTATCCATCATCTACTGATAGAAACATCGGTGGCTTCCATACCTTGGCTATCCTACACAATAAAAGCCTAATATGCTAAATGTCCAGTCATTTATTCAACCAATCAAAGTGCAATGTGCTAATGATATGTTAAAGCCGCTCAACCGCTCACTATGATGTGTCACCAGGGGGCAGACAGTCAACTGATTGATCAGTTGCTATGACATGCACTGATCACCAGGGGAAGATGCTCTTATCAGTAAGTTAGCTTGCTGCTGAGGTCTGGCCAATTGGGATTGAGTGGGACAGAACAGACACACCCTGGAGCCTTCCTGCCATCCCTCCCCAGCTGGCCAACATCTCACATCCCTCCCTAGCCGTATTTGTGCACTGGTGGGGTCCTTTGGCCTAGTTTGCACCCTCTCACAATTCAGGACCCCTCGGGGGATGTCAGAGAACTGGTTTTGGCCTGATCCTGCAAGCCAGGGCAAGGGACCCCACTGGTGCATGAATTCATGCACCAGACCTCTAGTTGTAAATAATGCTGAAATGAATATATAGATATATGTCTTTTCAATTTAGTATTTTGGGTAATACTATACGGCAGAAACTGAGGGACCTTGTTGTAGCCCTTGCTCTCAATTCTCATAGGTTCTTAACACCTAGTGGATTCACTGTACAGATTGGCTATATTGGCTTGGTTTCACCACTCCTGACTAAACTATTCAGTAATAGCATAGCATAAAACTGAGAGTATGAGCTCCAAAGACAGACTACCCTAGGCTTCACACACTGGCTCCACCACTTACTAGATGTGGAACTCTGAGCAAGCTACTGGAATTCAATTTCCCCATTCTTTAAAGGGAAATAATTGTACCTCATGTTGCTGTGAGGTTGAAAATTACTTCATGTATTAAAAGCACTTGGAACAGTGTTCGACACATAATAAGTATCCAATTAATATTAGCTGCACTTACTATTTTTATATTATTAATATTTTCTTACTGCCTAACTCCTGCCTACTTTTGAAATTGGGCCAGTTTCCTCATTACCATTTTTAAAATTCCATTTTTTGTCATTTATCTCACAGTAACATACTTTAAAGTCCAATTCAACTGTCATCTACTACATGATGTTTTTCCTGCTGTTGAAGAGGCAATTTAGCATAGTAATAAAAATGCCTCTGGAGTCAGAAGAATTTCTCTCAGCTCTGACACTGACCAGTTATAACCCTTTGGACAAATTATTTAAACTCTGAGCAGATCAAACAGGGAATTTTTAACTTCCTTGAAATTAAGATAGTTTATCCTTTTTCTTATATTCTCCATATATAAGTATAGTGCTAAGTAAATAATAGGAACTCAGTAAGTAACTGTGGAGCAAATAATAAGTCTGTCTTCTTTGTTTCTTGCTAGTATCCTACCTAATAAAAGAGTAATATGCAGATGGACCATCACTCCAACACACAAGATGGCTACCCCGATGTGGTCAAAGATTCTGTCCCCATGTGGATACAAGATGGCCACCACAAGATGGCCAGCAGGGGAGGGCAGTTGAGAGGGACCAGGCCTGCAAGGGAGGGCAGTTGGGAGCAATGAAGCCTACAGGGAAGGGCAGTTTGGAGGGACCCAGGCTTGCAGGGGAGAGTAGTTCGGGGGGACCAGGCTTGCAGGGGAGGGCAGTTAGGGGTGACCAGGCCCAAGAGGGAGGGCAGTTAGGGGTTACCAGGCTGGCAGGGGAGCAGTTAGGCATCAATCAGACTGTCAGGAAGAGTCGCCCAGATAAGTAAGTGAAAGACTCGTGGGCCTATCTGATTTTTTTGGACTCAATAATATAGTGAAATATTGATTTTTGTAATACCTGAACCTAATCCTTAAAAAAAATTTTTTTTAATATATATTTTATTAATTTTTTACAGAGAGGAAGGGAGAGAGATAGAGAGCTAGAAACTTCGATGAGAGAGAAACATCGACCAGCTGCCTCTTGCACACCCCCTACCGGGGATGTGCCCGCAACCAATGTACATGCCCCTGACTGGAATCGAACCTGGGACCTTTCAGTCGCAGACCAACGCTCTACCACTGAGCCAAACCGGTTTCGGCTAACCCTTAAAAAGTTTGACCAGTCTTGAATATGACTGTATTTGCCTTCCTCTGTAAAATTTCCCTGCTATATTACTGATTTTAACAGAAGGTTATGGAAAGGGAACACAAATATGTACTTAAAATATAATAAATCATAATTTGCTACCTTAATTGTAGTTTTAAATACATAATACCAATTTTTAAAATATATTACAAAGAGCAATTAAGGATAATAGAAAAATTTCCTTCAAATTCAGTGTTTTCTATATACAAATCTCATACTACTTTTCAAATCACTTTATAATTTTTTATTTTCAAAATTCCTTCAATTTACAACTTTGTATACTCTATAGCTAAATCTGTAACTCCTTACAGAACTTCCCATATTTATGTCTCTCACACAAAGAGTATGCATTTCTAAGAAAGACCAAAAAGAAGAAGAAGAAGGAGGAAAAGGAGGAAGAGGTAGAGGAGGAAGAGGAGGGGAGGAGGAGGGGGAGGAGGAGGAGGAGAAGAAGATTAACAAGGAAAACTAGTCATATGCATCTATCCAAATTGTTACAAGTAATAACAAAAATCTAAAATGTGATTTTTTACCTAAAGTCCATGCTTCTCCCATTGTTTGCCAATAATACATAAGTGTATCCTCTCATGTCTTACTTTTTAAGAATAAGGATGAAAATTGGGAATTTCCAAGCTGTGAAAAGCTCTAGAATGATTGGTAGCAACTTTAAGAGATAAGAAATATCGTGTTTTCAATTCAAATGCAAAGTGATATAAAAATCTTGTGTGGTCTGCCCCTACTTGCTTGGCATTTACCCAGAAGATTTTTCTACTAGTAAGCTTGAAAATTTTACCATGCAACTCCCTCCACCAGATAGTTTACAGAACTTTAGTATTGCCACTGGTCCTTGAGGAACCCCATTTTATTCTCCTCTATTCAGAAAATAATCTATTTATCCCTACCCTTTTTTTTTCTCACTGCTAAATCAGTGTCCATCTCTATATGTATACAGTAAGTCATTCCATATTGCCTCAACTTTAATAGTATTTTCCATGGCACGCTATCAAAGTATATGTGAAGAAAAGTTGACTTTTTTTTTTTGGTTATGAAAGTAATTCGTGTGCATATTGAAAAATATATCAAGCAGTACATAAAGATATACTGTGAAAAGTGAACATCCCACCCCCAGAGCAGACCATTGTTAAGAGTGTTTTGTGGATTATATACATTTTTATAATATAAATCCAAGTACTTCATACACACACATATACACATCTTTGAAAAGATAGGTTTTTACCATACCTATTCTTTGTACCCTTTTTCTCAATTATTATATTTTCATTAATAATGTGGCAGCCATCTGCATGGCTGCAATCACAGTGCTCTGCACAGTTCAGCCCATATGTGCCATCCTGCATGGAAGACAGCAATGAGGACAGGGAAAACAGACAATGGGAGACAAAGGCGCCACAGTCCCAACACCTCTCAGCTACATGCATTATAAACACCTCTTTCCATGCCTTCTTGGTCCCCAAAATAGGGGCTTCAAGAGGTCAGTGTTTTAAAGTCCCTCACACTTTAGTCTGTCTGACATATGGTTGGGACATATGAATGGTGAAATCAATAATACTAAGTTGTTGATATGCTTATATGCAGATGTATATAAATATGCCAACTAATTAAAATAATATTTTATCTTATAAAAATGATTATTCATTGATATTTTAGGTATCTTCCTTAGAGGAAAAAAGAGAACTGTACTTTTCTACCCTTTGGAATTATCTGTGGCTAAATGACATTTTGGCTGATGCAATCTGAATAGAATGAAGGATGGAAGCATCTAAGAAGCCATTATGTAACTTCTACTTCCTTTTGTCATATGGTGGAACCAAGAACCCTGAGTGAGAATAACAGGACAGAGACCCTATTGACACATATGAACATGAAGCATGAATAAGAAATAAGCCTTTGTTGTTTAAAGACAATGAGGCTCAGTAATTGAGCATTGACCTATGAACTAAGAGGTCATGGTTCAATTCTCGATGGGGAACATGTTCGGATTCCGGGCTCAGTCCCCAATGGGGAGCATGCAAGAGGCAGCCAAACAATGATTCTCTCTCATCATCAATGTTTCTCTCTCTCCCTCTCCCTTCAGACACTAAGATTTTGAGCTTTATCAAATTCTCAGAGTATATTAGCTTATCCTCGCTAGCATAACATCTTGAAATAGACTGATATCAGCACACACAGATCCACCTGATTCACTGAAATGATTGTATAACATTCTTCTGCATGGATGAATCACTTAATTCACTTGATCAACACATATTCTGTGGGTGTCTACAATGCCTTAATTATTGCTTTAAGTACTTTAGACGTTACAGTTCATTTATGGCCATAGCAAGTCTGTGAGATAGGGTATATTCTCACCCATGGTTTTACAAATGAGGGAAATGAAAAACATACAGATTAATTAAAAATTGTTCTCAAGTGCCCATAGACAGTGTATGACAGAGACAGAATTTGAACGTAGCTACAGCTCTAAAGTCAATGCTTTTAATCACCTAGTTCTACTACCTTTTCATGTTATGGGGAATTAGATAATACATAAACATGCAAGAAAATATAAAATAGTTATAGCTACTGTAATGAAAATAAAACAGAGGAATATGATAGGGAGTAGGAGCAACTGTCTTGTAGGTATTAGGAAAGGCTTCTTTGAGGAGTAATACTTAAGCTAACACCTGAATGGCAAAATTAAGTCCTGTTTTTTTTTTTAAAAAAAAAAATCTCTGCAAAAAGCTTTCCAAGCAAATAGCTAGTGAAGAGGCCCTAAAGTAGAAATGACTGGGTATATTCAAGAAACAGAAGGCTGGAGTGTTTGGGGTACACTGAGCCAGGGGAAGAACGGAAGCAGATTTATTGTACCACTCCTCCCCTGATAGACACAAGCATTCAATATTCTCTTACATGCATCTTTGCAAGTTTGTATAGGATTACGTGTAGGATAAATCCCAATACCTAGAAATGCTGGGCCAAATTTTAATATATATATATAAAATTTATATGATAATATAAAATTTGACCTCCAAAAAGATGACAGGAAAAATTGGTGCTTGTTTCCTATAATCTTTCTACATTATTGTCATAACAGAGGCCTGATGTACAAAAATTCGTACAAGAGTAGGCCTTCCTTCCCCCAGCAATGGCTTCCCTCCCCCAGCTGCACACAGGCAACCAGCACCCAGGCTTCCCTCCCCCAGCCACACACAGGCACCCAGGAACAGTGCTGGGTTCCCTGGGACACCAGCAGGCAGCCAGACCTGGGCTGGCTTCCCTCAAACTGGGCTTTGTCAGGAAGAACGTTGGGAATGACATCTGAATGACACCCGGTCTAATTAGCATATTATCCTTTTTTATTATCATATTATCATGTCTTTTAACTTTTGCTAATTTGCTAAACTTAAAAATGTTATGTTATTGCTGGTTAATCCACATTTTAAAAATTCTGTATGAAGTATCTTTTATATACTTGTAATTTGTATTAACTATAAACTGCCTGTTCAAGGGTGTTCCCATTCTTAGGCTAGAATTTTATTTATTTTTTATTTATTTATTTATTTATTTTTTTAAATCAATCTTTATTGTTCATATTATTACAAAGGTTCCTCATTTCTTCCCCCCTCCACCAGGTTCCCACCCACCCTCCGCCCCCTCCCCATCCCCCATTGTCCTCATCCATAGGTGCAGTTTATGTTCAGTCTCTTCCTCCCTCCCTTTCCCCGATAGTAAATCCCTTTTCAGATAGTAAATCAGTTACTTAGCATTTTCTCATATCAATAATACCTCCACATGCCCAATGATACATTTCACACAAAAGACATTTCCAAATAGGTAAACCAGCCTCATCCAGGCCCCATCCAAGGGACTCACAGATCAACACCCCAGCCCTATACTAACTTAACACATCCAGATCTAAGCCTTCATCACTTGATTCAGCAGACCCTCAAGTTCCCACAAAAGTTTCCAGCCATGTCTGAGAGGCAGCCGTGGGGCAGGGGCAGGCGAGGAGCGAGCTGTTCCGGGCCTGGCTGCTCTGGGCCTGGCCTCTGTTGCTCTGGTTCGTTCCACAACCAGCTGCTCCGGGTCTGGTCACTGCTGCTCCCGACCTAGTTGCTCTGGACTTGGCTGCTGCTGCTCCGGGCCTGGCCGCACCCGACCCGGCTGCTCTGGGCCTGGCCACTCCAGGCCTGGCCGCTCCCATAGGCTGGAATTTTAATTTGCTTGTAATTATTTTGTAAAATATCTTTGCATATTAAGAATATGTGCCCTGCCCTGACCAAGTGACTGAGTTGGTTGGAGTATCTTCCCTTACACCAGAATGTTAAATCCCCATTTGAGGCATGTACAAGAGGCAACTGATCAATGCTTCTCTCTCACATCGATGTTTCTCTTACATATTAATGTTTCTCTTCTCCCCACTTCCTCTCTTTCAAATCAATAAACGTATCCTCGGGTGAGTATTTTTTTAAAAAAAGATAGTGTGAGCCCTTAGTCATATGTATTGCTAGTATATTTTTTTAAATTCTGTAATGTAGTATTTAATTTTCTTCATGATCTTTTTATCAAATAAAGGTTGGAAATTAAATAACAAATCTTTACTGAGTTCAAATGTCTATTACATCATACATTAATTCCCATATAAATTAAGGTCTATTCCTTAATGGACTCTCTCTTCCATTCCAGTAATCCATCTGGCTATTCCTAAAACAGAATTAAACGATTTTAATTACTGTAGCTTTAACATTTTTTCTTATTTTGTGGAATTAGTTCCCCTTCATCTGTATGACTATACTAGTGTTTTCTTAGCTATTTTCATCCTTGTTCTGCAAAATCAAATTTAACATTATATTGGCAATTTCTAAAAAAAAAAAAAAAAAGCAATTCTGAAAATTTTATTGATATGTCATTCAATGTTTCTATTGCCATAACTAGTAGGACTTTTTCCCATTAATTACCATTTAACTCATTATTTGTACATAGAAATGCTATTAATTATTTATTTTATCAGATATGCATATAATGTGCAAATAATTTTACATATTTCTTTCTAATCTTTATATTTCATTCTCTTGTCTCATTGCACTGCTTAATACACTGTGTGGTTTATCTTAATAAGAATGGAACCACAGAAGTTTATATGGATGTACATCACTGTCCTCCTCTCCTACAAAAATAAGAATAAAGAGCTAAAAATTACTAGTGATTGTGAACATCCTTATCTTGTTCCTAACTTTAAATATTTTACCATTAAATCTAACAGTGAAATT
Organism: Pipistrellus hanaki; assembly: GCF_964339955.1. Taxonomy (NCBI): domain Eukaryota; kingdom Metazoa; phylum Chordata; class Mammalia; order Chiroptera; family Vespertilionidae; genus Pipistrellus; species Pipistrellus hanaki. The sequence goes on along the minus strand of NC_140524.1, from coordinate 59,326,884 downwards.
TGATTTGAGATATATAATTTCATCATATTAAGGAAATATGTCTACTCTATTAAACATTTTAAAAATAAGAATGCATACTGAATTTTATCAAAGACATTTTGATAATACATATTAAGATATTTTCTTCTTTCTGTGGTATTTTAAAAATCTCAGTAGAACACATTCATCAGGTTTCATTCATCTCCCTATTTATACTCCCCCCCTAAGTCTAAACATATTATTTAGGCACAATTTTCCCTGGCAATAATGTACTACCTTTCCAAATAGTGATGCATCTGATCTAATAAAAGAGTAATATGCAAATTGATCCATGACTCAAACACACAAGATGACCGTCCCCATGTGGTCAAAGATGGCCATCACAAGATGGCTGGCAGAGGAGAGAAGTTTTGGGCGATCAGGCCAACAGGGCAGGGCCATTGAGAGGGACCAGGCTTGCAAGGGAGGACAGTTGTGGGGGGGAGGGGACACAGGTCTGCAGGGGAGGACAGTTGGGGGGGATCAGACTCGCAGAAGAGGACAGTTGGGGGCAACCAGGCTTGCAGTGGAGGACAGTTAGGGGTCACCAGGCTGGCAAGGGAGGGCAGTTAAGGATGACCAAGCCAGCAAAGAAGGGCAGTTAGGGGCAATCGGGCCAGCAGGGGAGCAGTTAGGCATCGATCAGGCTGGCAGGGAAGTAGTTAGGGGCTTATTAAGCTGGCAGGAAGAAATGATTAGTGGCAATCAGGCAGGAAGGCAGGCAGACAGGAGAGAAGTTGGGAGCCAGCAGTCCTGGATTGGAGAGGGTAGAAGCTGGACTGGGGGACACACACACCCCTGGGCCTCTAGTCTTACCTAATAATAGACAAATATGTAAATTGACCGTACCTTTGCTATGCCCATAGCCAATCAGAGTGAGTATGCAAATTAACGCACCAAAGATGGCAGTTAATTTGTATAAGCAGGCAGGGCAGGCAGCACCATGGCCTGCTTCTGGGGGTATAGGTCCATCAGGGCAGAGGAGGCCCTGCGGGCAGAGCCAGATATCACCCATAAGGTACTAGTCCATCAGCTGGGGAGGCAGGCTGGGCAGTGCCAGATGCCACAGGAGAGGTCCGGGTACATTACAGGCCCTAGGAGGGGCAGAGCCCGGCCTAGCCGCTCCCTTGGGGCCTTGTCAACATCAGTGCCCCAGGGAGGAATGGCCAGTCCGTGGTGCTCTGGGGAACATCACAGGCATGGGGTTGCTGAAACCTAGACAGGGCCTCTGGCCACAGATTCACAGCTTCAGGAAGAGCGTAGAGAGACAGAGGTTCTGCAGTTGCTCCAAGACGTGAGTGGGCCCAGCCAGGGATCAGGGGCATGGAAGGACTCCCAGGCAAAGGGGAAGGACCCTCACCCCTGAAGCAGGGGTTGAGGGGTGATGCCACACTGCAGGGTACTGGACTGACTGATGTGATTCAGAGAAGCTCCCAGTGCTAACCGGCCTAGGCCTCGCCCAGGTGACCTTCACACTTCAGAGGCGGTGACTCCTGTTCCTGCCTTGACCCAAAAGCAAGCCCACAGTACCCTACCCCATGGCAGAGCATGCCTAGGCGGTGAGTGCGAAGCCTTCTACCTGCTCTGGAGAAGCAGGGGCAGTAAAGAATGGGGGCAGGGGACCGAGGAGAGGAAAGAATGTGGAACATCTGCAATGAAGAGGTGCTTGAGAAAGAGGCTCAGAAGCCTGACAGGAAGGTTTGTTCTGTTTGCTGGGCAGCTGCCCCTTAGGAAGGGCAGAGAGTATGACTCTGAGGGCTTCCTGTGTGCCGAGTCAAATTCCACAGCCAACTGGAATTGGCCTGTTTTCTGGTGTGTAAAATGGATGAAGCGTGTCCCAGTGCCTTCACTGAGCTTTGATGGCCAATTGAGATACTATGTAAAGTGAGGGAAGAAGTGAGAAAGAAAAGGAAAGGCGAACAACACAAAAGAAAGATTGGAGGGAACCTGTATACTCATTGTCACTTAAACAGGGAATATAGTCAATAGTGCTGTAATGATGGTATAATGCCAGGTGGGTACTGGAAATATAAGGGAACACTTTGTAAAGTATATGATTATCTAACCACTATTCTATAACTAATATAAAACCTGAAACCAATACAAAATAATATTAAATGTAAAGAAATGAAAATTAAAGTGAAAATTTTTATAAATTTCAAAGTTTAAATAAAGGCTGTAAAGGAAGGAAGGGGGAGAATAAAACAAAAGTGTTTTTCATTTTACCACTTTATTGTCTTTTCAGTACATGAAAAAGACAGTTGTCTTTATATGGTGCTTTTATACATTTCTAAGTCATTATCTCATTTTAATTTCTGGGCAACTTAAAGACAAGATAATTATTCCCTCTACTATTCAAAGAAAGGAAATCTTGGTGTCTGGTCCTAATAATTCAAGAGTCAAGCCCTTATTATAAAGCAGGCTCAGTAAAATTTTCTCTGCAGGGTCATATCTATAATAAAAGCCTTAGGGGTGATCAGGCCAGCAGGGGAGGGTAGTTGGGGGCAATCAGGTTGGCAGAGGAGCAGTTAGGTGTCAATTAAGACACAAGGGAGCAGTTAGGGGGCAATCAGGCAGGCAGGTGAGCAGTTAGGAGCCAGCAGTCCTGGATTGTGAGAGGGATGTCCCGTATTGGAGAGGGTGCAGGCTGGGCTAAGGGACACCCTCCCCAGTGCACGAATTTTATGCACCAGGCCTCTACTATCCATATAAACTTCTGTGTTTCCTTCCATATTAATATAAACTACACATACTTCCCTGTTATAAAAATGGGAATTGTAAAGTGCAGTGTAAAAATGGAATCAAAATTTTATATCCCTACAAATCAAGATTTCCCAAAGTCTTTTGTGAGATACTAGTATCCAAGAGATGATGATACATTCCCTGGAATCATCTGAGATATAGAAACAATGAGTTACCAAGGTAATTGTTTTATTCACTCTAGGACATTTTGGATTATCTGCTATACTAATGTGCACTGTGATTCTTCCTAGTAAGGAGGAAGTATAGTATGCAAAACTTCCCAAGATTATTTGTCCAAGAGACCGCCTACATCCATGTAAACAAATAGCATTTCAATAGTCACTGGCATTCAAACACGAACATTGGAATAGCTGTTCAGCTAATCTGACTGCTCTTATTGTTTCTAATAACCAAGACATCCGCCAAATCAAGGAGCCTGTTGCCAGCAGGTGAGAATTAGGCTGACTCATTAAGAGAAGAAAAGATGGAGGGAAAAGACAAAATTTTAGTATCATTCTCAACTCCAATTATCTGGAGCTGTGTATTACTACCACACACACAGACAAAAGTTCTCAAAGGACTCCTGTGTGTTACAGAAACCTTCTTAGGGGGGATTCATGGTCAATACTGTTCTCATAATAATAGTAAGACATCCCAGAGGCTACATGACTTGGAATAAATATTCACTTGGATAGCAAATGAAGTGTGTGCCTGTATGTTCTTCTATTTTAATATTTTCCTCAGTTTTAAATCAAATCAGAATATATATATATATATATATATATATATATATATATATATATATATATAAAATTTAAAAAGTTCTTGGGGTCTTCAGTGATTTTAAGAGTGTAAAGCAACCAAAGACAAAAAAAAATGTGAAATTCATTTTAACTTACTGGTCTAAGTGGGCTTTGTCCCTGAGTCTAATACAATTGGTTTTGCTATCTTTTGAAAAGCAATCCTCCAGATCTTTTGGGTTGTTAATTCTGTTTTTAACCTAACATGCTCTCTTCATCTGGACTATGGTTTAATAGTAGATAATATTTTCTTCTTTGCAATAGCTACCTTAATTCTGCCAATTCGCCATTCAGGGAATCCATTCAAACACTGGTTTGTTTTTTTTTACTTAAATCTTTAGCTAATACTTTTCCCTTCCTTTATAATAAGAAATTCAGGTCATTTAAAAAGTGTTATATAAAAAAAAACAGCTAATAGATACAGCTTGGAGTATAAGATTAATGAATTAAAATTATGATCTAACCAGTCTTCAATTGTTGATATAGATTAATCATTACCTTGTTTTGTTTCCTAATGATATTTCATTTTAATGGATCATTCTAGGCTTTACATTAATGTTTAACCAAAAAAGCATATCCAAGTAAAGTAATGTATTTTACAAAAGATTTTAAACTTATAATACATATTTGTCACTCCATTATATACAATTCTATCTAAAATATTTAAGTAATAATTTTCCCTAAATAACTCAAACTACTTTAACTCTTTCACAAACTAAGTTCAACTACTCTACTACTAGCTATATAGCTCTATAACCAGCTACATATCCTGGGGTAAATCACTTACCTTTCCTGCTTTCAAAGGAGGGTATTGGACCCAATGATCTCTTATAGTTCCAACTATTTCTGACGTATGATTGACGTCAATCAGGCATGACCTTACTCTGAGCTAGGTCAGTGCCAGAATTCCTCCCCATGGCAAAGTGTGCACATATACAACTTAATGGCAGTATTTGACTCACACAGATAATGTAGAATTGTAGTCATTCATATATGTATGTATATATATATATATATATATATATATATATATATATATATATATACCTGATAGTATAGTACATCTTTCTGTTATTCTAATTATAATTGTTATTCACTTTCATCAATGTTTTCAATGACCTTTAACCATTAAAACCATCATATTATAAACTCTCCTGAAGCTTAAGCAGATTTAAATACAAAACTACAATTAAAATAAATAGCAAATAACCATATGGGGGAAAAGGGACTTTGAGAAGCGGTATGGTACACTTTTCAGGAGTACTGCATTTTAACACAATTTAAATAATTCATATATAAAATAAGTGGTAAAGAGAATACTAAGCTTTACAAAAATTAATGTTAAGGCTTTTTGCAGGATTAATCAGATGCTGGAGGTGGAGAACATGAAGGTGAAAATACAAGAACAAGTTGGGAACTGACAGACTTGAGAAGTGCTTGACTGTGGAGAGCACAGGGAGAGGAATGTCAGAGCGAATGGTGATGTTACTAACAGTGACAGGGATCACAGAGAAAAAGCAGATGGTAGGAGGCTAGAGTGCTTAATAAGAAAAAATGATGAAATCTATATTTCATATAAAGTAAAAGGTCCAGTGGTATATTTCAATATAGTTTAAAGTAATCATCTTTAAGGGGTAGCTATTATAACATGTTCTTATCTATTTATATAAAAGGCTAATATGCTAAGTGTCCATCCAGGTAATGATGTCACGTAGCAACACCTGGCTTCCTCTCACTAGCAACTAGCCTCTGCAATTTCTTCATCCCAGGAACACAACTTGCTTTATAACCAGGTGGAAACATTTTACACTTTAACCAAATGTCTGTGAAGTGTTTTCCTGTGCCTCATCTCATTTGATCCTCATAGAAGTCCTGGAGTAGGTAGAGAAGAGACTTAGTGGAATTCTATTTTCTTTTCATTAACTGATAAAACAGAGTTTTAGAAAGCTTAGAAACTTGACCCGACTGAAAAGAAGAATAGTGGACCTTGAAAATTACTTAAGGTTTTCTCACTGCACAGATTACAGTCAAACACTGCTGCAGTTAAATAATTTACCCTTTGTTCTCCCTATTTGATCTACAATAACAATTTGCTTCATGTTGATATTTACTGCTGTGTAGCTGACAATTACCTGAAAGAGAAGTTGGGGTACTTCACTAGGCTTAAAAAAGTTTAGTTAAATCAGAAAGCAGGTCTAATTAAGCAAATTTATTCTACATCTATATATCCATAAAATGCTAAGTTGACTCACACATGTGTGATACATATAAAACTCTTGCTGGTGCCAATCGCACACACCAATCGCATGCATGTGTTTGATCTGTCATTGTTGATTGTGAATTTGGTTGACACTTCTATTATAGAGAAAGGGTGAATAGTGATATTAAAATATTTCTTCTAATTAATTTCCTTTCAATGTGCACACATTTGTGCACTGGGCCACTAATATAACAAGAAAACAAAATAATAAAATAAATTTAATCTAAGAGAGTATTGCAGCTATATAGATTTCTAATAGACCTGCTTACATATCAAGAACTAGCTCTTATCTCTAGCTTTATGATTTAGTCTAATTTTCTATCCACAAAAAACAGGGACCATCATAAATACACTTTAAAATTTCCATTAAAATATATATCATACCAATTTATAACTGACAATATTCTTTAGCAAAATGGTAAATAAAAAATAAATGTAATATTTACATCAAAACTTTAAAGTTCTTAAAAAAGTTTTTTTATCAGATTAGAAAATTATGTATTACTTGCGAGAGAGTTAAAAGGTTATAAGCAACCACTTATAAAAAGATTCAGTGTCTCACCTGAACAGAAATACCCAAGGAAAGAAATTGCTAATATGCTGCATAGGTTTGTGATATGTGTTCATGTTCATTTTAAATCTTTACATAAGTAATTAAGGGAGAAAATCATATATGGTCCATGGACCCAATTGTTTACATATGCAAATTAACTGACATTTTCTTAAATAGCTCAGGAAATTGGTCTTTTGAGAACATCAAAAACACTTTGAGGGAAAAGCATCCTGATGAGCATCTAGTATATTGTCCTTTACAACTATGCATGATGTTATCTTCTCCTTCTGAATACATTATCTACAACTGAAATTGTGAAGCATTTATTTGTTTTTTAGGCGCCTACTGCCATGAGCATGGACAGTGGGACTTCTACTTGTACTACAGAGAGCAGATGGGAAGATGTTACCAACTATAAGCCTTGTTTTTGTTTTAATCTTCACATCTGTACCAGAGCATTTCAGTTCCAATAAGTAGATAATTTAAGGACATACAATTTCCCCCATGTGTGCTCTTCAACTTTGAATGTTTGGTGCTCAGTTAAATTTAATCTGTTTGCAATTTTTTTTCCCTTACAAGGCATTATTTTTAGCTTCCCAGCCTATTAACAAAACACAAAACCTGGCTATAAATCTACTTCTAAATGTTAATTCCCATTAAATCCATTATCATTATAATCTCCCCAATATACCCTCCAAAATGGTCAAAATAATTTTGCAATACACTGTCCTGTCAGAAGTTGAAATCCACATGTGACTAGGAGATCAGAGTGTGGAGGGAAAGGTGGACATGTTTATAAATCTATTTTCTTGTTTTCCCTTAGTTAAATCAATATATATATATATATATATATATATATATATATATATATATATATATATATATATTAGTTAAATCAATATATATATATATGCCAAAACCTGTGTGGCTCCGTGGATAGAGCATCAGCCTGCGGACTGAAGGGTCCCAGGTTTGATTCCGGTCAAGGGCATGTATCTCGGTTGCAGGCACATCCCCAGTATGGGGTGTGCAGGAGGCAGCTGATGGATGTTTCTCTCTCATTGATGCTTCTGTCTCTCTATCCCTCTGCCTTCCTCTCCATAAAAAATCAATAAAAAATTATATATAACATATTTATGTTTTTAAATATCTAAAAAAGTAGGTAAAAGAACTGCTGTGAATTTCTTTACCCTCTGAAGCATGGATGGACATGGAGACTATTATGCTAAGCAAAATAAGCTAGTCAAAGAAAGACAAAAATCACATGAGCTCACTTATATGTGGAACCTAATGAACAAAAGAAACTGATAAAACAGACACAGAAGCATGGTTATGGGGAACAGACTGACAAGATCAGAAGTAAGGGGATCAGGGGGATTGGATGAAAGAAAGTGAAAAGATTAGTGATGATGGCCAGAGGGGGAAGTGAATGAAGGGGGTATGGGAGACATCTGTAATGGTATCAACAATAAATAAATGGCCGAAACCGGTTTGGCTCAGAGGATAGAGCGTCGGCCTGCGGACTGAAAGGTCCCAGGTTCGATTCTGGTCAAGGGCATGTACCTTGGTTGCAGGCATATCCCCAGTAGGGGGTGTGCAAGAGGCAGCTGATCAATGATTCTCTATTATCAATGTTTCTAACTCTCTATCCCTCTCTCTTCCTCTCTGTAAAAAAATCAATAATAATATATAAATAATTTAAAAAAATAAATGGAAGGAAGGAAGAAAGGGAAGAAGGAAGAAAGGAAGGAAGGAAGGAAGGAAGGAAGGAAGGAAGGAAGGAAGGAAGGAAGGAAGGAAGGAAGGAAGGAAGGAAGGAAAGAAGGAATTTAAAAATGTCCTCTTACTAAACTGAGGGTTAATAAACAAGGCATGTATGGGGAGTTTATTAATTCTATCAATGAATGCCCGGCTGCGACCACTAAAAGGGAATAAAGATAATGCAATCAATTCAACCTTTTCTTCCTAACCATTTGTCCTTTTGTCTCATTCCAATACTAAGATAAACTCATTGTGGAAAATTTGGAAAATACAGGTAATATAAAAGAAGAATAAAATCACCATAATTTCTCATTAAGCAAGACTACTGTTAATATTTTACCACACAGTCTTTTTTCCCCCTGATGACAGTATATTCTTAAAATTGTTATCATACTATATGTTGTATGTACATTCATATCCTGCTTAATATATCATGAACATCTTCCATATTATTACATATAGATTAGTTTTAATATCATATAATAATTACTTCACAGTTATTATTGGGTATCTGTGCTCTTTCTAATTTTTTCACTACTAGAAAAAAACGCTGAAGTGAATATCTATGTACAGATTCCTTTTTTATACATTAGTTTCATTAGGAAATTTTTTTATAAATAGAATTACAGGATGTCTGTAATAAATTTTTAAAATATATTTTCATTGATTTCAGAGAGGAAGGGAGAGAGAAAGAGAGAGAGAGAGAGAGAGAGAGAGAGAGAGAGAGAGAGAGAGAGAGAGAGAGCTGGAAACATCAATGATGAGAGAGAATCACTGATCACTGCTACCCAACTGGAGATCAAGCCCGCAACCCAGGCACTTGCCATGACCTAGAATTGAACCATGACCTACTGGTTCAAAGGTCAACACTGAACCACACCACCTGGGCCATGTAAACATTTTTATTGCTTGTTTTTCATTCTGCTAAGTTTACTTCCAGAAAGATTTTATAAATCAACTATCAAAAATGAAAATATAGCCCTAGCTGGTTTGGCTCAGTGGATAGAGTGTCAGCCTGATTACGAAAAGGTTGCTGGTTCATTTTAGTCAAGGGCATGTACTAGGGCATGTGTGGTAGACAACCAATTGATGTGTCTCTCTCATATCAGTGTTTCTGTCTCTCCCCCTTCTTTCCACTCTATCTGAAAATCAATAGAAAAATATCCTTGGGTGAGGATTAACAACAAAAAAGAAATATATGCTTCTAAACAGATAATTATTTTAGATATCATTTACCTATTAAATTGCACATTCATTTAATAGGCATTTTTTTTTACTAGTAAGGCTAAACATATGCACCCCCAGGCACACCCATACATGTCCATACACATCCACATAAACCCACCAATACATACCATACATACCATGTACATCATCTACATAATTTATACTATGTGAATATTATATTCTTTACATTTGCTCTTATTTCTATGAAGATAATTATTTTTCCTGTTGCTAAATAAAATAATTATATATAAAAGTATTAATCTACTATAAATATTTTATAAAATTGTTCTAAATTCATTTGCCTTTTAATAATGCATACTATGTTCTTCATTTACAAAACTTCCTAATTTATGTAGAGTCAAAAATATATTTCCTTTTGTGCCTTATATATCCTTATACCTACTCTTTAAGTGTTCTGAAATTTATTCTGATTACAGTGTGAGGTAGGGAATCAATTTATATTTTCTCTTCAATAATTAGTCATTGCTTCAGCAACACTTTTCTCAACTGATATGAAATATCTCTAATATAATTTCTAAAATTAAAAAACTATTCTGTCATAATTCTTCCTCTATTTCATACATTTTATCCTCAGAAATACACCAGTAACAGCATTTGTGAACACCAGCCACCTATACAGTATATCTGATTATAAACATTTTACAATATGTGTTCAAGGGCATCAAAACCCACCATTGAATTAAAATGATCCCTTTCATTCAAACAACACCAGGGCACATTTATGTATTCAACTTTCCTTTAATTTCATACACAATCTAACAGCAAGCCAGTGGGTACTGGGAAGATAGGAAATAGAAGAATTATCCAGGAAACTAAATACAATAATCCTTTGTTTTAATGTTATATTATTGCATAATGAATATTTTTATATTACTGAAATTAATAATACAAGGAAGTAGAGTTTAATGTGAATTTGACGGTTTCTTATGTTCAGAATGTCTAAAAGATCATTGTTCACAAGTTTTAAATGCACTTTATAATCTATATGTAACCTAAGAAAGCGTAATATATAAACTTTCAAAAGTCAAAAAGACAAAAAAAAAAAAACAACCCACAACATAGCAGATGTGTCTTTGATGTTTTAATAGTAGCCAAAACAATGTATTCTGCAGTAAAATCTAAAGCAGACATATAGAATTTTGCCTGTTGTGAGCCTCATATGTGGGAGATGTATACAAATGGATTATAGAGCTTTAAAAAAAAGTTCAATGAATCTTTAAAGTGTTTCCAAAGTGAAAATAACCTTTTTAAGAGGTAAAAGTCAGATTCAATATCAGTATTTGTGACAGCAAACTATCAGAGTTCCATCTAGGCGCTCACTTTCAAAGGAGATAAAAACTATATAATAGAACAAAATAAATACTCCAGTTTTAAAAGCTATGGGAGGGTGACCAATGCCAGATTTAAAACTGAAAACTTGCACTTTAGCCAAAAATGTTAATTTAAAAGAACAAAAAAAAATCATTATTTTGAAAACTTTCAGTATATTCTTCAGAGAACTCACTTTAATTCAAATTGTTCTTCATAATTTCAAAACGTTAACTATTTTGATTCAGTCACCTGGTAGACATGATGTGATCATCATTGGTCAAATACTCATGCAACAAATTCAAAAGCTCTATCTGTACTCCTGGCCCCCACCACCCTGGCTCAAGGACTGTCACAGCTTCTTTTGTGTGCTCATATGCAAGGAAGTCAGAGTTTTAAATCTAGAGTAAAGAAAAAAGTTAATGGGTTCTACTGTTTAGCCAAAAAGAAAAAGAACAAAGAATACAGAAGGCCACTTTAGCCATAGGAGATACATTCTAAAACATCCAGTGGATGCCTAAAACAACAGCTACTACTCCAAACCCTATATATACTAAGTTTTTTCCTATGCATACACACCTTTTCCCTGAAAATAAACACTTTATGGCTTTCAGTTGACATTAAAAATGGACAAAGACCTTAAATAGACATTTCTCAAAAAAAAAAAAGACATCCTAATTGCCAACAGGTACATGAAAAAATGCTCAGTATCACTTATCAGGAAAATTCAAAAAAAAAAATCTCAGTAAGATCACCTCATACCTATTAGTATGACAATTATAAAAAATAATAAGTGTTGGCCAGGATGTGGAAAAATTGGGCCTCTTGAATACTTATTATGGGATGCATACTAGTGCAGCCACTATAGAAAACAGTATGGAGAATCCGCTAATAATTAAAAATAGAACTACAAATCCTACTTCTGGGTGTATATACAAAATAAATGAAATCAGGATATCAAAGATATAACTACATTCTTGTGTTCATTGCAGCATTATTCACAATAGTCAAGAGGTGAAAACAGCCTAAATGTCCACAAATAAATGGATAAAATTGTGATATGCACATATAATGGAATATCAATCAGCCATAAAAACAAAGGAAATTCAGTCACATGGTACAACATGTATGAACCTTAAATATATTATACTAAGTAAAATAAGCCAGTAACAGAAGGATAAATACTGCATAATTCCACTTATATAAGATATTTATAGTAGTCAAACTCAACAAAGCATGAGATGGAAAGGTGGTTGCCAGGGGCTAAGGTCAGTGGCAAATGGATATAAAATTTCATTCATGCAAGATGAAAAGTTTTAGAAATTTGTTGTACAACATTGTGCTTGTAGTTAGCAATACTGTACTAAATACTTAAAATTTTAAGAGGGTAGATTTCATGTTGCCTGTTTCTTTTACCACAATATTTTTTAAGACAAACATATAAAACAGGCTTGGTCTCTGCAAACATATTGATTCACTCCTACTTTGAAATAGGGAGATTACCTTTTTGGGAATAATAAGTATTCTATTCCAGCTACTATTAGATTAGAGAGGAAGTCTCCAGAAAAGGTAGGATGGGGAGAGACAGAAAAAGAGATCTTGTTCACATCAAAGATCCAAGGGAGCATAAAAATTTAATAACATCTTTGCTGAGAACATCTTAAAACACTTTTAAAATACATAAATACATGGCACTGTTCAAGGAAGTAAAAGAAGCCACTTTGAATTGAAAAATAAAGATAAAGATCTCTGTCAGCATATAATTTAAAAACAATAATCAATAGAAAAAATTTAAGAGAAAATAATGAGATATCCTTAAATGTGGATAACCTTAAAAAGCTGTAAAATCAAACTTGAGATATATCTTATAGTTTAATGGTAACGATTATTTCTTGATGTTATCTGGATTTCCATTAAAGCGTTTTTTTTCCTCAACATGGCATTTCAAATGTGTCTCTACATATGTTCCTGACACGATAGTAGCTGAAAAACATCTACACGATTACTTCCTGTGCCAGCCTTCCTTTGTTGAATAAATGGCTTAATAAAAATGTTTAGAGTAGGAAACCATTCATGTTGAAAATGTGAAATGTCTTCTTTAATAGACAACTAAGCATCAGCACATCTATGTGAAGTGCATACATTTTTTAATGTAAATTTTCAAGCAAGATTTAAACCAGCTTTGCAGATATATTCAAAATAAGAGTTGGGCTGGAGAAAGAAAGCACACCATTTTTCTTCTGCCAATAGAAAGTCTCCTGTCACTATCACTCCAGAATACTAACTAGGCTTTAGAGTGATACAGGTACTGGTGCAAGTGATGGCATTTTGTAAATTGTATCATTACCTCTTTATTTACTCCACATCTATGCCTCATTTGAATTAACAATCAGTGCTATGTGGGATTTGGTCAACCTATTGAGTATCTGCTAAATCAGCCCCATAATGAAGATATGACACAAAGGGAAGGATGACACCTTCTTCTGTTTTGTTTTGTGTTTTCTTCTATAAATATAGTATATTTTAAAACTGGGGACTATTTAAAAATAATTTATTTTTTTTTCAATTACAATTTACATTCACTATTATTTTGTATTAGTTTCAGGACATCATAGTGGTCAGACAATCACATACTTTACAATGCGTTCCCTGGGACACCTTTCTTAAAGTATCTAGGAACTGGAGTTATCTATAATAATAAAAGAATAATAGCCAATTAGACCAGAAGTCCTTCCAGACATCCCTCCAGATGACCTTCTGGATGAAGCCAAGGCTGTGAGGGAAGCCCAGCTGCCAGGTGCCAGAGGGAAGTTAGTGCCCAGAGCCAGGGGAAGGAAGGTTTATGCTTGCATGAATTTCCTGCACCAGGCTTCCAGTAGGCAATAAAAAGGGCTATGGACCTAAATATTCCCAATTAAAAATGGGCCAAAAAAATACAAAATTTTTATACCAAATGAGATATAACTAGTTATTTTTATAATGTATCTTTATTATTGCAAGTATTAGAGAGGTCCTGTATTTTCCCCCATTGATTCCCTCTATCCCAGGCCCACCCTTTCCCCAGGCTCCCCCCTCCACTATTCTCATATATGCATGTGTTCTTTACTTAAACTCTTCTGGGCTCCCCTCCCTTCCCTCAGAAATACATTATAGTTCCATGCTTCTATGTATCTGGATCTATTTTGTTGGACACTTAATTTTGTTCATTAGATTCCACATATAAGTGACATCATGTGATACTTATCTTTTTCTGACTGGCTTACTAGTATTTAAATTAGCATAATACTCTCTAGGTCCCTATATGCTATATCAAAGGGTAAGAGAAATCTTTTTTTTTTTTTTTATAGTATTCCACGGTGTAAACATACCACAGCTTTTTTATCCACTCATCTAATTATGGGCACTTGGAATGTTTCCAAACCTTAGCAACTGTAATTAATGCTGCTATGAACATAGGGGTACATATATTCTTTCTGATTGGTGTTTCAGGCTTCTTAGGATATATTCCTGGAAGTGGGTTCACTGGGTCAAATGGCAGTTTCATTTTTTTTTATTTTTTTTTTTTTGAGGAAACTCCACACTGTTTTTGTAGTAGTTTTACCAGTCCTCATTCCCACCAGCAGTGTACTAGGGTTCCCTTTTCTCCACATCGTAGCCAGAACTTGTTCCTTGATTTATTGGTGGAAGCCATTCTAGCAGATGTGAGGTGGTATCTCATTATCATTTTAATTTGCATCTCCTCTGATAATTACTGATGCTAAGCATTTTTTCATTTCTTTTGGCTATTTGTATGTCCTCTTTGGAGAAGTGTCTATTCAGGTCCTCTGCTTATTTTTTATTGGATTATTTATCTTTCTTTTGTTGTGTTGTATGAATACTTCAAATATTTTGGAAATTAATCCCTGACCAGATGTATCATTGGCAAATACGTCCTCCCATACAGTGGGTTCCTTTTCCATTTTGATGCTGGTTTCTTTAGCTGTGCAGAAGCTTTTAATTTTTATGTAGTCCCATTTGTTTTATTTTTGCCTTTGTTTCTCTTGATAGGTATTTTATCAATGAAAATTATGCTCTATGGGATGTCTGATATTTTGTTGCCTGTGTTTTCTTCTAGGGTTTTTATGGTTTCATGACTTACATTAAGTATTTTATCCATTTTGAGTTTATTCTTGTGTATATTGTAAGCTGGTGGCCTAGTTTTTGTTTTGTTTTGTTTTATGAACCTGTCCAATTATCCAAACACCAGTTTTTAAAAAGACGGTCTTTATTACATAGTATGCTCTTGCCTCCTTTATCAAATATTAATTGAGCATAATGGCGTGGGTAGATTTCTGAGGTCTCTATTCTGTTCCATTGATCTAGATTCTAGATACTTATTCTTGTGTACCAGCACCAGACTGTTTTGATTACAGTGGATTTGTACTATAACTTGATATCTTGTATTGTTAGCCCTCCAACTTTGTTCTTTTTCTCAAGATTGTTGCAGCTATTCAGGGTCTTTTTTTTTTAATTCCATATAAATTTTTGAAGTACTGTTCTAGATCTTTGAAATATACCATCAGTATTTTTATATGGATTGCACTGAATCTATAGATTGCTTTGGGTAGTATGGACATTTTAATTAAGTTCATTCTACAAATCTATGAAGACTGTATATTCTTCCACTTTTTTATTTCTTCATCTATCTCTTTTTTCAATGTTCTGTAGGTTTTTGAGTACAGGTCTTTTACCTTCTTGGTTAAAATTATTCTTTGTATCTTAACTTTTTTGTAACAATGTTAAATGTGTTTTTGTTTTTGTTCCTGTTCTTAGGGGAAATGGTTTTAGTTTTTGCACATTGAGCATGATGGTGGCTATATGTTTATCATATATGACCTTTATTATGTTGAGGTATGATCCTTCTACACTTTGCTGAAAGTTTTTATTGAAAATGGGTGTTGGATTTTGTCTAATGCTTTTTCTGCATCATATGATTTTTGTTTTTCAATTCATGTGCTGAATCACATTTATTGATTTGCAAATATTGTAACAGCCTAGCATCCCTGGAATAAATCTCACTTGGTCCTGGTGTCTGATCTTTTTAATATATTGTTGGATCTGATTTGCTAATATTTTGTTGAGGATTTTAGCATCTTTTTTTCATCAGAGATATTTGCCTATGGTTCTCTTTATTTATAGTGTCTTTATCTGGTTTTGGAATTAGGATAATGCTAGCTTCATGGAAAAAGCTTGGAAGAGTTCCTTCCTCTTGGATTTTTGGAATAGTTTGAGGAGTACAGGTTTTAGTTGTTCTTTGAAGGTTTAGTAAAACTCCCCTGTGAAGCCATCCAAACCAGTGCTTTTATTTACTGGGAGGTTTTTTATTACTGCTTCTATTTCATCAGTTGTTATTAGCCTATTCAGGTTTTCTGATTCTTCCTGATTCACTTTTGGGAGGTTGTATTTTTCTAGAAATTTGTCCATTTTTTCTACATTGTCCAGCTTGTTGGTATATAGGTGTTCATAGTATTTTCTTATATTCATTTGTATTTCTGTGATGTCAGTTGTTACTTCAAAACTTTCATTTCTGATTTTACTTATTTGGGTTCTCTCTCTTTGTTTCTTGATGAGACTGATCAAATGTTCATCAATCCTCTTTATCTTTTCAAAGAATCAGCTCTGATTTTGTTGATAGTTCATATTATTATTGTTTTGTTTATTTTTGTGTTCTCTATGTCATTTATTTCCACTCTGATCTTTATTTCCTTCCTTCTACTTACTCTGGGCTTAATTTGTTATTTTTAATTAATATGCAAAATGGACCTCAAAAGGGCTCACATATATTTTAAAATCCACAGATTTTATTGTTATTTTTATACAACATCAAACCTCATTTTTGGTAGATAGTAGATGTCGGAGCACTCTCTTCCTCAAGGAGAGCACTGACAGTAAAACAAAGAATGCCCTAGGTTGTCGAGGTTTCCCAATATAGTGATGGTGAATTAATGGGGAAAGGCTGCCCCCCAGAGCAGATGCTACATAATTGGAATGGGTAATTTCCTCTACTGTGTGATTTGAGGACCACTCTAAAGACTTACCTGATTTCATATTTACCTAGCCAGAAATACCCACCATTATTCCACTCAAAAGATAATAACATTAGAAGAATTTTTTTTCAAAGAGAGGAGCATCATTGTGAGAGAGAAACATCAATCAGTTGCCTTCTGCACATGCCCCAATAGGTGATAGAACCTACAACCCAGGTATGTGCCCTGACCGGGAATTGAACCTGTGACCTTTCAGTGCATGGGACAAGGCTCCAACCAACAACCACACCAGCCAGGGCTATCATTGGTGTGGAAACCAATTTATATTTTTAATATAATTCAATTTCATTCAGTGTGGAAACATTACAGTGAAAACTCGACCCTGAGTAACTGCAGGCAGCATGGAACCCCAAGGAGAGCACTGACAGTAAAACAAAAACCAGGCAGAACTTCCGCAGAGTAGACTAAATTTTCCCTACATGGTTTCTTTATTTTATCAAAGGCAGAAAAAGTCAATGCATCATGTTTTCTTTAGTTTTGATCTACTAAATAGTCTAGGCACCAAATGAATACTTTTAGGAATGAAGCAAGAACTAAGTAAAAACCCATTAAACACCAAGCCAGGTGTTGATTTGGTCACTCCCTTACCTTGTTTCTATCTTTGCTAGAATATCACTACAAGGCCTACCCTGACCTCACCTCTGATATTGTCTACCCTACTCTATTTTCAGTGTTTTCTACCATAATATTTATATCAGGGATATTATCTACCTATTTATCAATATGTGTGTGTGCACACATAAATGTGTATATACAGGTGTATTTTTTTTCCCTCTGGGCTCACGATCATTTACTAATAAGCTGCTACAACAATGCCTGGAACACACTTGGTATCCAAATATATGTCATGTTACCTATATTAAACTCTAATAGGTTGCCAGGGTTATCATTAGGGAATTAGCCTCAGTGTTACCAAACATCTTGGAGGTATGTCAGAGATATTAAGGAATCTCAGTGTTTCTCCTCATTCTCTATGAGATTGAGGGCTCCCACATTTGGAAATGACATTCTAATAAATTATATGGTTTCCTCAAAAGTTTGAAACTAACTCCATTTAGAATTGGAGGATATTAGTGCATCACTAGAAAGACATGCTTTTTCTTACTACCCAGAAGCAATTCCTTTTTCAAAATGATAGTGATCACTTATGTATGCTGAATAAATTATTTTTAAACTTTAGCATATATTTATAATTTTATTTTTGGAATACTAGAAAGAATTTAACAATGCTCATTTTTCAACTAGAATGATGAAGCACTACTTTTGTACTGTTTTCCTAAATGAACATCCAAAACCATCCCAAATTATGCCTATAAAATGATTTATATTTAGAAAACAAATATTAAAATCAACAATATTTCATATTATTTTGAATACAGCTACAAATTTCTTTCCTAATAAGAGTTTTATGAAATGTGCCATTCCTTCCCCTCCCTTTCATTTTCTCCACAAGAGAAATGATTCTGTCCCTTGTTACTTAACAATTTTTGATGAAACATTTCTTCCAACTATCTATCTTTGCTAAATAGGTAAGAGGAAAACTGGGACTTTGGAGAAAATAAAAAGAGGAGAGAATAAATGTGAATATTTTGAGTTTCATTTTAGATATTTAAATTTGAGAAAATGAGATAAAATAGCGATAAATGAGATAAAATAGTGGGACCAGGCCAGCGGAGGTATCTGGGGATATAAGAAGAGAATGTAGGTGAGAAGCCTGAGTCAAAATGTAAACTTAGAAGCATCTACACTACTGTTTAGTACTTCAAGTCAAATGAGTGATTCTCTCTGGAGAGTGGGGAGGCAACAGGAATTGGGGGGAACTGGTAATGTTCTATTTCACTTTGAGACAATTCATCTGAGTTATATGCTTATGATTTGTGCATTTTTCCTGTGTATTCCTTCAATAAATGAGTTTTAAAAATATATTTAAAAGGATCATATCCCAAATTATTAATAGTAGTTGCCCCTAGAGTGTAGGATGGGAAGAATAAGAGGTTTTATTTTTAAAGTATATACTTTTGTATTTAACTTTTTAAAAATCCTATTATTTTAGAAATATAAAAACAAAGTAATAAAATTATCCTAATTAATAAAAGGGTAATATGCAAATTGCCATGACTCCAACACACAAGATGGCTGCCCCATGTGGTCAAAGATGGCCACCCCCATGTAGACACAAGATTGCTGCAACAAGATGGCTGGCAGGGGAGGGCAGTTGTGGGCAATCAGGCCAGCAGGGGAGGGCAGTTGGGGGGGACCCAGGCCTGCAGGGAAGGACAATTGCTGGCAACCAGGCCTGCAGGGGAGAGCAGTCCTGGGGACCAGGACTCCAGGGGAGGGCATTTGGGGGGGACCAGGCCACCAGGGGAGGGCATTTAGTGGGGACCAGGCCTCCAGGGGAGAGCAGTTGGGGACAATCATGCCTGAAGGGGAGGACAGTTGGGAGAGACCAGGTCAGCAGGGGAGAGCAGTTAGGGGTGACCAGGACTGCAAGGCAGGGCAGCTAGGAGTGACCAGGCCATCAGGGGAGGGCAGTGGAAGGTGACCAGGCCATCAGGGGAGGGCAGTTGGGGGCAATTGGGCCGGCAGAGGAGCAGTTAGGTGTTGATCAGGCTGGCAGGGGAGTGGTTAGGGGATGATCAGGCTGGCAGGCAGAAGCAGTTAGGGGCAATCAGGCAGGTAGGCAGGCAAGCAGTTGGGAGCCAGCAGTCCCGGATTTTGAGAGGGATATCCGACTGCCCTTTTAGGGTGGGATTGGGCCTAAACAAGCAGTCTGGCATCCCTTGAGGGGTGCCATATTGGAGACGTTGCAGGCTGGGCTGAAGTCAAAGATAGGGGTAGGCATCTTTGACCACATGGGCGTGGCCATCTTTGACCCCCTGTGCATGAATTTTCTGTACTGCGCCTCTAGTATACATATATCTTCACCATGATAGAGTACTATGTTTTATTGATGAGACCTAATATATTATAGGCACTCTAGTGGCAGCAGGAGGTTGGAAACTAAACTCTTAAATCACTCACCATCTCTAAGTTTTATTAACCAACAATACAAAATACATTTTATATTATTACTCTTCATGTTTTATCTAAAAAGGTCATATTTTGTGAAACCCTCTTACATGTTTTTAAAATAGGATCTTAACTGTCTTTGTCAGATTATAGCTATTATACATCCCCTATCTTTAGTAATGCTGTACATTAACATGATGGTCTTAACCGGCCCCTTGAGCTAATTCTCCTCCTTTTCAAAAAGAGATAAAAGACTTCAGGAATTCAAAGTGACATTAAAAAAATGGTGCTGGCATCTACCAATTTTTACTTAAAGATTTAAGAAAGAAACATTTCTGCATGATTTAATGATTGCTTGCTGCAAGATAGTTCTTTTGTCTGGTCTCTAATACAACTCCCTAGAGTGTCTTATTCAATACACAACAAAACAATGATGTAGAGGTTTTGACAGAGCTCATCCTCCTATTGGGGTGGCATTACAGGATAATAACTGCCTAAGCTATATAATTCAATGAGATATATTTTAGTATTAAAATATCTGTTAATCAGTTTTTAAAGCTGCACTGTTAAAAACTCAGAACAATATGTAAAACATTCCTTTACCAAAGGGAATGACTAATCTACTGTACAGCTTTGATAAGTTACAAGAAATAGGTTTATCTCAGAAGACTGGTTGTGATTAATATGCAGTTCGGAAAGCTCCTTCGCTCTGTATGGTCTCTCTCTAACTGAATCTAATAAAGATAGGTCACGTATTTTTCATATTCCTTTTTCACCCATGACAGATCTGTAATAGGATTTATATGCATTTTATATTAATTGTATCAGCGACTGCACCAACTCCAATAATCCTTCATTTCTTTGCCTTTTTAAGGCTATACATAAATTACAAAGTTTCCATTTTTGTTTAACTGCAGCTCTCACTGACATTCAACCATGTTAATGACAGAGAGGTAGAGAAAGATTAAGAACCACTGCACCTAGTTCACTGCAATACCAAATGATACCGAAGGCTATAAGCCCAGCATTGAGAGCTGTTTTAGCTCTCCTCTCCTCGTGTCAGAGGAGCTCGAGTATATAACATCAGTGAAAACCCTGTGCTCTGAATTGGAGAGGAAAGGACATGCTTTTAATAACCATCTCACAGAGGGGTGCTGGCAGTAACCCATCGCTGTGATGAAGTATTGCTTTTCTCACCATCTACAGAGACAACACAGGAAATGTAAAAATGAGATAGTGCTACCTAGAATGAAAAACCGAGTGTCCTGGGGATGCAATCTAAAATAGTCCTTAATTTTAGCTCTGAACTCAAAAAAGGCTTCACTTATGTCTAGGGGAAAAGAAATGTATGTTGAGAGACTATTCAAATTATAATTGCAGCTAAGAGGAGTGGACAATTATATTTTGATATTCTATATTCTGCACTATGACATAAATAGTGAAAAATTTCATTCTGCAAAAGAGCATAGCAAGGGATTTGAGAAACTAATAAATGTTGCTTTATCCTCTATAAAAACACTTGGCTATTAGTGAATAAAATGCAATGAAAAAAAGTAGGTCACAATTGTAATGGTTTTCATTAGCTGAAACAGATTACACACAAATTCAGCATGTGCATGTCTCTCATACATAAAGGAATTTAAAAAAAAACCCACAAGGAAGTCTGTATGACTGATTAAACTTATAGGATTACTTCATGATTTTATATATTCATATATGGAATTCTTGTCCTTGAATTAAGAAAGGTTATATTTAAAATGTAATACCCAAGAAAAATATAAATACATATTTAAAAGTCTATTAACTAAAGAAAGGCAACCAAACTCATTACTAATAATTTAACACCTCCTTGGAGCCTATTTTAAAGTATCTTTCATTTCAAAATGCAATAATATTGAAATAAAAAAAAATTACTGGCCTATACAAACAAACATACTTTAAAATACCTAAAATTTAAATAAATTAACATTGAAATGAACAAACCAAATCTAAATTTCCAAAGTTACATTAAATTTACATACTATTGAAATTATACTTTTATAGCAACTGAGGTGTTAAATTAACTGCAGCATACACAATTTCATGGATATCACAGGACTTGAATTAACACAAATATTCAATCTAATCTGATAGAAAAAATATCTCCAACTCTACATGTGTTATACAAACAGTTCCAATTTACAAGAGGGTTGTACAATAGCCCCCTTATATGCAGGGGCATGTTTCAAGATCCAAAGTGGATGCCTGAAACAACAGATAATACCGAACCCTATACATACTATGGTTTTTCCTGTACATGCATACAATATACAGCTTCTCTCTGGCATATTGAATTGCCAGCATCACTACTCTTGTGCTTTGTAGGCATCATTAAGTAAAATAAGGGTTCCTTGCACACAAGCACTAAGATATGTCACAGTCATTTGATAACCAAGAAGGCTACTAGGTGAGTAGCAGGATGGGAGTATCTATACCTTGAATACACTGGTCTAAGAGAGGATTCACCTCCTGGGCAGGATGGAGCAGGAAATCTTAGGGTTCCTTTAAGCTACTCAGAAAGTTCATAATTCGAAACTTATGAATTGTTTATTTCTGGAATTTTTATTTAATACAGTACTTTCAGATCATGGTTGACTGAGAATAACTGAAAACACAGGAAGTATAACTGCCACTAATATGGGCACTACTGTATTCTAAAGTCTGTTTGCTAGTATAAATTGGTTGGCAAACAATGCTGGGACACATTTAATTTAAAAATAAACAAGTTTAAATAAAAGGCTTACGTGCGAAGTTTATTCTGAACAATACAGTTAACCCATAAAATAATATGCTATCATAATAATAGAAGATCTAAGCTCTGAAATCCTTTATAACTGGTGGCAGGGAGGGATGGGGTCAAGAGGAAGCCCTGAAAAATGAGATGCTGGCTGGGGAGGAGAGGAGCACTATCCCAGCTTTGGCAGCAGCACAAGCCAAAAAGTGTAAAGCCGAGTCCCTGCATTATAGGGCCCCAGCACCCAAGTTCAAAAGGTAAACAAATTATGTGCAAAATGAGTAATCAAGCACTTCTCATAAGAAAATATCAAAATATCCAATAAATTATTGGAAACTAACTATATAAAACCAAAGAGTCTCTAAGTATAATGAAACAAAGCATTCCTTTAAACTTTTGAACTTAAAACTAAGGGATGATAGGTCTGCATTTCATTTACCGTATTTTCCGGCGTATAAGATGACCCCCTAATTTTACAGTTAAAACATAGGTTTAGGCCTATATTCGCTGTATAAGACTACCCCCCACTTCCGAGGCAACACCAGTTCTTTTTTTAATAGACCGCCTCTCCGACTCTGACCAATCTGTGCAGGCTTTTTACTAGAACACAGTGTAGCTTTGGGTACAAAACATGTATAATTTGCGTGCATAAAAAGCCTGCTTGGATTGGCTGAGTTAGAGAGGCGGTCTATTAAAAAAAGAACTGGTGTTGCCTCGGAAGTGGGGGGTAGTCTTATACAGCGAATATAGGCCTAAACCTATGTTTTAACTGTAAAATTAGGGGGTCGTCTTATACGCCAAAAAATACGGTACATGCACCGAAACAGGTTTGGCTCAGTGGATAGAGCATCAGCCTGCTGACTGAAAGGTCCCAGCTTCCATTCAGGTCAAGGGCATGTACCTTGGTTGCAGCAAGAGGCAGCTGATCGATGATTCTCTCTCATCAATGTTTCTAACTCTCTATCCCTCTCTCTTCCTCTCTGTAAAAAATCAATAAAATATATTTTAAAAACAAACAAACAAAAAATTACATGCTAGGAAAAGCACATTGCTCTCTCATTGCCAGGAGCATGTTATCAGTCTGTATATGCCCGGTCATCTTATACGCCGGAAAATACGGTACCATAAGTTAAATCTCCTATATTAGAAACTCATAGAAGAATAAGGAACTATTTTCCATTTTCTGCATATTCTTGCATCCATAATTATCCCTGCTGACCTATAGTGACTGAGGAAAATCTACAGGATGTCACATCATGGCACCAGGGAGAGCATGTGGGTAGAAAGCAACACAGCACAGCAGTTGAGAGATCAGTCTATCATCAAGCACAACTAACTTTGGGCAAGTTAGTTAACTTCTCTGATTTCAGCCATCTCCTAAACTTGAGGTCAAAATAACGAGGACCCCATAGGGTTATAATGAGGATTACATGTGGTAATCCATGAAAAATACTTATCACTGTGCCTGTCACACATTGTAAGTGGTCAATAAATGTTATCGGACAGTTACCTAGAAAAGATTCTGGAAGAGGGGTGGGCCTTTTTATAATATAGCTGGCTAATTCCTCCCTCAGTTGATAAGTAAAACTGCCAGCTCCTAAAGAACTACATTCCTAAAATCTGAAAAAAATAGATTTTTTCCTCCCCATAAGATGGCAACTGGGTTCAAGTATTTTTTTAATTGCCTTCCCTCTCCCCACAAAATGTTAAGACTTAGTTGCTTCATTAAGAACTGGAAACATCTTTTAAAAACAATATATTTTATTTGTGATCAGTTATTTTCTTTGGAAACCAATCTCAAGAAATTTAATGTGAGGGAAGGGGGAACATGCAAAATGCATTCCAAAATTTACCAAATGTTTCTGGAAACTTCCCTCTTTCATTTGGTGCAGTTCTGTAGTTATGCCTATAAGATTTTTAATTATATTAAGTGTTGAATGAGTCATTTTTCCTCATGAGCTTTCATCAGGAAAGCTAAATATGAGTTTTTTGTGCAGCTTAATCAGTGATCTATGAATGCTTGCTGGGTACTTGATACTTCTTTAAATATAACAACTAAAAAGGAGAGAAAAAAAAGCTAACCATTAGTGACAGAAACTTTTTGAAAATATATTGCACCTAGGCTGCAATGATGAAGAGTACAATAAATCTTCCCTTAATAACTCCTCATCAAAATCAATTTCGATTCTATGCAATAATACAGCGATGCTCTCCAAAACCACTGAAGAGAGTAGAGCTGTTTTTCTCTTTATGAAATAACTGAAGACTACTATATTTTTATAGTTCCTCCTTCTGCTATTACCTGTCACATCTCACAGTCAATAGCACCTTTCTTTCTTTTTTGCTTTTCAAAACACAAAATTAACTGGGTGAGAGCCTGAGTTGACACCCAAGATTCTCTAAGACACACACAAGTTTTTTTTTCACCTTAATTTGCAGAAATGTGGGCAATACGACAAATAGTTGAGATCAGTCAGATAGGGGGCTTCTGCTGAATACAAAACTGCCATAATTATATTTCAAAAAGCAAGATGGTAAAACCCAATTGATGGAAACCTTTACAAGTAGAAAACATTTTATCATAGAAAACTCCATGAAGCAGTAATCAAAGGTGATTTTCTATCAATCACCCTGGAGATGCCCAACAATCAGGGATTCATCTAAATATCTCAGAAACTAAGCTTTGAACATTTTACGACATGTGATATTACAACAATATGTTCAGATTTTCTAGAATCCACACTTCTTTATTTTTTTTCTTAACTCCTATCCTACAAACACCACAACCCACTAACCAAATTAAAGAAAATTAAGCACTCTGAATAAAAGCCAATATAATATTCTGTGGGTCTATAATAACTACCTGTAGACAGTAATCTACAGAGAGTATGGTCTAGTTGACCTTACTTGCAAGGGCACATGGAATAGAAGCAACTGTGCTTGTAGCAAGCTTTCAAGATCTGTGTTGTGGGGGAGGACAAAAATGTTTGATACCTTCATATAAGTCAAGGGAATTTAGCAAGAATACAAGTTCATGAACAGGCATTTAAACCACCAAGGCTTTAGAGGCACTCTGATAAAGAACAGGAACCTTAATCTCCCTATCTAACAAATTAAGCATAAAATGGTCTGAAGTACTAAAAGAAATGCCATCCAGTTTCCTTTCCCTACCAAAAGTGGCATTCAGCCAAATCCATGCTGGGCAGAAAAGTGTTAACAAACAGGTCTAAGACTGAGGCTCACTAGCAAGGATGAGCCTTGGCTGGGACCTGGAACTGGGTTTTAAAAGTGCCCCAACTGCTCCCTAACTGATAAGGATGGTCTTCTCTGTCTGCTTCTACAAACAGCATGGGTTATACTGAACACCTGCTGGAGTTTGGTACCTGCTAAACAAAGTGTCTAACATGACCAGCCCCCAAGAAAAACTCCAATAGGCTTCGCCAGGCAGGAACACTGCAGGTTGCAGATATACTGCTGCATTTTAATTGCTGAAAGAAAGAGAGCACTGTCTTGTGACCCCTCCTGGGAGGGAGACAGCAGAAGGAAGCCTGCCCATGGATTCCTCTAGAATCTGCCTGTGCTTTTTCCGTGATGATCTGGTTCTGTACCCTTACTGTGTCACTGTGATAAACCTCAGCTATTAGCAGAACTATATTCTGAGTCCTATGAGTCCTTCGAGTAAATCTCCAAATGTGAATGGTCTTGGGAACCTCCAACTACACACGTAGAACTCTTTTGAATGAGGGAGAATTTTAAAATGACTAACACTTGGGTCCCACCCTCAAATTGTTTATCATAAGAGTTTAGGGGGGGAGGGTTATGCTGGCAATAAACCAGTAAACAATGATCAATGATCAAAATTTTAACGAGCCCAGCTGGTGTGGTTCAGTGGTTGAATACAGACATATGAACTAGGACAGTGGTTGACAAACTCATTAGTCAACAGAGCTAAATATCAACAGTACAACAACTGAAATTTCTTTTGAGAGCTGAAAACTAACTTCTGTGCATGGGCCATGAAGTTTCAATTGCACTGCTATTGAATGCCACGTGCCTCGGGTGGTATTTTGTGGAAGAGCCACACTCAAGGGGCCAAAGAGCCACATGTGACTTGCGAGCCAGTTTGCTGACCACTGAACTAAGAGGTCAAGGTTCCATTCCTAGTCAAGGTACATGCTGGGGTTTCAGCCTGGATCCCTAGTAGGGGGCAAACAAGAGGCAGCTGATCAATGATTCTCATCATTGATGTTTCCATCTCTACCTTTCTCTCTGAAATCTATAAAAAATATGTGTGTGTGTGTTTTGTTTTTTTTTAAAGGGAGGATTTTAATGAGCATCTACTGTATTCCTGCCAACATTAGGTAATAGGTATAGCAGGAATATGCAAATGAAACAGTCTGTATTAAGAGGCTTACAGAACTAACATAACTAACATGCAGTAACAAATGGCCCTCTTGAAGAGGACATTGTCTAAAATATATGAAACAGAAAAATGTTAATTATTCCATATGGACATTCCTCTTTTCTCCTCCCTATAATTTTACTTGCACAATTTCCATGATTCTTTGGGTTTTATTAGAAGTGGTAGTTAATTTTCTTCAAAATCTTTCAAAAGCACATAATGGTGGGCCCAAAGTCTTGCCAGACCATTTAAACATTTGCTACAGGAGCCTTTCTAAAATTGATCAGCTATCAAGCATTATACTAGATTTGCTTGGAACAGAAATATAAAAATAGCCTTTAGGACCCACAGTCTCCTTAAAGAGACGAAGAAGTAAATAATTAAACTGTTAGAATTTCAGGTTACAAGTGTGAGAGGTTTGCAGAAAGTGATATGACAAATGCAGGTGCAGAGCATAACTAATTATCTCTACCATTAGACAACATTATTCTTAGAAAATAAATGTGTGAAGAGGAGCAAACAATGATAACACCTGTGGAGGAGTGGCAGAGTCTTAACATCCTATCTAATAAAGAGGGAATATGCTAATTGACCATCACTTGATCACAAAGATGGCTGCACCCACAGCTGAGGCCAAATTCCCATAAGGAGCCTTATTGAGCAATCAGCAGGGACCTGAGGCTACGCCCTTCCCCTCCCCTGTGGGGCTTGACAGGGGACCTCAGGCCATGCCTCCCACCCAGCAGGGCTTCACAGGGGACCTCAAGGTGTTCTTCCCATCCTGGTGCCAGGCCAGGGGACCTGAGGCTGCACCGCCCTGCCTGGAAGGGCTTAACAGGGGACCTCAGGCCATACTCCCCACCCAGTAGGGCTTGAAGGGGGAACTCAAGGTGCACCCCCAGTGCTGGGTCTGGGGAACTCAGGCTGCACCCCCTGCCCAGCAGGGCTTGACGGGGACCTGAAGCCATACTCCCCACCCAGCAGGGCTTAACAGGGCATCTCAAGGAATGCCCTCCCACTTCCCCATTCTGGGCTGGGGGACCTCAGGCCATGCCCACCATCCTGGCACCAGGCCAGATGCCTGAGGCTACATCCCCTGCCCAGTAGGGCTTGACAAGGGTGGGACTGGCCAGTTCTGGATCTTGCCCAATTGGGGGGGCGGTGTGGAGAGGCATGGCCGGGTCTGGATTTCACGCAATTTTGAAGTGCGTGTGGGTGAGCAGGGACTTGACTCTGGGTCCCATGATGTGCCCCAGTCTCTGACAGGAGGAAGATTTCCATATACATTTTGCTAATTTTCTTTTATCTCTGACACTTCCATTATAGAGAAAGGGCAAATAGTAATATTAAATTATTTTCTCTGATCCCCTTTTATGCACCAGGCCACTAGTTAATTATAAGATTACTACTAACTATACTTTAAAATAGTTATACATTTTCCTTTGAGTTCTAACATTAGAAAAACATGTTATCAAGATATAATTTTTACCTGACACAAAAACTAGTAAAATATCCCTTAAGAATGATGTCTACCATATGCCGAAAGAACTTCTTCACTGATACTGCTCCTTGGGCAATGGAAGCTAAAGAGAAAATAAACAAATGGTACTATATCAAAATAAAAAGCTTTTTCACAGCAAAAGAAACCATCAACAAAACAATAAGAAAGCCCACTATATGGGAGAACATATTTGCAAATGTTATCACTGATAAAGGTTTAATCTCCAACATCGATAGGCAGCTTATACAACTTAATAAAAGGAAGATAAATAATTCAATAAAAAAATGGGCAATCACCAAAGCCAGTTTGGCTCAGTGGTAGAGTGGGTCTGCGGACTGAAAGGTCCCGGGTTCAATTCCGGTCAAGGGCATGTACCTTGGTTGCGGGCACATCCCCGGTGGGGGGTGTGCAGGAGGCAGCTGGTCAATGTTTCTTTCTCATCGACATTTCTAGCTCTATATCTCTCTCCCTTCCTCTCTGTAAAAAATCAACAAAAATATATTTTTTAAAAATGGGCAATGGATGTAAATAGAATCTTTCTGAAAGAAGACAGAAGGAAGGCCAAGAGATGCATGAAAACATGCTCAAAGTCACTAATTATCTGAGAGATGCAAATCAAAACGACAATGTGGTACCATCTCACACCAACCAGAATGGCTATTATCAACAAATCAACAAACAAGTGCTGTCGAGGATGCGGAGAAAAAGGAACCCTCGTCACTGCTGGTGGGAATGCAGACTGGTGCAATCACTGTGGCGAACAGTGTGGAGTTTCCTCAAAAAACTGAAAATGGAACTCCCTTTTGACCCAGTAAACCCACTCCTATGAATATATCCTAAGAAACTAGAAACACGAATTATAAAGGATATATTCACCCCTATGTTCATAGCAGCATACTTTACAATAGCTAAGATTTGGAAACAGCCTAGGTGCCCATCAGCAGATGACTGGATCAGAAAACTATGGTACACCTACACAATAGAATACTATGCTGCCAAAAAAAAGAGAAAGAATTCTTATCATTTGCAGCAACCTGGATGGAATTGGAGAGCATTATGCTGAGTGAAATATGCCAGTCAATGAAAGAAAAATACCACATGATATCACTCATTTGTGGATAACAAAGCACATTATAAACTGATTAACAAAAAGATACAGAGACAGTAAAGCATCAGACTGTCAAATTACAATGGGAAGATTAGGGAGAGGTGGGGGAGATGAGAGATCAAACAAAGGACTTGTATGCATACATATAAGCATAACCAATGGGTGCAAGACACTGGGGGGTGAGGGCATGTAAGGGAGTGGGGTGGGAGGGTAATGGGAAGATATGTATACATGTAATACCTTAATAAAATTACATTCTGGCCTTGTGCAAGTACTCACAAACATACAATTTTGCATTCCTTTCATCAGCAAAAGTTCCCAACATTGAAAGGTATATCTAGTTCCATTAGGCATTATGTTGAAAAAGAACCTAAGTTTTTAAACAATTTCCTTTAAACCAATGAAAAACCATTTTTATAAATGGGAAATAAATCTCAAAATTACTTTTAATCACTTCATTAAATTTAAACCTCTTTACCTTAAAAAAAATAAGCAACTTTTTTTTTCTCTACACATATTACAATCTCCTGTCTTTGAAGACTTGAAAAATATATTAGTTCAAAATCCATTTCTTGCTTCCCACTGAGATTTAAATTACCTGAAACTAATAGCCTCACTGCAAGAGTTCTATTCCATGGCTTGTAAGTTGAATTCACCAGCATGACATCTATGTTTTATATATGTAAATTCCACAGGTTTACTGCAAATTCATGACATTGACAACACTGGTTGCCTAAAAGATTGGTACTGCTACTGAAACAAATACACAAAATGAGACAGGAAGTAGCCATAATTTTTCCTGTTTGCCTATTTTATTACAGTAATCATGGAAAAAATGGAGATAGTCTAGGGCACAAAAACTAAGATAGCAGCTGAAGCAGTATAAACTATAAGAAAGAGAAATATCTGCATATAAATCAAAACAAGCAATAAGGTTTACATCATGGTACATAATATAAAATTATTTTATTACAGAAGGTACTGCTTGCATACCAGCTTCAATTATTACATTTTCTGAAATTTGACACTGGCTATATTGAAGGAAAATTTACTTGCAATAACATATGTAGTATTGACCAGGAATCTCCTTTACCTTTTGAATTCGTCCTAATATTCTAAGTCCACAAAACAAAACATTAAATTATTATTGGAGTAAAGTAAAAGAATTAGTATAATCATTATTGAAAGTAAAGCGCTTGTTTTCTATAATTATTTCTTTCCTCTGTTAAACAGCTATGCAAGTAACATTGTCAATGCTCATCAAATTGGAATCAATAGTTTATGGGTTTGGTTTTTTTTAAACACAAACTGAAACTAATCTATGTACATCTGTTATCTTTTCAGTAGTAGAAATTACATTTAGGATAACTAGATTATATTTGCTACCAGTCTGCTTGATACTCTCACAAAATCTGCTTACAATCTCAGCCATTCACAACAGACAGGACTAATTCCAAATTCTAATTACCTGAAGCCCCATTCTCCACAGTCCCTTAATTACTCCCCGGTAATCAGGTGAGCACTTACAGTAGGAAACTAACTTCTTCAGAGGTTATCAAGGGGCCATTTAGTTGATTTCAGCTGCCAAATTCTTGATTACTACTGCACTAAATAACTTTTTTACTATGCAATAGTGTAAAGTTTCATTGATGGCAACAGGGTACTTTTAGTACCTTTCTGTGGAAAAGGGCCTGTGGGTACAATCATATTTTGGATTAACTCCCTTGGTTTCTTCAAACACAAACAGGTTTCCTCAACCTTGTGAAAGTCTCACTTGACTTTGCTCACCTCCCTGCTCTCTCTATTCCTCAAAGACATTCTCCTAGGCTTTCTTTTCTGCACCATTAGCTCCAGTTAATCCTTCCATTCTCTAAACATCAGTGTTCCCCTGTCTTTGTCTCTCTACTCTTTTCCATGGGAGCCCCAAATTTTCTAAATTTGGATTATGACTCCTATATGAGGACTCACAAAATAACAACTTTGCTCTCCACTTTCACCTAATTTCTATTGAGCTTTTCCCTTATAATTGACTACTTCCACAAACCAATTTGATTTTGTGTGCAAAACTAAATCCGATTCACTCCCTAAGGAACAACAAGACAGCAGTGGCTAACATTTAAGCCTTGTAGCCTAGCTCGGAAGTAGATGCTGTATTTTGTCATCCCATTTTCCAGATGAGAAAATCAACATTACAATCTGTCAGAATTCAAACTCAGACTGACCGACTCCAGAAGTTGTCTTCTTAACCACTGTTGTTCACTATATCTGAGATAATTTGACCATGATTTAGCCAACCTTATGAAAGTGGCTATTCTCCAAAATGCACTCAACATGGCAAGGTCTCCATTCTGCATTGACGATTACCTACATGACAATCCAGTATCTAGACCCCACTGAAGTCCAACTTTACCATCCAGGCCCTGATGCTACTCACTGCTTTTTAAACTCATGAACCATAAACCATTACATCTCTCTCTAATTAAGCAAGTCCAACACAATGCAGGTTTACTAGGTAGGAGGGTAGTGTTCAAATTATTTGGCTATGCCACCACCTCCATATTAATTTTTTGAAACGGCACACCTCTTTTTAAACCCTGACAGTCAAATGGATGAGTTTAATTGCTGATGCTTATATTCACATTCTAGTTTGTACATATATTTGAGAAATGATTTTTTTTTTTTTTTTTTTTTTTTTTTTTTTTTTTTAGTATACGAAGGAGCCTCCTCCTAAAGTACCAGAATTAAAAGGACTGGATTATATTTCAGTCAATATTGCCAGTTGCATATATCTACAACTATAAGAAATAAAAGGCCAGAATTGGTTTCTTGATTCAAACCAATAGACAATGAAGAAATAAATTAAATGAGGTATTAATATGGATCTTAATATTTTAATAAAAAATAAATGGCTTATTCATTAAGATTGTACAACACTCATCCTGTCCCAGTATGATTTTTAACAACATGAGAGCATTCTATACCTGTAATTATGTAATCTGGCTGTGCCATTCACAAAGAAAAGTGGTGCACCTCTGTGGTATATTAAAATCCCAAATATCCAGAAAGCGGATCAATAAAGCAAAATGCCTCCTGACCTAGTATTAGTAGGGAAAGAGACATTCTAGGAAAAAATATTCCAGTGACTTGAAAGTTTCCACTCCAACGCATCTATTTTGTGTTTTGGTTGAAATGCATCTCTGTCTGTCTATGATGACTATTATACTCCCTAGTGATATGAACATGTTACAATAAGCCACAGATAAAACTGGGATAGTCAGATGCAGATGGATGGTACCTACAGCCAAATGATTGACTAGGGTTTGCCACAGGCTCCACATTCACACAATATCCTTAGAAATTAGTACCAGAAGATTTTTTTTTTCATAGACAGAAAACATACGGAATAGAGATGTTATTCCCACTGGGGTAAGAGAGGGGACTTTTTCTAGTTGCAAGTGCCCATCCTCAGAATCAAGGGTGGGCGGAGGAGAACCAGATTTCTCACACTGTTGACATTCCTCATCTGTTCTTGAGAAGTGCCACTGAGTGCTTGTGACTTTGCCTGCTATTCTACAGAGCTCTTCTATTATGTGTCTTCATTACATTTCTCACCATCCAGCCACCTCAATTCCTATTTCTAAATTCCACTAGAAAATTGTTACCACCATCTCTGGTTTGCATCTCTCACTGATGTTTTTAATATATGCAAGGCAATGTTGTGCATGCTGTTAGTGATCATCTCCACTCTCTCCTCCCTTGTTAGTTTGGATTTTTTTTTAAGCGTCTGTGCAATAAGGTTAGGCTTTTCAAGACAGTTACCAGCCGAAACCGGTTTGGCTCAGTGGATAGAGCGTCGGCCTGCGGACTGAAAGGTCCCAGGTTCGATTCCGGTCAAGGGCATGTACCTTGGTTGCGGGCACATCTCCAGTGGGGGGTGTGCAAGAGGCACCTGATCGATGATTCTCTCTCATCATTGTTTCTAACTCTCTATCCCTCTCTCTTACTCTCTGTAAAAAATCAATAAAAACAATAGATAGATAGATAGATAGATAGATAGATAGATAGATAGATAGATAGACAGTTACCAGCCAGAACATGCCTTTCTCCCCTGTTATCAAATCAATGAATTAATGTGTAAAATGTAATCCCCAAGTCTTCTTTGGCTCAAGCTCTGACTGGAACACTACTCTTATTCTCTCCCTCCCTCCTTCCCTCCCTCCCTCCCTCCCTCCCTTCCTCCCTCCTTCCCATTTCAGTCATTAGACATTCAGAGCTTTTCTCACCACCACAGTTGATTCCCCACTCCACCCACCCCTGACTTGCAGAATGCTATCTGTTCTGGTTGTTTTATGAGTATCAAAAGATTTATCCTTGACTTACTACTAAGACATCACTGTGGTCTGATTTTATGCAGTGGATACTTAATACTTAATAAGCCCTTGTAGAGAAACAAAATAGTTTGAGTGATTAATACAACTGAAATTTGATCAAATTAAATGATAAATTTACACCCTAGAAAATGTGATCCCTATTAACCATACAAAGAAGGAATTGAGGCTTACAAAACAAATATATTTATCAATGATCTATTCTAATACTAGCCCAACTAGACTTTAAGCTCCATTGGGCTTCCCCCCCCAATTACTTTTTGCCCCATCAGCACCTAGAAATATTGAGAATGAAGAGTGAAGCTTTCATAGCATTAAATAGCAGTAGAAAAGTAATTAATAGAAATTTTATGCCTTTAAAGCTGGGAAAATTTTTGTATATTAGAAAGCACAATAGTATCATTTTCATATCTCCACTTTCAATAGTATTGGTTTTATTTCTTAAAATTGACATTTATAAGCAAGAGAAGATGCCTAGGTTTATAGATTTATGTGTTTTAACACATTTTAGTGTTAGTTGTCTCTCTCACAATTTCCACATAATAGTTTTCCAGGTATACTGTTTTATCTAAGCTATTCCCCTTGCATAAGAGAGCTATATAAACAGGAATTTAAAGAATGAGTTTATTAATAGTTATTATTTACATAAGGAAATTATCTCATGCTTTATCTTCATCCATAAAATGTTCATCTATATTTAGGTGGTCTTTCTTGTTTAATTTATATAATAAAATGTTTCTAGAAAAGCAGTTTGAGTGTAGAACTAAAGATAATTTTGGCAATTAGAAAAATGTGACTGGAAAATTATTTTTTTTCCTAAGAGGCACCAAGTAATGCTTATATAATGAAAATTCAGGACAGCTTCCTCCTGATTATTCAACTAGACTACTTAGATGGGCAGAAATCAAGGTACATATATAAAATGGACAGCTGAATGTGGTAGAGGTAATAAGGGGAACTTATCAGAATGGAAATCTTTATGCTGGAAGGCTAATGTTCCATCAACATGGAGGAAATAGATTATAAAGTGCCATAAAACTTTTGGCTAAACTTTAGCTTGATATTATAGACTATACAAACTCTTATAGATCATGCAAAGTCAGCTCTGTGATACCTTAATGCCATGCCATGATATTGTTGCCCACCTCATGGCTCCTTGACCATTTTGCCAAAATCTATTTTTCAGCTGTACAGATTTATAGCTAAGTGTAGCTGCTGCTTTTCATGATACTTCAACCCAGATCACTAAAATTATTCTTGTTTTAACTTAAGCACGACAAAAATTCCTAATTTCCATTCTTTATCTCATTATATTAAATGCACAGAAAGATAATTTTAAAGTCCTGATTCAATATCCAATGAAAGAAAATACATTTAAAATTTACACATACACACACTTTAAATACAAATGGGCATATTAAATTTACATATTGAAATGAATATTTTCTCTAAGATTAGCAATTTAAGAACTTTTTTTCTGAAGACTCACCATTTTTTCAAGTATATTAAAGAAGTATCCCATTAGTGGGAATTGGTTTTATAAGTCAATCAAGAAGAACAATAAGACTATTTGGATAAACAGAAACATCTAACAGCAGGTATTTTATGCAAGAGCTTCAGTCCTATTAAACAAAGCATACAGATGATTTACACATTCTACTTAGTTGCATTGTATAAGAAAACCCAGATTTTCAAAATAGGTACCTATATATGTTAAGGATTTTAAAATAGCAACTCTTGCAATCTTTACCAAAGACACCACGCGAGGCTATATTCTGAGATGTGCAAAATAATTAATTCATCTGGTCTTATAAATTACTACTAACCTGGGTATCTCTGAATGAATTTATTAATAGTTATTATTTACCTAAGGAAATGATCTCATGATTTTGTAATCTTTTAAAATAAGTAAAGCTCTCTATTTGAGCAGAATTGGGGGGGTGGATTGCAGAACTCATGAAGCACTTCTACAAAAGGCTCAGTGAAGGCCATGCAAGGAAGACAAGCTCTGGATGATCAAACACTATGGCAACATGCATTTCTATATGCAAATACCATATTTTTTTTCAGAAAACACATTTGTGGCTATTTATATATTCATGCTTGATAACAGTTAAAGATAACTACCATGACTTTGTAAGAAT
This sequence comes from Pipistrellus hanaki, assembly GCF_964339955.1. Lineage (NCBI taxonomy): Eukaryota > Metazoa > Chordata > Mammalia > Chiroptera > Vespertilionidae > Pipistrellus > Pipistrellus hanaki. The sequence goes on along the minus strand of NC_140524.1, from coordinate 59,290,780 downwards.
AGAACTCTGAAAATAAAGATATCTAAAGGCTTCTATTTCAAATAGCAATCTGATATAAGATTTCTTATGTCTTGTAAGATATAAAAGTAGATTTTAATATTTAGAATATTCAAAAGGGCTATGTAGTAATTAATGTAAATAAGGCCTAAATATAACAACTGCAGTGAATAAATGTATCATGTCAGAAATTCCATTGTAAATTCTACTATATATGTTTAATTTTTTTTCAGGGGTGGGAGAAAACTACTACTGGATAAGAGTTAATAAATTAATATGAGTGAAATTATCTCATTAAGTTCAAAGCTAACATATGCAAATGGTTTAATTTCTTTATTTTGTTATTTTCAGTAAGTAATTGAAAGGTTTTAACACAGTTTTTATCAATAAACTGTCAGTGAACTAAATTTAAATAAAAAATCCATTAGTCCATACTAGTATTTTTTTAAAAATTTAAGAGAAAGGAGAAATAAAGGAAAATTCTCCATTAGAGAAGAACACCAGATGATAAATGTCAAAAAAAGATAAAATTAGAAATCACCATTTTATGAAGAGAAAAACCAAGATGGCGGCATAGGTAAATGCTTAACTGCAGCCTCACACAATAATTTCAAAAAAATACAACTAAAATACAAAATGGATATTATCCAGAACTACAGGAAAGTTGACTTACTGGAAATTCTACAACTAGAAGGAAAGAGAAAACCAGAAGGAAAATCAGAGGAGCTGTAAAAGCCTAAGGTACGGAGATGCGGTGCATGCATGGGGAGAGGACGGAGCCGGAGAGGAGGGGAGGCTGAGTGCCTGGCTGGCGTTCCCCAGCGGGAAGGAGATAAAAGCTCCAGACTGTGCTGAGCCACAGTTCTGACTGCACTGAACCCTATTTCTAGGCCAGACTCTGGTGACACAGGCACATATGGAGAGAGTCTGGGCTGTAAGGTAGAAATTCAGGGGAGCTGTGAAAGGCAGTCTAGGAGGGTGCACATTTCTCGCAGAGGATGGACTGTTCAGTCTGGTGCTGGATTGCCCTAGTGGGAAGGAAACAAAAGCTCCAGACTGCTCTGAACACCACTTCCAACCCCACTTCCAACTGCACTGAACCCCAGTTCCAGGCTCATTGGGTGAGGGCCTGGACTGTTTGGTAGCAGGCGAAACTCGGGGGCACCTTTCTCTCAGAGGTGCTTGCAGCGAGTACCAAAGCAGTGAGTACCAAAGGACACTGAGGAACACCGAGAATCAGGAACCCCATAGGGCAGGGCTGACTGTAAGCCAAGGCTGTAGGCTCCACCCTGAAACTCAGCCCCATCCAAGCTGAGCACAGAGGCTTTTGCAACTTTCCAAGTCTAGTCAAATAAGGCTGTCTCCTGGCATAGACACAGCTGATCCTCACAGCCAATTGGCCTGGAGGTCAGTTCCTCCCAGTGATACCAACAACAATTAAGACTTAACTTCAACAAGGCTGTACACACAGTCCACAAAAGGGGACACCAAGAGTGTCCACCTCAGGTAACTGGGAGACTGACCCACTGAACCATATAGGACACCTTAGCACACAAAGCCACCCTACCAACTCAGGGAAGCAGCGAAAATGCTGAGACAAGGAAACAGAACACAAACGAAAGAAATAGAGGAAAAAAAGAGACTGGATATAGAGTTCAAAACCACGCTAATAAGGTTTTTCAAGAATTTCCTAGAATTTTCCGACAAAATAAATGAGACCTATGAAGATATGATAAGGGATCAACTAGAAATAAAAAGGGATCAACTAGAAATAAGGAATATATTGTCTGAAATAAAAAAAAAATATTATACAGAGTCCTAAAAACAGAATGAAAGATCACAAGAATTAAGTCAAAGATTTGGAACATAAAGAGCCAGAGGACACTCCTCCGCAGAATCAAGAAGACAAGAAAAAGTTGAAGATAATGTAAGAAACCTCTGGGACAACTTCAAGCAAACCAACATCAGAATTATGGGGGTCCCAGAAGAAGAGAGAGAGCAAGATACCGAAAACATACTGGAAGAAATAGTGACAGAAAACTTCCCCCACCTGGTGAAAGAATTAAACTTACAAGTCCAGGAAGTGCACAGAACCCCAAACAAAAGGAATCCAAAGAGGACCACACCAAGACACATCATAATTAAAATTCCAACAGCAAAAGACAAAGAAAGAATATTAAAAGCAGTAAGAGAAAAGGAGATAGTTACCTATAACGATGCACCCATACGATTGTCAGCTAATTTCACAACAGAAACCATGTAGGCCAGATAGGAATGGCAAGAAATATTCAAGTTGATGAATACCAAGAACCTACAGCCAAAAATACTCTACCCAGCAAAGCTATCACTCAGAATCTAAGGCCAAATAAAGAGCTTCACAAATAAAAAAAAAAAAAGCTAAAGGAGTTCATCACCATCAAACCAGAATTATATGAATTGCTAAAGGGGGTTTTTTAGGAAGACGAAGAAAATAAAGATAAAAATTATGAACAACAAATACATAACTATGAACAAGTGAATCTAAAAACCAAGGGAATTAAAAAAAAGTCTGATGAACAATATTAACTGGTGAATATAATAGAATCAGAGGTATGGAAGGGGAGTGAACTGATGATTCTCGGGGAAAAGGGGAGTGGGGGGGTGCAGGAAGAGACTGAACATAAACTGTGCACCTATGGATGACAACAATGGGGGCTGGGAAAAGGGCAGAGGGTGGGGTGGGAACCTGGTCGAAGGGAGCAATGGAGGGGGGGGGGAAATGAGGAACATTTGTAATAATATGAACAATAAAGATTTAAATAAAAGAAATCACCATTTTATAAAACCCGGTTATAATTGATTCTAGCAAGAATCACCAAGAGATGTTAAAACCATGTGAAATGCTGCTGGGGAACAAGTTATTTACATGATCTCAGAGTAAAACCTCACATTTTACCTATTAATTACAAAGAAAAATATGGAAGAGATCTTCTAGAACAAATGATCACACTTAACATCACCAATAATGGGGCAAACTGATATCCATACACCTCAGGATGTGATGCACTAAGGGCAAATATCACTTACATAGCATCCTTGACAAAAATGTTTAACCTAAAACTAATTAGAGCGAAACAAATCAGACAAATGCAGATTGAGTCACACTCTGTATAATAACTGTTTTGGTCTCATCAAAATGTTAAAGAAATAAAAAATTTTAAGTCTAGGGTAATTCTATTCTAGATTAAAGATGATTGGAAGAAATGACAAATGTAACAATTGATCCTTCATTGGACCATAAAGAAAAGAAGTTATAAAGGAAATTCTTGAAATAATAATGGGGGAAATTTGACACTTCTGTATCATTGATAAATTCTGAGTTTTAATAGTATACTGTGCTTATATAAAAGAAGGTCCTTGTTCTTAAAAGATACCCAGTGTTTAGGGGAGAAGTGTTACAAATCAGCAATTAAGACTCGGAAAAGAGAAAAGAGAAATAAAAAGGAAAAAGAGGATACAGCAAATATGACAATGTTAATATTGTAATTAGAACATCTAGGTGAGGGATTTGGGTATACATTGTGATACTTTTAATGTGTTTTTATTGTGTGTTTTTTACAAAGTGAAAAGGAGAGGAAGAGAGAGGGAAAAAAATCTAGGTCAGAGAGAAACATGGATTGGTTGTCTCCTGTATGTACCTCAACTAGGGATCAAACCCACATCCCAGGTATGTGCCCTAACTGGGAATCCAATCAGCAACCTTTTGGTGCACAGGATGATAGCCAATAAATTGAGCCACACTGTTCAGGGCTCATTGTAATATTCTTATATTGATTCTATAGGTTTGAAATTTCTCAAAATAAATTATAGCAGCCCTAGTGGGGTTGGCTCAGTGGACAGAGCATCTGCCTGCGGACTGTAAGGTTATGGGTTCAATTTCAGTCAAGGGCATATGCCTGGATTGCAGGCTGGATCCCCAGTAGGGGGAGGCAGCTGATCAATGATTCCCATCATTGATGTTTCCATCTCTCTCTCTCCCTCTTTCTTCCTCTCTGAAATCAATAAAAATATTTTTTTAAAAAGAAGAGATTAGAGCAAACAATAAAATGTGATAATGAGTTCCTTATACCTTCAACAATAAAAAGGACAAAATGGTTAACTACAAAATAATGGATCACTTCCTTTAATAAAGGTTTTTACTGCCAAAATTCCAATCTTGCTTTAACTAAATTCAAATGGTTAAATTGCTGTATAAGAAATCTTGCCCACCCTCCATAGGGGCACATTCAATCAATGTGTCTCTCTCACATTGATATTTCTCTGTCCCTCTACCCTCCCTCCCTTCCTTCCACTGACACTCAAAGTAATGGGGAAAAATATATCCTCAGGTAAGGATTCACAAAAACAAACAAAACAACAACAACAAAAAAAACACTGATATTTTTGTGTGATTTTAATCAGCTTCTCTAAAATGTGAAAACTCAAAACTAAAATTATGCATTTGTATATGTACACAAAACCTGATGTAATATTTTATAATTGAACTACATACAATAAAAACAAAAGCATGAAATTATTTAGCAGCTATTTCTACCTAGTCATCTGTTTAATACAAGTAATTTTTCCAAATGAAGATCTTGCTTCATGCACAACAGTAATTTAATAGTGAACCCCAAAAGTAATGAAAATTGAGGCTTACAAATCATGAATTATTGACATATTTTTCTGCTAGTTTGTTTCCATTCAACACCTCTGGATTTTTCTTCAAATTATTCATGTCTCATAAATATGAAAAACGAATCATCCTATATAATAAAAGCATAACATGCAAATGGACAGAACGCTGGAACAACCAGTCGGTGGGGGATGGGGCCGGCAAGCAGGCAGTGCCAGGCCAGCCAAGGTGCATGCCAGCAGGCAGAGAGGAGGGGATGGCAATGGGAGTGGGAGGGAGGCAGCAATGACCAATGGTATTGGAGGGGCAATGGGGTAAGGGGAAGTGCAGCACCAACCAGAGCCATCCCCTGATAAGCCACCCAGTGGCCTCCTGCAGAGGAAGGCCAGTGGCAACAGCAGCAGGGTAATGGGGCGGTGCCATCCCCTGATCAGCCAACCTGGTTGTCTCCCTCAGAGGGAGGCCAGACTTCTGCTTAGGCCCACTCCCCCATCTCCTGAGGGCTCCTGGACTTGAAAGGGTGCAGGCCAGGCTTTTTGTGCCATGGGCCTCTAGTTATATATAAATACCTATGGAGACAACAAGCATTTAGTGGTTTCATATCTTGATAGCAATTTGTGTATTATGTTCATCCAATAATGAAGTAGATCATGAACACTTTCCATTAGACTTTTTAAGCATAAAAATGGCCTATAACTATTCACATACTCAAACATTACTAAAGATAAAATCATGCCAAAACTATTCAAGGCACCGAATGCTTCTAGGTATTGAGTTTATAGTAACCAAACTGTACTTAAATGATGTAATGTCAGGATTGATTAAAATACTACATTGCTATCAGAAGCTATAATCTACCCAAAATCATCTGTATTAGTTTGCCTCATCATAAAATATGTATGCAATTCTGAGGAGGAAGTGTAGCTACTAAGAGCAATAGAAACCATGTTAAAAATATAGCTATGCAGCACAGATGTGAGTGTATATCAGTACCAAATTCCTAACAGTGGCTTGTCAAGGTTATAGGGGTAGAGGGTGTTTTTTTGTTTGTTTGTTGTTATTATTATTGTTATTGTTTTGTTTTAATAAATCTTTATTGTTCAGATTATTACAGGTGTTCCTTTTTTCCCCCTCCATAGCTCCCCTCCACCTGATTCCCCACCCCCACCAATCAATTGAACTGACCCCATGCCCTTACCCCTGCCACTGTCTTCATACATAGGTGTAATATTTTTGTCCAATCTCTTCCTGCCCCCCTCATACCCCTTCCCCCTGAGAATTGTCAGTCCACTCCCTTTCTATGTCCCTGATTCTATTATATTAATCAGTTGTTGTTTTTTAATTCTCTCCCCTTAGCTGCATTATCCAATTTTCTGAAATATACTGTATACTCTTAAAATAACAATAACAAATTTTAAATGCTTTTGATTTAAATCATATATTTAATTTAAAACATATTTCAAAGAAACATGGCCTTTTGACTTAAACATTTAGTACCACTTTTTAAAAAAACTAAATTCCTACTATCATAAATCTTAAAATACTACTCCGGAAACTTTTCCATTCCTGAATGTGTGTGATCTTAGTTTGGAAGTAGTTACTGTATATAATTTGTAGATTATATACAATATTCAGATGGAGAAAAGGATACTATGGCTGCTCTGTTTAAAGTACAAATGAGAAAAGGATACTATGGCTGCGCTGTTTAAAGTACAGATATTTTAATATCATACATAGATAGAGGATTGGGCTAATCCTCATGGCTGCTTGTGTATTTCATAAAGAGGTAGCTTTAAATGCAGTCTATAGCCCAGTCTGGAGTCTTCTTAGAAGACCTGAGTTTTTACAAAGGTTACAACTCCAAATGGCTTCTAAACTGACACTGAGTAATGAAGGAAGGAACACATGCGTGCATGTGGCACTATGAACTGGTGGTACTTGGGTTCAGCACTGTCTTCCAAAAAATATGTATTAGGAACTAAAATGACAATCATTTCAATGTATAGTGTGCTTTTCAGTTTACAAAGTGCTTCATAACTCTATTAGGATGGCAGGGTAGGAAAAAATAAAGACACTTGGACTCACAAAATATTGGGTGTTTTATCTTTAAATCACTCAACCATTAAGAAAGAGAGTAATGAGCCAAACCCCAGGTCTTCTGAGGCCAAACACTGTAATTTTCACTATGTGATAATTTTTGCTATAAGCAACTATTTCATGTGGCTCCCCTATGGGTATGATTCACTGTGTACACCAAGCTGTGAGCAAAAACAAGTGGAGAAAAACTCCAGGTGAACGTCCAGAATGTGATTAGCTTTTGGAGTTTCCTAGATAATGGGGGGAAATGAGAGGAAGAGGGGGATTCTCAGTATTTTTTAGTAACATCTATACAGCAAAATCACAATCACTATTTATAGCAGTGTCACCACTAAAACTAAGGAACTTGGAGGACCCACATGCGCGCGTGCGCGCACACACACACACACACACACACACTGAGTAAAATGAGAATAAGAGTGTATAGACTGGGTATATCATTAAGTAGCACTTACAGATCTGAGGCCCCAAATTGTACAATCCTCTACCAATTGAAAAGAATGCAGCATTATATGGAAAAAGTTAAAGCAAATGGGAGAAGAAGCTGAAGGCCCACTTCAATCTAAGAGAGATTGCATGGGTGATGATGGGCAATCATTATCAGTGAAAATAGGAAAAGTCTCAAGAGAAAAGGGCCCTGAACTGACATGGGGGAAATTTAGTTTATTCTTGACAAAAAAAAATATGATTTTAAGATGCTAGATTGCATTGCCAACAGAAGAGGATTTCTGTTCTTGATAAACTGAAAAGCAGCTTTCAGAATTCAGTTTATGTAAGGTTCAGCATCATAGGAACTGTGAATAGGTAGAGACTAAACAAAACTATGTTCAATTATTTTATTAATGGTATAGCCTAGTCGTATTTTTATTTTTTAAATATATATTTTTTTGATATCAGAGAGGAAGGGAGAGGGAGAAAGAGATAGAAACATCAATAATGAGAGCGAATCATCTATTGGCTGCCTCCTGCATGCCCCACTTGGGGGATCAAGCCTACAACCCAGGCATATGCCCTGACTGGGAATCAAACCATGACCTTCTGGTTCATAGGTTTTTCAATGCTCAACCACTGAGCCATGCCAGCCATGCACTGAGCTATGTTGGCCAGGCAAGCCCTGTGTATTTTTAAATGTCTAAGGTATATGAAGACATAGTCCTATGTATTTTTATTACACAATAATAAGTAAACAAAACTAATATTTAACTGAAATTAATTATAAAAAGAAAGAATGCACAGCAATGATATAAAACTTGAAGAGGCACAATGTTTAATCAAGTTTAGAAACAGGGAAATGGCTTAAAAAAAAGTAAAGGCCATGGCTAAAAATTGGATTATTTTAGTGCTTATGTTTGGTTCATGAAGCAGCAGTATCTCTTTCATCCTATTTAAGTTGCTCGGTATGCTATCTGAGTTGATGTTACCCATTTGGGATTGTCTGCTACGAGAACACACAGACCATGTCTGCTCAGTCATTTTTGTCCCATAGAGCAACATGTGACAAAGTGGCTTTCCCACAGGCAGGACTCTCTCTATGTTGAGGGTGTGACTTTTAGTATCTCCAACTGGTGGAGAAGCAATCAGTGAAGGACAAAATAATAGCAATGTTGGAAAAGATAAGCACCTATGGTGATGATTATTATCCACAACAGCCTGAAAGCCACTCAATTCTCAGATTTTGGTTAAGAAGCCAAGCTCTGAAGTCAGTCTGACTGGATTCAAGTTCTGGCTTCCCCACTTACTCACTATGCAACCCAGGACAATGCACTTGCTCTTCTTATCCTCACTTTCCTCATCTATAAAATGGGGGTGATAATTGTTATGAAGATTAAGCTACTTGTTACATGGAATTTGCTTAGCACAGTTCTTGGCACTTAGCATGACACTAAGTTAACTATAGAAGTTAGATATTATGAAGTATCAATTACAATAGAATATTAAATAGTGCAAAAGTTTGCTAGGTCTGTCATAAGAAAAACAAACAAAAACACACACAGGATGTGACTAAAACAACCAAGATTTCTTTCTTCACAGTTCTGGAGGCTAGAAGTCTAAGATCAAAGTATCAGCAGGGTTGTCTTCTTCTAAACCTCTCTCCTTAGCCTTCCCTTTGTGTCTTCAAATCGTCTATCTACCCCTAGTGTTTCTTTGTCCAAATTTCCTCTTATTAAAAGGACACAGTTAAATTGGATTAGAGCATACCCTAACAACATCATTTTAACTTTACCATTTAAATGCCCTATCTTCACGTTCAGTACATGCTGAGATATTGGGGGTTAGGGCTTCAACATATGAATTTTGGGGGACACAATTCAACCCATAACATGCCTTCTCTCAGTCTAAGCAAAATATTTCCACATAATAAGAAAATTTTAATCTTGAGAAAAAGTCTCAATTCTCTTAATATTTCTCACTTTTCAAACATAGAAGAACCTATGTTAAGGTCATTTAACTTTGAAAGAATAGACAGATGAATAAATACACACACCAAAAAAAATCTAGGATACAGTTGACAATCACACTTTGCAAAAACAACTTTTTTTTCTACAAAACCATCCTGCCAAAAAAGCATCATCATTGGAGGGAAAAACCAAGATGGCGGCATAGGTAAGTACCTAAACTGCTGCCTCCCACAACAATTTCAAAACTACAGCTAAAGGACAGAATGGACGTCATCCAGAACCACAGGAAAGCTGGCTGAGTGGAAATTATACAACTAGAAGGAAAGAGAAAAGCACATGGAGAATCAGAGGAGCTACAAAGGGCTGAGATATAGAGACATGGGCACAGAGAGGAAGGGCAGCTGAGTGTGTGGCTGGCCTTCTCTGGCAACTGCACTGAACTTCTGACTGCACAAAACCCCAGTTCCAACTGTACTGAACCCCAGTTCTGGGAAAAACCATGTGGGCCCAGGCTCATACGGGGGGCGTCTTAACTCTCAGATAGAGAGAAGGGTATATGGAGACTCAGAGACTCTGGGGATCCATAGTGGGCAGGGGTCAGAAGGCACGCGCATGCAAGTGCGTGCAGAGAAGACTGCTGTGGTTGCCGCTGGCTTTCCCTACTGGGAGGGAGTCAGAAGCTCCCGACTACTCTGAACCCCAGTTCAGACTGCACTGAACCCCAGTTCTGGGCAAGCTCCTGGGGACCCACGCTCTTATTGGGGGGAATCTGGACTGTCAGACAGAAACTCAGGAGAGCCGCGAAAGGCAGAGGTCAGGAGGCATGTGCGCAAGTGCATGCTGAGAGGACTAACTGCTGAGTGTGCTGCAGGTTTTTTCTAGCTGAAGGGAACTAGAAGCTCCTTATTGCTCTGAACTCCAGTTCCAGGCAAGAATCTGGGAATCCAGATTCATTGGAGGAGAAACTGGACTGTCTGGCAGTGGGTGAAACTCAAAGGCAGCTTTCTCTCAGAGGTGCTTGCAGCGATTACCAGGGGCCTCATAGGGCAGGGCTGACAGGAAGCCAAGACTGTTTGCTCAACCCTGAGACTCTGCTCCTTCCAAGCTGAGCACAGAGGCTTTTGCAATTTTACAAGTCTGGTCCCATAAGGCTGTCTCCAGCATAGAAGTTCTTCCAGCGTAGACATAGCTGGTACTCACAGCCAATTGGTCTGGAGGTCAGTTCCTCCCAGTTATACCAACAAAAATCAAGACTTAACTACAACAAGATTGGGCACACAACCCACAAAGGGGAGCACCAAGAGTGTCCACCTCAGGTAACTAGGGAGGCCAATCCACTGGGACATATAGGACACCTAGCACACAAAGCTACCCTACAAACTCAGGGAAGAAGATAAAATGTGGAGACAAAGAAACATAACACAAATGAAAGAAATAGAGGAAATCAAATGACTGGATATAAAGTTCAAAACCACAGTTATAAAGTTTTTCAAGAATTTTCTAGAAAAGGCTGATAAATCTAGTGAGACCCTCGAGGATATGAAAAAGGGCCAACTAGAAATTAAGCATACACTGACTGAAATAAACAAAATATTACACAGAGACCCAACAGCACACTAGAGGAACGCAAGAATCCAGTCAAACATTTGAAGTACAAAGAAGCAAAAAACACTCAACCAGAAAAGCAAAAAGCAAAAAGAATACAAAAATGTGAAGATAGTGTAAGAAGCCTCTGGGACAACTTCAAGCATACCAACATCAGAATTATGGGGGTTCCAGAAGAGTAGAGAAAACAAGATACTGAAAACCTATTTGAAAAAATAATGACTGAAAATTTCCCCCACCTGGTGAAAGAAATACATTTACAAGTCCAGAAAGGGCACAGAACCCCGCCCAAAAAAAGGAATCCAAAGAGAACCACACCAAGCACATCAAAATTAAAATGCCAAGACCAAAAGACAAAGAATATTAAAAGCAAAAAGAGAAAAACAGTTAATTACCTACAAGAGAGCACCTCTATGATTGTCAGCTGATTTCTCAACAGAAACTATGCAGGCCAGAAGGGAGTGGCGAGAAATATTCAAAGTGATGAATAGCAAGAACTTACAACCAAGATTACTCTACCCAGTAAAGTTATCATTCAGAATTGAAGGTAAGATAAAGAGTTTCACAGATAAGAAAAAGCTAAAGGAGTTCATCACCACCAAACCAGAATTATATGAAATGCTGAAAAGTATTCTCTAAGAAGAGGAAGAAGAAGAAAAAAAGTAAAGATAAAAATTATGAACAACAAATACATATCTATAAACAGGTGAATCTAAAAATCAAGTGAAATAAAATGTAATGAACAGAATAAACTGGTGAATATAATAGAATCAGAGGCATATAAAGGGAGTGGACTGATAATTATCAGGGGGAAAGTGGTATGGGGGTGCAGGAAGAGACCAGACAAAAATCGTACACCTATGGATGAGGACAGTAGGGGGAAGGTAAGGGTAGAGTGTAGGGTGGGAACCAGGTGGAGGGGAGGTATGAGGGGAAAAGGAGAAACAATTGTAATAATCTGAACAATAAAGATTTATTAAATTTTTAAAAAGCATCATCATCAATGAAAATAAATGATTTATCTAAAGTAGGGGTGTCGAACTCAATCAGAGAAGGGGCCAAAATCTAAAATCCAGCCTAAATCGCGGGCCGAATGGTTTACTGAACAGTCATAAACTGACAATGTCATAAACTGACAGCGGAGTGCAGTGATGACAGCGCGGTGCGGGCCACATTGCAAGGCCTGATGGGCTGGATTTGGCCCGCGGGCCTTGTGTTTGACACATGTGATCTAAAGCATACACGAATCTAGTCAGAGGACAAGAATCATACTGCACAGTAATTATTTTCTTCTTAGACCACCCAAGCGCATTGAAAAAAGAACCATGACAGGTTAGTAAAAATTTACAAACAGATCAAGACAAGAACTGAATTCGCAAAGCTTTTGGTGTCTTTGATTGATGCTCTTGAAATTCACTTTTGTTTTCTTTACTGTTTTGATAGGTAATTGTGTTGCAACTATAACAGCACATGTAAGTAATGTAGTACTCCTGGTATCTGAATTATGGAGACCACAGAAAAACAAACAAAAAAAGCTTAAATGTTACTTAGTCACATGAACATTATTTAGAGATGCAAGCCCACAACACATTTCATACAAGCATATAAATTGGATACTAATTCATTATGAATATCTGTTGATAACTGGTGGGAAATACCTTGGCCAGTATATGCCACTCAAAAAAATTCCATGGGTCTTTCTGAACAATTGATGCACAAACCTACAGAAATACATGTAATATGTAGCTCAAATGAGAAAATACATGAAATGACTATAAAAACTCTAAAGCACTCTATAAATCTAAGGTGTAATTTTAAAGTTTATTGTACTCTGCCCTTATCCCATTCAATGGAGCTAACAGTCCTTTCCTAATCGATAAGCTGATAAAAGAAACTTGATTAACTAAAATGGGAAATGGAATCAAATATGTAAGAAAAAGCTCAAAATCTGATACAGAGTAAGGTAAGATAACTCTTTAATAGTCATCCTAATTTTATTTTCACTTTTTCCAATGCTGGCAAGACTACCTGGATCAAGAAAGCATTGCCTCATAAAAAAAAAATCTCCCTGTGGCATGTATGCCACTTAAGCTTTTTAATGGCAATAGCAAATTTTTCAGAGCTTTTAAAGGATACATAGCATAGAGACTATATTACTTAACCACAAAAGCAAACACACACACACATAAAACCTTGTATATAATTATCTCATGCTATATGGCCAATTATAATTTTTGCCATAGTTGAAATTTTTTTTTAAATTGATGCAATATGAAATAATGGTTATATTCATTTTAAATGTCTTGAATCAAGCATCAGATTCTAAATGTATTTGTTGAGCTAATGATGCACACAGAGAAATATCCTCAATAGAAATTTCTAACATGATCAAAATCAAAGTACATAGAAAATAAATTTGCAGTACAAAATCCTACATAAAAATTCTATTTTTTTTTGTTTCCAATAACAGGATGTATTATAAAACATAACTACCCCATACCCATAAATATTAATGCAATCAATTTACAAATTATATGTCTAAACAGGAATTCAGCATTCAAGCTGTCTTTCAGACGTTTCCAAATGCCCAAGGTAAGATGATTTGCTAATATTTTATAATCTGCATTATTTTAGCATTCCTTAAACAATGAATTTAATCTGGCATGTTGAAATAATATAATTTATGACAATGCACTGGAAAGAAAGAGAATTGTAAGAAATTGTTCCAAGAATGAATAGAGAGTTAAATAATAAAACCTTTCAAAACACAGGCAGATGCTCCTATCCAAATCAAATACAATATATGAGCTGGTTTGCAGTATTAAAACATAAGGAGATGGGGAGGTAGCTACTCCTTGCACATAATGAATGTGAAATTAGAAAAGACCGAAATTGGAAGTTTAATAGTGCTTGTGCTATTTTTAAAAATCACTTATAATATACTATCATTAGACAGTCTTAGGTCTTATTTTCATCTGATTACCAAATGAGGTTTTCTATTTTATAAATACTAGTTAAAAACAATTGCCTTATTTTATTTTGATTGAATTTATATTTTTAACAAAATTGTTACTGCCATAAAACTAAATATTTTACAATAGCAGCTATCCCACAATTTCTAAACCCGTAAGAAAAAAAACAATCAAATTGGAGAGCAAGAAAGCTATGTTTTATCATGAAGCAGCACCTACTTCAACATTCAATAACCAGTGTTTTGTCTCCCCCTTCTGGACCATATATATATATATATATATATATATATATATATATATATATATATATATGTTTTTTTCCTTTTTCATAGATTATCCAAATAATTGGTCTGACACAAATGTAATATTATTGTACATGAAGTAGTCATTATGACACTATTTGATCAATAAGCTAATAAAACTTCAATTTAATTGTGAAATAGTAGCTTAACCCACAAATACATACTGTCCTACTTGGTGGTATTTTATGAATATTATGATTACTTGTGGCTTATAATAAGGAACACATCAGTAATATTTTTACTTTATTACTTTGAGCTTGGCCATAAACTGATACTTTTACCAAGAAATTTCTTTCAATATGACCTTCACCAGCCTGGGGAAACAGATTAATTTGGCTCTGTTTTGAAGAAAAGGTTCTGCAATATTCATTCAATCAGTGCCCATGATTCCCACATCCGAATTAGGACCAAGAAACATACACCTGTATCTAACCTTCACCCATAATGCAGTTGTCCACTTAATTGAGATTATTTAGAAACACAGCAAAAGGTACAAATGTGACATCTCAATTATGTAAAATGGCTTATGTTGTAAGCAAACAAAATAATTAGCTATTTTCTATCAGGGTTCATTGAGCCAATTGAAGTACACATGGCCTACATCGCCTAGTACAAATACTTAGGTTTCATTTCGGTTTATAAGCATTAGGATGATAAACGACATTATGTTCAGCAGCAATGTGTAGAGAGCATATTTAAAATAGTAAAAGTCAGAGTCTGAAACACAGAACCATATCTAATAAAAGAGTAATGTGCAAACTGACCGTACTGCTACACCCACAAGCCATGCCCACCAGCCAATCGGGAGTGAGTATGCAAATTAAGCCAAACAAGATGGCTACGGCCACAGAGCGAGCAGAAGTCTTGGGTTTCCATGGCAATGGAGGAAGCCAAGCTTTCCTCCTGCCCTGGCCTCCTCTGCCCTCCACTCAAAGCTATAAAGTTTCAATTGTAGAAGGTAAATAAATCCCAGATACCAGGGCCTATGCTTGGGTTGCTGGGGGGTGTGGCCAGCCTGAAAACTACCATAGACCCCTTGCCCAGGCCACCCCACCCCCCAAGGGAACTCCCACCCTGTTCCGGAACACCTTTCAGGGCAAACCAGCTGACCTCCACCCATGCACCACGCCTCTATCCTATCTATTAAAATAGTAATATGCAAATTGACCATCACTCCAACACACAAGATGGCTGCCGCCCCCATGTGGACACAAGATGGCTGCCTCAAGATGGCCAGCAGGGGTGGGCAGTTGAGAGGGACCAGGTTTGCAAAGGAGGGCAGTTGCGGGTGATCAAGCCTGAAGAAGAGGGCACTTAGGGATGACCAGGCCAGCAGAGGAGGGAAGTTGGGGGCGACTGGGCCTACAGGGAAGGGCAGTTGGGGGGGACCCAGGCCTGCAGCAGAGAGCATTTGGAGGGGGGCAGGCCTTTAGGGAGGGCAGTTAGAGGTGACCAGGCCTGCAGGGGAGGATAGTTAGGAGCTATAAGGCTGGCAGGGGAGCAGTTAAACATCAATCAGGCTGGCAGGGGAGTGGTTAGGAGGAGATAAGGCTGGCAGGCAACAGTGGTTAGAGGCAATTAGGAAGGCAGGCAGTGGAGCACTTGGGAACCAGCAGTCCTGGATTGTGAGAGGGATGTCTGACTTCCCGTTTAAGCCTAATCCTACCACAATCAGGCCTAAACTGGCAGTCAGACATCCCTCAACAGGTCCCAGATTGGAGAGGTTGCAGGCTGGGCTGAGGAATAACCCCCCTTGCATGAATTTTGTGCACCAGGCCTCTAGTCTAACTATAAAATTCTACTCTTAATGGTATAAGTGCTAATGAAATGTTCTTAAATGGTGATAATATGATTCTCTTTTTTAATTTTTTTTATTTTACTAATTTCTTCCTGATTGAAATGTCTAACTGAACTCATCAACTTTTCTTCCAAACTTAAGTCTTTCTCCTGAGTTCTCTTTGAAAGCTCAAGTCACCATCATTCCAGTCACTCATGCTTGAAATTTCAGTCATTGTTGAATCACACATCTCCTCTTCTCTTCTTAATCATTTGCCGAGGCCAAAATATCACAATCTCCCTCTCTCTCTCATCCATACTCTCCATTAAGTTCTTCCAAACCCCTCTCCAGTTCAGGGTCTTATTATTTAAGTCATTTCAACAACCCCCAGCTTGAGCTCCCTGCCCTACTCTCTAACCTTTCCAATTTCCACTGTTCCATTAATCTTCCCCAAATACAGCTCAGATTTTGTCATTCCACTGCTCAGAACATTCCGGAATTTCTCACAATTCCTTAGCATATCCCTTCTAATGACCTGAATACACCTTCCCAAGTTTACTACCCATTACTACAATTAACTTGTATTTTCAGTAACCTGCACTAACTTTCAGGTTGGTTATTGAATACCCATGTACTTCCCACGGTTCACCCCACTCCAGACACGGCCACCTCTTTCTATTCTTCAACTACTCAAGGTACAATCCTGCCTCAAATTTGTGGCGCTTAACGTTTTCTCCACCTGTAAAGCTCTTCCTGAGATATTTGCATGGCTCTCTTCAATTTCATTCATATCTGTTTCAATGTCGTCTGCTAAGAGAGCCCACCTACCTTTATATATAAAACCGTAATACACAACTAGATCGAACAGCAGAACAACCAAACAACTGAAAAACCGAACAACCAGTTGCTATGATGTGCACTGACCACCAGGGATCATGCTCAGAACATGGTAGGCATCAGCAGCAAGAGGCAGAGTGCAGAATATGGAGTGCATCAGCCACAGTAGGATGGTGGAACAGGTGAATGGGAGCGCCAGACCAAGCCAGTCGCTGACATCAGAGCGAGCCTCTGGTGCTTACTGAAAATTCTTTGCTCCTGCATACCACAGTTTCACCTGGCACTGGCACCCGCTGCTGGCACTGTACCAGCCTCACTCGCTCACACCCACAGCCGGTGCTGGAGCTGCTGTTGCTGTTCACACCCGCTGCTGAAGCCTGGTGCCAGTCTCAATCACTAGGCACCATCAGCAGTTACAAGAGGACCGGCTTTGTCAACACATAGAAGGGGCAGCTGCAGGAATGGGGCTGATGGCAGATGGGACCCAACCAGGCCCCCATGGGTGGAAAAAGTCTGGTGGAGACACGGAGAATGGGCCAAGACTCACCTCTGTGTCCACTATAGCCTCGGGGCCCACAGTTACTTTCAAAGTGCACAAATTCTTGTACTGGGACCCTAGTTTAAAATAATAACACAGCTCTTATCACAGCTTTCTCACCTTGTTCCCCCCCTACACATTGTAGCACTTACCACTACCTGCCATTATATTTGATATGTGTCTTACTGTCCATCTCCCCAGCTAGAATCTCCATGAGCAATTTCACTTTCAATTCTGTTACTCACATTTGTCAAAATGTAAATTATGGTTGAATCCTTCATTACCTTCATGCTAATGGAGCTTCCATATATTTTATCTGCCTGTATCTTCATGTAGGACAAGGGCTATACTATTGATCCTATACTTACTCAGAAACCTAAAATATTGGGATCATTATGTTATTTGCTTTTATGGTTCATCATTGAGCATCTACAATAGTACCTGGCATATAATAGGTAACCAGTAACTCTTTGTTCAAGAAAAGAATGAAACTGTGGCCAGAGAAGTTAACAAGATCACAGGGAATGAATGAGTGCTGAAACAGGGATTCAAATTTAGGTCTTTCTGATGCCAAAACAAACACTATCCCCAAAACATCCTGCAGCACTAGGCACTCAATTATTTATGTCATTAAATTACCTTATATTTAACATTGTAAGGTCTGGTCACTAATTCTATTTTCCAATTACCGTGTGTAATCATGTCAATTTTTTATTTTTCCCCCCACAGAGGAATAGTGATTTTTCAACCTATGGATAAATTTTTCTTAGCTTGTAGTGAAATTAAATCAACCATTTTCACTGTTTTCTAAATCTGTTTTATGCAATGTGTTACTAAATAATAAAAACAATATATTTTGGTTCAAAAAGTTGTACAACAGTTATTTAGAATTAGAAGCTATTTAAAAAGCCACTCAGTTCTTTCTATTCCAAATTCTCTTTTGCCACTTTAAGATATCTACAAGAAGATATTTTATCATTTCCCTGCATAGGTAGTATCCATAACAAGTATTCAACTATTTTGCTAAATGTTTAAAATAACTTTGTGAATATTGTCTTGAGACCACATATGAATTTTTTTTTTCTCAAAGCTCAACAATAATCTGTGTCACATAACACATAGCTTCCAATAAGTAGGTGAAGCATTCTCCCATATCCATCCAGCTAAACCTCCCCACCATTTTTGGGCCAGAATAAGTACTATCAAGTAGCACAAACCTTGAATACTTCACCAATAAAAGAGGCAGCTCATATACTTATCTAATATTACTGTGTCCTCTTCTGTTTTTATGTTTTCCATACGAAGTTTTTTTTTAAGAATCAAATACATTTAACAAAAAATATAATTTAGACCTCCTATTTGCAAGCTTCTTTATGTGCTAAATATATTAAATATAAACAGTAAACTCCAAAACCATCCTGAATTTAGTATTATTATCCTCACTTTATGGATGGGACACTGAAATTCAGATAGGTTAAGTAAATTATCTAGGGTCACACAGCTAGTATGTGATAGAATGAGAATCTGAACCCAGGTCTATTTGCCTATAGACCCATGATCGCTACTAAAATTTGCATCCCTTCAGAGTCTATACTACAGATATAAAAAGACAGACCCATAGAAGGACAGTATTATTCAAGGCATATATTACTATAAAGCAGTGATTTCAACTGGTGTGCCTTGAGAATTTTTAAAATGTGCAATACCTGACTATTTAGTCAAGGGCACTGACCTCTTTTCCCTTAGATTGTCAAATTTAAAAATGACAATAGCCATCTGATATAAATTTAATCAAAACTACACCTATTTTTGGTGTGCAACAGAATTTTAGTAATTAGTTTATATGTGCCATAATACATAAAATCACTGCTATAAAGTAAAATAGGAGTATTATAAGAGAAGCCCTTAAGGAACATAAAATGTAATAGAAAGTATAAGATGAGGTAGAAAGTGATTCCATAAGAGATAGAAAAGAAAGTGCTACAAAAATTCAGGGAAATTATTAGGTAGAAATTGGGTGGCAGGGGGATAAAGGTGGGAATCAGGCTAGGCTTCATAGAAGAGCCATAGAGGATGGGCAAAATGTAGACAAAGGGAAACATTCCATCACACACACACACACACACACACACACACACACACACACCAAAACAAAAACAAAAAATCAGATGAGCAATGTCAGAAGCAAGACTGCATGAGGCTGAGGGGTTGGTTATGCTCATGTAACAGGCAGTTTTGCAGTCTGATTTTTCAAGTAAAATTAATAAAAGGGAAGAGTGAAAAGCACAAGTGGCAGTAGTTCAAGATCAGAAGGCCTCAAATGCCTCCATTTCTGCTCCTGATCAACACTGAAGAGACAAAAGAAAGACAGGGTCAGGCAGGCCTGTTCATTACATATCCCACCTTTCCAATTTCATTCTGTCTTCTCTATCACTCACTTTTTTGAACAAAGTATGTAATTTCTAGGTAACCATGATTCTTAAAGTGGTTATTCTACAAATTCTTCTCTCTGCAACAGTTCTATGAAATTCTTAGCTGCCCATTTTATCAATGAACAGATATTCTTCTCTTGAAAATTAATGAGACCGTGAAAAATAAGGCCTTTTGTACCTGACTTTCACCAGAGTGGCTGTAAATACTGTTTCTCCACTCCTCTCTCCAGTCTTAAGACAACAACAAAAAAACATCCCACCTAAACTTCTAGAATTAATCCCTCATCACTTCCTCTAGATTCTAGAGTCTAGAAGCTGATTCCTGTTTCCTTTATCGCAGGGTTTGCAAACTCCAGTGTGAGAAGCAGGTCATAGACAATGGATATGAAATAGTTTATATTGCAGATCAATCATAACACCTATCTCATACTGTCTTTCAAAACGTTCTCAGACAAAATGAAACTTTTCCATGAACCATAGACAGCCTAATGGCCTGCCACTTTGCAACTTTTGTTACATTGCATCTTCAGACCCTGCCTTTATTGCGTTTACCTGTCTGTCTTTCCCATTAGATGTAATGTTTTGAGAGCAGGAGCAATGTTCATTGGGGTAGACATATAAATGATTTATTAAAATAAAATATGTTCAATATTATAATACATTTATATACACAGTGCTATGGGAAGAAAATAGTTGTCTAGGACAACGTCTTTGAAGATTGACATGAAGCTTAATTTGAATAGATATTTAGGAGCTTGCTGGGCAAGTTAGAAAAGAAAAGGGCATTCCAGCTCAAAGAAATAGAATATGCTTGATTTAAAAATATTAAAGAATAGGATGTTAGGGAATTTGTAAATGCTGCTGTATAGCCAGATGGCAGGCACATGTAAGAATGGAGCTGGAGATGAAATTAGAAAGAATGCAGTGTTAAGGCCACAAAGGCCAACAGGGAACCACCTGAAAGTTTGAAAAGGGAAACAGGATCTCTGGTCACAGTGTACCGTGTTTCCCCGAAAATAAACATCCTCCGAAAATAAGATCTAGCGCATGGAAAGATAAGACATCCCCTGAAAATAAGTCCTAGCGCAACTTTAGGAGAAAAAATTAATATAAGACACTGTCTTATTTTTGGGAAAACAGGGTAGAACATGCAAGAGCCTAATGAGACAAAGACTGGGAGACTACCCATTAGGCTAGGACAATACTGGTGTGGGAAATGATGACTCTGAACTAAGGTGTCTGTGGTGTAGCTTATTAGGGAAGAGAGTTAAGAGTTACTTAGAGAAAATAGTCATAGAACTTGGTCATTGGATGTGGTTTCTGGCATAAGCCATTGGATTGTTTATGGTGCCAAGATCAGAAATGTAGGCTGGCTCCTGCTCACATTTAAATTAGTTTAAGATTCCTTTATAACACAAAACCCACCCATCTGTATCTACCCTCTAGTTCAATGCAGGTCCTCACTGACTCACACACAAGTCTCCTGGGTAGCCCCCCAAACACATTTCTCTCCATCATAATCCAGTATTTCTCAAAGTGTGCTCCTCAGTCTACCTTAACAAAACCTCCAGTGGTGCTTGGTATGAAATGCAGAGTTCTTGTATCCCCATAAAGGACAAAAACTGCATTTTGATTCATTTTCAAGTTTGAGAACCATTAGCCTAATCCAGTCTACCTACTATCAAAATTATTTTTCTTAAGCCCTGGCTAACTTAGCTCAAACTAATTTCTAATATTCTGCCTGGACTTTGAGATCCTCTTTCAAATTGATTTTTCATTATTTGCAATATACATTCTTTGTTCTCACAAACTCAGTCTCATATCTGGCTTTCACCTTCCCTGCCCCCACCTCCAACATGATTTGGTTCTTCCTCTAAACTCTTGCACTGAATATCACTACCCTAATTAGGAAGCTTCCATAGTCTTCTCTCCCTAGTCCAATCCCAGCCATCAGTTTAGTGCAGAAATTTTCATGGAGTTTTCTCTAATTACTCTAACTCTACTTCTCTCTCCTATATATGAATA
The DNA here is from genome assembly GCF_964339955.1 of Pipistrellus hanaki. Lineage (NCBI taxonomy): Eukaryota > Metazoa > Chordata > Mammalia > Chiroptera > Vespertilionidae > Pipistrellus > Pipistrellus hanaki. The sequence continues at coordinate 59,269,145 of NC_140524.1, read as the reverse complement.
TCCATTACAGTAAGTCCTCATTTAACATCATCCCTAGGTTCTTGGAAACTGTAATTTTAAGAGAGATGACATATAAGGAAACCAATTTTACAGCAGACTAACTGATATAAACAAGAGTTAAGTTCCTACAGCATCTCATCAATGTCATAATGAAACAACGCTGAACAAAACAATGTTATTTGAGAACATGCTGTACATATACAATCAGCATGCACAATGGAAGGTTTAATTATTTTTCAACATATATTATTGAAACTAAAAGGTCTTATCTCATTCTTATTTTCTAATCAGCAATGCACCTAGCACAGCTCTTGGCACATAACAAGCACTAATGAAATATGTGCTGATTTCTTCAGTTGTACTGAAAGAGTGATGGCTTTTTCCCCCTAGATGTCACTTTGAACTACAAAAGAGAAAAGAAGAAAGCAAAATTTTAAAGCAAAACAAATGTTAAACACATTCACTATTCTAGATACCATGGTACACGGTGATGTTAAAGATGTTTCCTCCTACAGACTGCTTAGTCATGAAGGCAAAGTGATTACAGATGGCTCTCAATTATAATACAGGCCTTTTTGGTATATTATGCAATAGTGTATCATGTAATTATAACATTGAAATACAGTGCTTTGAATATAACACTTTTAAAAGATAGCAACAAAGTCTTAAAAGATAATATGCCCTGTTCAGTGTGGCTCAGTTGGTTGGGCATCATCCAGTGCACCAAAAGTTTGCTGGTTCCATTCCAGGTCAGGGCACTTGCCTGATTTGCAGCTAGATCCCCTGCAGTAGGGGATGAGCAGGAGGCAACTGATGGATGTTACGGTCTCACATTAATGCTTCTCTCTCTCTCTCTCTCTCTCAGCCCTTTCTCTCTCTCTAAAATACCAATAAACTCTTTTTTTTAAAAAAAGACAAGATAAGCCAATCACTTCAGTTTATCTATTTAACACCTGAGCCACAGTGAAATTATATGACTTGCCCAAAGTCACAGAGCCCATTAATAGTATCCAACAAATAAAGGCACTCAGATCTCCTGACTGAACACCAAAGATTTTTTTCATTATACTATGTGCTCAGAGATACTAAATCAAAACAACACATTTTTTAAAAAAAATTCCTGTTAGCATAAACCAACATTTTAAGAGTCCTTCCCCTGCCACCATGAGAAAATGAGATACAACATGCAATTTTATCAGAATCATAAAGACTGACACAAGCACAGTTCTAAAAATAATAAAACTTTCTAAGACAAAATGTATAAGAACATTTTCCAAGAACACAGTAAAAATACTTATCATAGCTAAATTGTAATCACCTGATCATAATGTTCATCTCGCTGCTTTGGTAAAATATACACCAAAAGAAAAACCGAGCATATAAAACACAATAAGCAAAAGTCACTCAATTCCAAAAAGCACAAATTCACATCTAAGGGTAAAACACATCTTTTGTACTCACCGTAACTTTACTTCCAACTATCTGCATGCAGTGATCGATGGAGAGTGGTTATGGTGTAAAACAAAAAACAAAAACAAACAGCAACCATATTAGTAATTAGAAGCTTTTTACAAAAGTTAAGTGTTTAGTAAATTAGTAAATAGCTAACCCTGTGTATGTTTTAATACTTTAGTTCTACAAACTAAATATATATAATCAGTATTCATTTCTAACACATTTAAAAAATGTGTTAAGTCTGTGGAAGGTTCCCCCCCCCAAAAAAAAATATTACAATTTGAGGTGTATGTTTTTTTAAATGTATGTGATGGAATTCTCATAGAGTGCAATCAAACACCAAGTAATGCAAGATTAAGTGTAATTAGGCATCAGATATTTTGCCAGCCCACAGCCCCTCCAAAACTTATCAACAGAAAATTACTTCTTCACAAACATTGCTTGTTTTTTTCTTTTCCCTGTTATAACAAGTATAACCTTAAGGTTGAAATAAGGTATTTTAGAATTGCATGCAACATCATGTACTTAAACATTGCATGCAACATCATGTACTAAGTTAAGAAATGAAAGTTAGGTTGAAAACTGGAATATTTAATATTATTATAAATTTAGTTTATAATATTTTGTATTATACTTGAAAATTACAAAGAAGAGAGATCACTTATGATTTTCGTTTTCTAGGTCACCTTAGCATTTCTAAGATCAGATTTTTCCATATCATATGAAGACAAAGAAACATTTTATATCTAAACATGCAGATATTCATAAGGAAGGAACAGTTCAAAATTGTAACTTTGAATGAGCTTTTTCTAATGGATAAGAGATAAGAGAATTTCTGAGAGGCAGAATTGTGTTTTAAAAAGAAGTAAAATCAAAGTCTTAAACATAATTTAATGCCAAAATCCAAACATAAATCAAATCATTGCTATCAGATTTCTACACATGAATATCAAGCAATGTCCAAAAAAATGCTAATCCGCAATATAAAACCATTAATTTGATAGAAGTTATCAATATGTGTTCTATTTTCCAGCCAGTACTTTAAAAAGATCAAATATAATTGAAATTCCAGTAAGAATCCTAAATTGAATAGGATACCACAAGATACAAAATGATAATGACAGTTTTCAAATAAATGATTTTAGAGGAATCCATGAATCTCCAGAGAGAGAAGCAGCTTTCTTAAATATTCACTCAACAGACTATTTACAGGCAGTGATTATTGAGTTGAATAAAAGCCTCTTTGGTGCCATTAACAGTGTTCTGAATTGAAAGATATGCTATTGACCTAAATTATATCCTCCCACCAAAAAGATAGTAGTCTTACGTATTTGTCCCTTGTTTATTTAGCACAGACAGAAAAAAGAATGCCCGCTTGTCCTAATAATTAAGGTAGGTCTACATCCAGTGAAATGGCCAGAGTATGGCCCATTTAATGATTCATTCAGATTGAAAAATGACTACATTTAGCTGAAGCACATACAGCGACCAGATACGATTGGCAGAGGAAAGCTAAGAAAAACTGGTCTGGTAATGTTTGGGTTCAGGTGTTTCACCAAATCCAGAGCATGCCTGGAAAAAAAGACCTGAGAAAGAAAATATCTATAATGGTAAAAGCAAAGCCATAAAACATGTACACACACACACACACACACACACACACACACACACTTTAACTGCTTATTATACAGGTCAATCTAAAAAACCTATAGATGTATTTGCTATCACTATTTGAAATTATTTCCTATTGAGACCATTTTTTTTTCAATCAATGATACCTGTCAAGGGCTCATGTGTCTTTAAAAATATAATTTTACATATTTTTAAATATCAATTTTAAAGATTGTGAGTTAAGTTAGAAATGAACTCGCTTCTAATATTCTAATAAGGACATTGGCATGTGGCAAGCTACGGTTAGGATTTCAGTAACTAATTTTTCCTCACAATTGCTGAAATAGGCTGTTCTGATATAACATGCAAGATGCCCTCTAAACCAGTGATGTATTCTGTCCTGTTTCAGGATTATGAATTGGTATGACAACATTTGCAATGTTCATAAGCCTGGTTTTCCATTTCTGAAAACATATGTTGGTGTTTAAAATAGAGACTCTTCCAGTTTATTTGTGGCCAAATGGCCTACGTGTATCAACTATCTGAGGTCAGGTTCAGCATCGCGCAAGCTACAGTGAGCAAGCCAGCCGGGCTGGTGCAGAGGAAATGTTCCTCTCTGCTCCCTGATTTAAAGTTCATTCATCTCCAACAGTTACTCACGCTACTTTTGCCTTTAATATTCACACAACACAACATTCTCTATTGTGGGACCTGAAGAGGGAAAAACTAAGCAAAAGTTATTATTATTATTTTTTAATTTCCTTTATATTCTCTGATTCCATGCTAATTTTAGCAAAGTTAAACAATAGTCTCATGTTTGCTTTAGAAACAGGTTTTGAGTACATATCTGTGTATAGTTTCATTTTGCTTTACTGTCCTTACAGGCACCCAGACGGATGATGGACATTTTCTATTGAGCTCACATGTTTCTCATGCCATAGAAAATGACTAATGCAGGTGTGAGAGGGGGAAATGTACAATGTCTTAATTTAACTGTAATTCGCACTTTTTTTACATGTGACTAAAAAATATTTTTTCCACCAAGGTCTCTAGCCCTTAACTTACTTTTAGTTCAAGATGAAAGTTTTGACTACATACAAATAATTTCCATAAAGAAGTGGTTAGAATCCTGTTTACTTTACATGAGAAAACATTTTTAAGCAGTGTATCGATATAATGAAAATGCAAGCATAATAATGTATAAGATGTGCAAGCAGGATGAAACCTTGGTTATACATGGGAAAACAGCCATAGGTTACAACTTATGCAAATTTTATTGTCATAATCATGAAGAGGTCAAAAGGTGAGAGAATTGTTTGTCACTGAATGGCATTCCTCTCACCTTCATAAAGAAATTACATAAGCAATTTTCTTTGTTTTAACGGTACTAATTAATGGCTCCCCAAGGTGAGGGAGCTTTAAAACATGCTTATCAACAGGCTTTTTTTCACTATGATATTTGCTCCTTGAAAAATATTAGCAAATAAAAACGTATAATCTTGAAACTCTAATGAAAGTGCTAGACAACGTGTCAGATGCTCATATGTATGTTGAATGAAACAAAGGTCATACAATAAGTTACAGTACTGACTTTGGGGTGAACACCTGGCTTAAATTTAGGATTTTCAATGTCTTTTAAGAAATACTGAATTTCCATTTTTTGAATAAAGCAATTCAAGAGAGCTCATTGCACCTTTCCCCAAATTTTAGCATTTAAATCTGAAAAATAAGTGTATGACTTAAATTGTGCATTTCTTTGGTCATTTGAAAAGGAAACAATATGAGAAAGAATGACAAGTTCTACATAGTGACAGAGTGAAAATCAAAAGGTGAAGGAGAGCTTCATATAATGTTCATTACATTCAGCCCCACTGACACAACCAAAACAAAAATAAATGAACCAGAAGCACTAACAAAATCATCTCATTAAAAATATGGCATGATTATTCATATATTATTATCTGTACTTTGCACTCAGATTTGGTTATATAGATTCTCTCCTGTATTTGCCTTTAAGTATTTGAAAAATAACACTGAATGCACACCCTGCATTTTCCTAAAGCATTTTACTGTGAACAATAACTTGAGTGCAAAATGAGAAGAGATTCATCAGAATTTCAAAGTAAAACCCTATGCATCACCTAATTCTATTGAAAACGACGCTCATGGCAAATTTCACTTATCAGTCGAAACATATTTCTGCCCTTGGATACCAGAAGCAAATTAAAAAAACATGCTGTTGTTCTGCTTTGGCAGAGTTGCAATGCGTTATGTTTAAATAGTTCGGCATTCAGATTTAGCTTGCTTAAAGTATAATATGGAATCAATATGATCATAGAATTCAGGGCGAAATGCATCAGAATTGCCACTGCAATTAAGGTACTGACATAGCATTAATAGGAGAGCCAAATAATTTTAGAATATACTTTTCCAATGAAGAACTCTTTTCTTCTCCAGTCAGCTTTTTAAATTTAAAATATGCATGGAAATGCATATATGTATGTGTGTGTCTGTGTGTGTCTATATATATATATATAGACACACACACATGCACACATATCATATACATACCACACATAAAATCACTGTGTGTTTGTGTGTTTACATACACACATATAAGTAATATCAATATATACATACATAGTGATTTTATGATCTCAAAATAGAAAAAGGGTTTTCTTTTTTTAATTAATTTATTTATTTATTAAATATATTTTATTGATTTTTTTTGCCCCCCCTCCCTCCCATATATACCCTCCCTCCCCAGAGTTTTATGTCCATTGGTTGTACTTATATGCATGTATACAAGTCCTTTGGTTGATCTATTATCTCCCCCAGATCTCCCTCCCCTCCCCTGTAATTTAACAGTCTGCTTGTTGCTTTACTGTCTCTATATCTATCTTTTCGTTCATCAGTTTATAATGTTCTTTATTATCCATAAATGAGTGAGGTCATGTGGTGCTTTATAGGTATATAAACAATGCATTTCCCCATTTCAAAAATACTTGTTTTTAACAAAGAATAAAAAATAAAAACAAACCTATACTACCCTGTAGACTATTTTTGGGAGCACCTTAAGATGTGAACAAAGCAACATATCCAACAAAAAAATTTTGTTTTTCCTTCTGATAAGTCTTTCCAAATGAACCCCACTTCAAATATTTTGAGACTCACACAGATCTGATTAAAGGTCCTATTAAGCAACCTTCTTTATATCAAATTAAGCTGTACAATAACAATTACAAGGTAATTTACATAGTATTATGTAAAATAATGAAAAAACAAAACTGCATATTGATAATAATATTAAAATATTCATGCAAGCAGACCCAGGCATGTAGCTTTGGGTAAACTTAGTCAAAGCTTATGACTAGGCCATATTTGTGTCTTCACCCTCAAAATCTAAAATTTTCATGTAACAAACTGTATATTAAATAGAATATCTGCAAATTGTTGTCAGTTTTTAGTAAGCACACAAATCCTCCACCCCAGGACTCACTGGATTAACTCGGAGCCTTCTGTCTTTAGTTTGTCCTGTTTATAATGGAATTCTCTCTAATTTTGAACACTTTTGAAATATATACTAAATGTGCAAAAATACTTGTATAATTTTTTTCCCAAATAGGCTATGAGTACAGTGAGGCAAGAACTTGAAGATCTGCAGTTTATTTTTAAGCAGATAATGCTAAGCTCATTATGTTAGTGCCAGGAAAGACTACTTACAGATTTGGATGTAGCAAAAATATACTGGACAACCATCTCGTGCTTGGTGGTAAAATCTTTGTTTCGTAAAGGAGCTTTGCGTTCTTCATTGAGGTTCATGTCCTCCTGTTAGAAAGAACATTTTGGGGAACATTAGCAAATTTCTGCTTAAGAGTTTCAAAAGTGATGAATAAATATTAATATTTATTATTTTTTGTGGATCCTTTGCTATTATTTTCCACTCTAGATACTGTAATCTTATATAAAATCTACCATATATTCATGGCTCATATCTCTACCTAGTCAAATAATAAGCAGAAAAGAAAAGTTTTAACTATCCCACAGAATAAATTGGCAGTTTGTAGCATAAATATACACCAAACAGCCTTAGCAAAGCTATTTATTTGCCCTAATAGCAAAAATAAATATAATAACTAACAAACACATACTTTATTATTTGGTATATGCTCCCCTAGGATCACTATTATTTAGAGGAGCAAATACGGTTTATAAATTATCAAATATATATATATATGTATGTATATATATATATATATATATATATATATATATATAATCACTGAAGAAAATTTTATAAGAAGTTAGTGGATTTGAAAAAGCAAATCTCACACATCTAGAGGAAATAATGAACAACATAAACAGACCCAGAGAAAGAGAAGCAGCGATTAGACTCTCAAAGCTCAGAGGGAAAGTAAGGGAGGATGTGGGTTGTGTGCATACATATGGGCCTAGCCAGTGGCCATGGACAACGGGGGTTGGGGGTGGGGGCATATCTAGGGAAGGGTTTGGGATGGGAATGGGGGAATAAGGACAATTATTATATGTGAGACCATAATCAATAAAATAAAATAAAAATAAAAAACCATTAAAAAAAGAAAAAAAGCAAATAAAAAAGAGGTAGAAATATAATTACCTATATTGGGACAACAAAAATCCCTCATTGGAGGGGAAAATGTTCAGTTACAAGAACACATTGTTTGAGGCTCAATCAATGTTGGTTTGTATGTGAAAAAGTTGAGAATGTGATATGATGCAGCTACTTTGGAAAACAGTTTAGTAGTTCCTCAAAAAGTTACATATTACCACATGACCCAGGTTATACCCCAAAGAAGCAAAAACAAATATTCACACCAAAAACGTGTATATGAATGTTCAGAGCAATATCACCAATGAGTGGAAACAATCCGAATGTCCATCAAGTAACAATGAATGGATAAACAAATGTGATATGTCCATACAAGTGAATGTTATCTAGCCATAAACAGAAATGAAATACTCTTACATGCATGAACCAAGAAATCACATTATTCTAAGTGAAAGAAGCAAGTCACAAAAGACACATGTTATATGATTCTATTTATATTAAATGCCCAGAATAGGCAATTCTATAGAGACAGAAAGTGGGTTAGTGGTTGCCAAGGCCCGGGGAGGAGGGGTGGGCAGATTGGGGTATGACTGCTGATGGGTATGGCGTTTCTTTCTCGGGTGATAAAAATATTCTAAACTTACTATTGTAATGGTTATACAAATCTTTGAATATACTAAAAAACAAATTGAACACTTTTAGAGGGTAGACTTAATGATATGTAAATTGTACCTCAATTTTTAATTGATTTTTTAATCCCTTTATTCTCTTAGTAATTCTGGCCATTACTGTTTTGTGTTTTTTTTTTTTAATCAAGTAAACTAATAGGCAAAGAAAAATATTAAAGTTATTTAAAAGACTTATAGATGACAATGTGGGAGAAAACACAAACACAAAGGATCCATGAAAAGTAATCAAACTACACCTTTCTCTTAAATAGTAACTGCAGTGTCAGCCAGAATCCACAACCTGTATTTGCACCCACTGCAGTGACTCCTATGACAATTCTTATAAATCTAGTATATATATATATATATATATATATATATATATATATATATATACACATGATCATTCCTCCTATCACCTTTATCATAGCCTCTACCCCAGCATTTCCTGTCTTATCATCTTATTTCTCATTTGTATGTCATACTTGGTAATGACTCACTTGAAGGCAGAAGACATTTTTCTTCTCTTTCTTTCTTTCTTTCTCATAGGCTAGATTTAGCACAGTTGAATAAAAAATCGCAAACACAAAGTAGGATAGCACTTTTGATGTAGTCCACAGATACTCATCTATGCTCTGCGTCAACTTCAACTAACAGGGAACTCACTACCTCAGCAGGCCACCCACCCTCTCTTAGGGTAGTTTGATTATTGCTAAGGTTTTCTTTGGATGCCTGGATGTGAAATATGTACTTTCTAATTTGTGAATCACTTATTTACTGGACACATACCATGCACCAGGAGCTTTGCTAGGTGGTCTATGGGGAGTGCAAATTTGAAAGTCTGTTTTTACACAAATTAAATGAGGTATTTATTTATGAAGCACTTGGGACAATGCCTGCTACTTAGTAAATGCCATCTTTCTTAAATAGAACTAATAATCCATGGACAAGTACGGAAAATGGATATGTTAAGAAATAATTATAATAGAGGAATGTATATGATGCTTGGGAAACAGGACAAATGGAATAGTCAGAGAAGTCTTCACCAGAATTTGGGTATTAAAGGATAAAAAAAAAATATGAGAGAAAGCAAGTAGACCAGAATGGTCTGCTGTCGTGCGTGGCTGCCCAACATCATTTGTATATGTCCACTACCTTTATTATACCTCACATTGTTAGTCCCACCTCACCAAGAAAGAATCTATAGAAACTACTAGTACATTTTGCCAGTCTCCCTTATAACTAGGGTACAGTCATGTGGCTGTTTCCACCAATAAAAGGCATTTATAGGAGGTGTAGATTCAGAATTGAGCTATGTAAGGATGTAGGCCACTAGTAAGCCATCAATTTTGCTGACATGGTTGGCAAGAAAGGGGATGTTGTTATGGAACTGAAGGCATCAGCCACATCTTTTTCATCATGACACTTTGAACATGTGCATTTTGGGTAACATCAATTCCTTATTTGGATTGTATTTCAGTTGAGTGGTTCTGGAACTTATTCCTATAATGATATCTGGAGCCTGTTTCTGCTGCAACCTATCTTGTTCAAGAGAGCTAACTAATATATCTTAATAGCATTTGTTTTCTATTTAAACTAACAAGAGTTTAGTGGATTCTCTTATATTCCATAATTTGGGCTATTAAAAGTAATTCAAATGACTAATGATAAGAGACTGAACTAAGAGAGATGGTACTCAGATTGGACAGAAGAAATAAACTCAACAACCATGTAAATCTTATTTGAAGGCAGCCTTCTCCCCTTTAGGATAAAGTATACCTACCAGCTTCAACTTTATGTGACATGGCTTAGCATCAATAGTGCTCTCTCACAAATATTCTGTGGTTTGATAAATACAAGCAAGGACTTCCACCTCCTTCATCTTGAAATACCATATTTACTCTATTAATTCAGCATCTGATATTTTTACCTTATTGGCAAGCACATTATTCTACTGACTCACATTGTGTTTGTTTCCATCAAAACTTCTAGTACTGCTCACATATGCTAGGCCCGTGGTCAGCAAACTGCGGCTCGTGAGCCAGATAGGTCTCTTTAGTCCCTTGAGTGTGGCTCTTCCACAAAATACCATGGCCTGGGAAAGTTTATTTTGAAGACGTGGCATTAGAAGAAGTTTAAGTTAAAAAAATTTGGCTCGCAAAAAAAATTTCAACAGTTGATATTTGGCTCTGTTGGCTAATGAGTTTGCCAACCACTGTGCTAGGCTATCTATCTACGGCCTCAAAACATTCAGGCTAAATTAACCTCCTGCAATGGGGTTAGCATAAGTCTGCATAGCCCAAGTAAAATCCACTTTGGACACTGACAAGATTTTGTGTCTAGATCTGTAAACTTTACCACCAGGCCTGAGAGTGTAGTAGTGCCACCGGTGGCAGTCTCTAGGCTGAGAATTTTTTCTCCTCTTCTAGTGGCATTTCTATATTACATGTACCTCTATTCAATTTGTAATGGCCCACACCACTAAGATCACGCCATCAGACTAGAAACATTTTGCATGGAGGTAGGCAGGGCAATAAGGGAAATATGAGATTACAGACCTCAGGGGAATGTTGTAAGGTGAAGCATGATCATGCTCCTCAAGCCCTGTGCACAGGGGTGGGCAAAAGTAGGTTTAAAGTTGTGAGTACTAAAAACAGAGAGTTTATTCTGGTATCACTACTTATTAGTGTATTATTTTCCACTAGAGGCCCAGTGTACAAAATTTGTGCATGGGGGACATCCCTCTCACAATTCAGGACTATCCTCTCCAATCTGGGACATCCCTCTCACAATCTAGGACTGCTGGCTCCCAACTGCTCGCCTGCCTCCTTCCTGATTGTCCCTAGCCGCTTCTGCTTGCCAGCCTGATCATCCCCTAATCACTACCCTGCCAACCTGATCAATGTCTAACTGCTCCCCTGCCAGCCTGTTTGCCCCCAAATTCCCTCCTCTGCTGGCCTGGTCACCCCTAACTGCCCTCCGTGCAGGTTTGATCACCCACAACTGCCCTCCCTTACAGGCCTGGTCCCTCCCAACTGCCCTCCCCTCTTGGCCTGATAGCCCACAACTGCCCTACCTTGTAGGCCTGGTCCCTCCCAACTGCCTTCCCTTGCTGGCCATCTTGTGGTGGCCATCTTGTATCCACATGGGGGCAGAATCTTTGATCACATGGGGGCAGCCATCCTGTGTGCTGGAGTAATGGTCATTCTGCATATTACTCTTTTATTACATAGGTTAGAGGCCTGGTGCATGGGTGGGAGCCAGCTGGTTTGCCTGAAGGGTGTCCAGGATTAGGGTGGTGGTCCCTTTGGGGTGTGGGATGGCCTGGGTGAGGGGCCTGTGGTGGTTTGCAGGTCGGCCACACCACCCAGCCACCCAAGTGGAGGCCCTGGTATCTGGGATTTATTTATCTTCTACAATTGAAACTTGGTAGCCTTAAGCAGAGGCCAAAGCAGGCCAGGACTGAAGCTTGGCTTCCTCCATTGCCAAGGGAAACCCTAGCCTCCTTCTCTCTCCAGCTCCATGGCTGCTGCCCTGTTTGTTGGGATTTATTTATCTTCTGTAATTGAAACTTTGTAGACTTAAGCAAGGCCTGGGCCGGCCAGGGTGTGTAGAAAACCTGGCTTCCTCCATCACCTGGGGAAACCCAAGCCTCCCTCTTGCTCTCTCCATGGCTGCAGCCATCTTGGTTGGGTTAATTTACATACTTGCTCCTAATTGACTGTTGGGTGTGGCTTGTGGGTATAGTGGTGTGATGGTTAATTTGCATGTTACTCTTTTATTAGATAGGATATGAACAGCTGTAAACCTACTTTTGCCCCACTCTCTATATTAACTAGCCTTCAAAAATGCGAGCTATTAGTGTCAGGATTGCCTCCTCAATCTCATTTTTTTATACCACTTTTGATCTTATCCCTTATGTTTTAACAATGCAAGGTTATTTGTAGTGTTTCTATATACACTATGCTCATACACCCATCCATTACTTTACTCATGATGCTGTTCTCTCTGCCTGCAATGTTGCATCTTTACCACCTTCTCCCTCTATTAATTGTATCTCATCTCATCCCACTCACCCCAACCAGATCCATCTGTGAATGACTCCCACGTACACTAATTCTTCATATTTTCCCCAAGTTACCTCATTTAAAAATAACTATTTTTCATTCTATTGTTCATATTAATTCTGATATTGCAACACTTAAACTGAAACTATCTGATAAGTCTATGTCCCCTAACCTAAAAGTTAACTGAGGGCAGAAACTGGGTCTTTTATATCTTTGTATTCCAGCAAAGAGCAGAGCTTCTGGAATGCACTAAGCAATTAATATTTGTTGATTCAATGTGACATTTAGGACCTTCTCTGTAAATACTTTAACTTGCTTTATAGCCATCAAGATTGTCCATACCTCTAACTCTGATGCATAGTTTGACTGGGAATATGTACAATTCAAATGAACAGAAAAGACCATAATAATGACTCATTATATTTTTATAGAAATAATAAACTACTAATTAGGCAGCTAATACTTCCAATCCATTAACTCTAGCTTCATAATACAATCATAAAACTAAATAGAGCAACACTCATAATTCAATATTAATTCTAAACAAGATAATTGAATATAAAACTACTTCTGAACATACTGCATTCTGATACTACTCAAAACACAAAAGTAAACTTTTAGAATGTTTAAGATTTAGTTAGCATTTCTATAATACTTAAGAAGAAATTGGTGTTTTGTAGTTTTTTAAAATGTTGTTTGAAGTCTACATAATTGACCATTTATATTTTTAAGCCATACTTATAAACATTAAACCAATTTTCTCCTTCTACATATTCCATGATGTAATTTTCCCATTATAAGCATATTCTTTCACTTCTTCAGCAAATACTGTATTCTTCAAGTTATCACTAAGAAGCCATATTAGCATCAGCAGAGCTAAAAGTTGAACCAGTTGCCCATTCGTTAATTTGTATTCTCATTCATTCAGTAATTCTCATTTTCTCTCTCATTTTCCCTCTTTCAACTCATAAATCTTTAGGTGACAATATAATTTTTAAAACTTTCTCATCTTTTAATATCATATTCTAACTCTTCCACCATTGTTGTTTTGTTTTATGAGAGTTAAATTATGTTTTTACAACTCTTCCTTTCCTATAAGAGAGAAGTAGTACTTGTTCCTTCTTTATATAAATTTCTATATTTTCTATAAATTGTTTGTTTCTGAAACATGCCTTGATCCCAGTTTAAGGCTGGATTTTCCACCTGTTTTAAAATCTGAAGTTGACTTCACCATCAAATGTTTGCCCTTCACCTTCTGCTTCTCAACAGTAATATTTCAAGTATGTTTTTAACTTCAATGTTTAGGGTATCTGAATAAACCAATAATACCCTAGTACCTAAAAATCTGTGGTAGCATGAACAGTGATTATAGTTACCGTATTTTCCGGCGTATAAGACGACCCCATAATAAATAAATAAATATATATATATATATATATATATATATATATATATATATATATATATATATATATATATATATTTTACAGTTAAAACATAGGTTTAGGCCTATATTCGCTGTATAAGACTACCCCTCACTTCCGAGGCAACACCAGTTCTTTTTTTAATTAAATTTTTAATGAATGACCCCTGATTTTCGGTTGACTTTTTTTCGGTTCAAATGTCGTCTTATACACCGGAAAATACGGTATGTTTAATTATTCTACGTTTATAAAATAACGAATTTTTAGAGCATTTGGTTAATTTATTCTTTTCTAAAGGTAAGTTCCTTAATTCCTTTAGTTTCTGTGGACAATAAAAGAAAGTGTTTCTTTCTAAAATTCCAATAAAATATTAAGGATTTTCTACATAATTAAATAATTGGCCAATTCTACCTGGCATTAAATAACTACCTGATGTGTTTTTAAAAATCCAGTTAATTTTATCTATATAGTCTGTAGCCATGTTACATTTAGAAAACCAGATAGAAAACAAAGTTAAAGAAAAAAAAAACTGTCGAAATGCATTATGTCTACAAATATTATGAAAACAAAAGCACAATCTTAAGTGAATGTTACCGAGTATGGCACAAAAACTCTTGATCTAGGAGCTGGAGAGCTTATGCTAAGTGAAATAACTCAGTCAGAGAAAGATAAATATCACATGATATCACTCATATGCAGATTATAATGAACAACAAAAACTGATGAACAAAAACAGATCCAGAGACAGAGAAGCATAGATCAGATGCTCAAATCTCAGAGGGAAGGTAGGGGCGGGTGGGGGTAAGGAGGAGAGATCAACCCAAAGACTTGTATGCATGCATATGAGCATAAGCAATGGACACAGACGGCAGGGGGGCAAGGGCATGTATTGGAATGGGTGGGTGGGAAGAGGGGAATATGGACACATATGTAATACCTTTATCAATAAAAAAATAAACAAAAATTTTAAATCTCTTCATCTAATTCTGCTTCCAACTCCTGTTAGAGGGATCCAACTTTAAATACTTACATATAACTGTTTGCCATCAAGAGGGTAAATTCAGAACATATATTTAGATATAAGAAAACAAAAATATTATTTTCACTTTCCCCAAATCTTTAATCCTGAGCTTAACATTCAACCAGTGGTTTCCAGAGTCAATATATTACATAAAGGATCCACTGCAATTTGTGACATATTTATTTGTATTCAGAAACTACAAGAAAATAAGCTTTACTATTTACCAGGACTTTAACACTGGAGTCCTCACTGGATCCATAGGTCCAAATGGTAACTGAAGTATCTTCAGGGAAAGGTGGGGTATTAGCAATGCATGTTTATTCACTATCAGTGCACTGCACATACTGCAGTTTACATGTACCTGGTTAAGTGGATTTGTAGTTTCCTTTATCTATTGTATTTTTAACCAAATCAGCCTAAAAAAATGGAAAAGTGGTTTCCAAAGTTTCCTGCAAAGACAACAGATTGAGGATAGTAGCATAATACCAACAATGCAAACACAAGAGAAGAAAATGCCAGACTGTTATCTCCTACTCTATGTTTGAGCCTTTCATCAGTCATACAATATGGTAAAAATAATGAAAATCTAAGGCTTATAAGAAGTGGATCCCACAAGATTAAAATTTATTAAGGTAGCTTTGAAGTATGGGTGTATATCAATTATCCATGATGACTCCCACTTTAAGCCACCTCAATTTAGCAGACCATTTACAGTGGCGCCTCGCATAAAGAACGCCTCGCACAGCGAACGCTGCACACAACGAACTTCATTTCATGATTCATACAACGAAGTCGCCCGAGCTTCCACGACCGTTTTGCCCGAGCTTCCACGACTGCTTCGCCCGAGCTTCCACGATCGCTGCCGATGTGGACCCAGGAAGAAGCAGCAGTTGATGACACAGAAGTGGTGAAGGACATCATCACAGTGGCCCAAAGGTTGGAATTAGAGGTAGAGGAAGAGGATGTAGAGGAGCTTATTGAGGAACACGAAGAAGAGCTGACAACTGAAGAGCTCCAAGCACTTCTGGTCCAGAAACAGGACAATGCTCAAAGGGAAGCGTCATCTGATAACGAGGAGCAACAATCAAACAATCAACCAATCCCAACTGCAGACATCAAGAACATCCTGGTCAAATGGAAAGCAGTTCAGGAGTTTCCAATGCCCACAATCCGGATTCAGCTGAAGCAAACAGGATCAACGATCTTTACTCCGATACTCTTGTCCGTTATTTCCGGCAGATGTTGGAGAAAAGAGAAAAACAAACGACTTTGGACAGGTTTTTCATGAAACCATCGGCCAAAAAGCAGAAAATGGATGAAGATGTGCAAGATTCGGTAGATTCTACTTAGTCTGTCTTAAAATTAAAAAAAATGTGTGTTTTTTTTTTAAAAAAAATATGTTTTTAGATGTATCTAAATAAAAATAATAACAAAAATTTATCTTTTTTATGTCATCTTAGCATATTTTATGCTACAGAACGAATTATTTTTTTAACATGTATTGTTATGGGAAAACGCGTTTCACATAACGAACTTTTCGCATAACAAACTTGCTCCTGGAACGAATTAAGTTCGTTGTGTGAGGCACCACTGTAAAATCAATTTAATAGTAAAAGATGAAAGCTCTATGACATTGGGTAAAAACACTTGGTAGAAGCAGCTGAAATAATACAGGCAGAAACACATGACAGTAAATGAGAACAAATGCCTTTGTCAGCAAATACTATTAGAGACACTTAGAAATCACTGCTGAAAATTTGCTAAAACAAGTATTAGAAAAATTACTTAGTGTAAAAAGTTTATCATATAGTTAAATGAAAATACAACTCAGCTTATATTATTTGCTAGATTGCTTCAATAACAAAATATATAACCTATTTTTTCTTTGAGTTGCTAATGGAGCAATCTAATAGAGAAAACATATTACAAAATAAATGATTTACTCAATAAAAAAGATGCTTTATAAAAAGAAAAACTGAGAATGATTACTGAGTAAGGTTACCCCACATGCAAAATGCAAGCTATTGCAAGAAAGAAGTTGAAACCAAAGGACACAGAGTGCTATACACAGTCAAGAATGTAGCTATTTTTTAATAAAAGTTCAATTTTTCAAATACAATAGAATAGTTACAATATTTTGAAATGAGATAGGAAATAAGCATGGAAATATGTTTTACCTTACAGAGATAGCTCTGGTTATCTCAAGACAAAGCATTTAAAAACTGTTGATATTTAACATGACTTAGGCATTTTTCACTCACAAAAAAACAAGTGATCCCTTGATATTTAACAATTAGTAAAAAAAAGAAAAAAGAAAAAAAGAAATAGCATTGGAAGAAACGCACATTAGCAGACCGAACTTCCAGTTCTGTCTCCTTGACCCCTGTATGGTTCACTTCTCCCTCCCTCTTCCTGGCATTAGATGCAATGTCTGGAAGCAGACATGAGTAGACAAAAATGGGGATGACGCTCTCCTTGTTAAGAAAGAAGGAAATTTGCAAAGTGCCCAAGTCTCTGATAACATCTATTAAAGCCATTTTTAAAGCCAATTTTGAACCCTTTTATATAAAAATGTAACATCCAGATTAGTTGCAAGAACAACTGACAGTCATCAAGGAAGATGGAAATTTACTAGCCACAGTTCAGCAGGAAATCTTTGCTTGATTCATAGACCGGATAGAGAAAAGTTAGTACTATGATTTAATAAGTGCTGCTAATAATGTTCTTGTTCCACATGGACCTACATATCTTTGGCAGATTTATGTTTCAACTACAACAGACATCAGACCAAATATCAAAATAAAATGATCTTGGAACTAAACCTTCTAATTGCTGTCTTTTTTTTTTTTTTTAATAAGACATAAAAAATAGCATCGTCATTGCTCTCACTAAAAAGTTATTAACCATGACAGAAAAAGCTTTTGTGCCATTAATAAATAAAATAAACTCATTTTAAATTATGGAAAGATCATATTCATGACATGCTTTCCTCATTTTTACTACGTATTTTATAATGTACATAATATTAGTACATGCATAAATGTATATAATTATTAAATAAAATATATTGGGTTACTTGCTCAAACATGGGTGAAAGTAGATTTATGGTTGTGAGTACACAAAACCCAGTTTATTCTTATATTATTATTATTTATTTATTATTGTATTATGAATTATTATTATTATTACGAGAGGCCTGGTGCATGAAATTCATGCATGGAGGGGGGTTCCCCTCAGCCCAGCCTGCACCTTCTCACAATCCCAGAACACTGGGTCCTTCCTGCCTGCCTTCCTGATTGCCCCTAACCACTTTGCCTGCATGCCTGATCGCCCCTAATCTCTCTGCCTGCCTGATCACCCCTAACTGCTCACCTGCCTGCCTGTATGATTGCCACTAACCACCTCTTCCTCGGCCCCCACCACCATGGCTTTGTCCAGAAGGATGTCTGGAATGATGTTCAGAAGGTTGTTCAGCTGTCCAGTCTGATAAGCACATTATGTTTTTATTATCGATTATTATTGACCTACTTTTGCCCCCTCTCCACAGGATATAAAGTCTAGAGACTATTACACTAGTCCAGAAGTTGATAAAGTTTTTCTGTAAAGAATCAGACAGTAAGCCGAGACCGGTTTGGCTCAATGGATAGAGCGTCGGCTTGGGGACTGAAGAATCAGACAGTACGTAAATGTTTAGGCTTTGAAGGTCAGAGGGTCTTTGTCACAGCTACTCAACTCTGCAGTTGTAGCACAAAGGGAGCCATGGACAATATGTAAACAAATGGCCGTGACTGGGTTCAACAAAATTTTATTTATGAACACTGAATTTTATATAATTTTCATCTGCCCTGAAAACATCTTTTTATTTTCCGGCCAATCATTTAAAACTTGTAGACAGAGCCTGGGAAGGCACATGGGCATTTTCTTTACCGTCAGCTGAACTCAAGGTGATAGGCAGAGCTATGCCCTGGAAACATGCTTCCCCAATAAGGCTGGACATGTTATCAGTTCTGACTTCATATCAGCCCAAGTGTCGCAGGGGCAGGACTAGATATGTAAATCCAGGCATGCTAGGGCCTACTTAAGAATGCAAATAAGTTGGTGATACTTCCTGGTATTGGGGGTATAAAATAAATGCACTGGGAGGGGTCAGGATCATCTTTGTCCAGCCTCTCCATCAGAAAGAATGGCGGCCCACCCAGTTCCTAGCTTTAAATCTATTTCTGCGTCTCCCTTCCCTTCCCTTCCCTTCCCTTCCCTTCCCTTCCCTTCCCTTCCCTTCCCTTCCCTTCCCTTCCCTTCCCTTCCCTTCCCTTCCCTTCCCTTCCCTTCCCTTCCCTTCCCTTCCCTTCCCTTTCTTTCTTTCTTTCTTTCTTTCTTATTATTTTTCAACCCATGGCTGCCTCCACTTAGAACTGGTTCATTCATCTCTTTTTCTGTGCTGGACATGGAAAAGGGAGATCCCCACCATGTCTGGCCCCTGCAAAAAATATGAAAACAAGCCCTGGATGGCATGGCTCAGTTGTTTGGGTGTCATCACATACACTGAAAGGTTGCCAGGTCAGGGCACATGCCTTGGTTGTAGGCTCAATCCTTAGCAGGGGTATGCAGGAGTCAGCTGATCAATGTTTCTATCTATCCCTGCCTCTCTCTGTAAAATCAATAAAAACCTATTTCAAATTTTGTTAAATATATAGAAACAATTCTTACCCTGTGACTTGTACAAAATGAAATCCTAGAGGCAAGGCTGGCATCTTTGTCATCTTTCTATTCCCTGTATTTAATAAAATATCTGGCTTTCAGTAGAGAGTTGTCAAAGTTCTCCATGACACACATTTGCCTTTGCTTTTTCTTCCTCACAAGTACACCCTGTGTTCTGTTATGTCACCCCTATTAGAACATAATCTGACTGGAATTTTCGTTGTTATTCTCTGCTCTCTCTCTCCCCAGAGCTTAGAACACTGCCTGGCATGTAAAAGACATTGGGCTTCAATGAACTAAATCATTCAAACTTGAGAATGCTTTAAGAAATGAAGACTGAAAATTCAGAAGTGGCACTGGGTTTCATAGCATATTCAGGTATTGAATGTTTCCTCCCTGAGCCCCTGGCACTGGGTTAAATATCCACAGTAACCTACTCCCAGCTGTTCCAAAAACATGGAAATCAGCTGTTTACTTGTTTGTCTCCCTGACTAAACTCTGAGCTCTGTGGGGGAAAGGGAGGTGTTGCATTAATCTTTGTACCCCCAGTATGTAGCATAGGACCTGACATATTGCCCATATAAATAAATGGTTGTGAAAATGCATTGCCAATTGATACTATTAGAACCTTTCAAACAGTAAAAATATTTTGTAAAACAGTAAAAATATTTTGGAAAACTTTCAAACAGTAAAAATATTTTGGAACAAATCAAGAAGAGAAGCGGTGAACTGTGAAGTTTACCAGTTACAATCAGAACAAATTTGCAAACCTAGTTCCTTTAACTTCTCTTCATGGGATTCCTAGCCTACTATTCTCTCAGTTGTGAAAGCTTTGGTGAGAATTATACTTGGAAAGGAAATTAAAAAGTGAACCACATTTAGTTATCTTTTAGACCTGTTTTTTGGGTAAATTTTGCTTCTCCTTCCTAAGCTTTTCTTCCTTAAGAGTCTGTGTTGATTAAAAATGATGCTGGAGTTTTCTCAGTCTAATAATAAGGAGTAAGGATACTGAAATGAAAATGTAGCCAATGAAAATTATGTTATCCAGATAATTTCTAGGGATCTAGTCACTTCTGAAAACTATTTCCGTGGCTTATTATAGATTTTAAGGTCTACTTTACCAGTTAATTTATTTTAATCTAGCTTAACTATTAATTAAAATTATTTATATTGAGAGCACTAAAAGGTTCTCATCCAAGCTAACCAATTCCTACAAAACAGGTGTTGAGTGAGAAGCCCATGATAGTAGTCAGGGCTAAATAAGCACACTTGCGCTAAAGTACACCACCTACAATTCAGCTATTCTCTTAACTAATTAAAGGCAAAAGTGAGAGAACAAAATTAAAAGCTGTAGTATTATTTATTGGAGTTCTATCTGATGGAATATGGGACAGATAACTTAGCATTTATTGCATATAACTATATTCTTATTAAATTACTAGTGGCCAGATACACAAAATTTATGCAGGGAGGCAGGGAGTGTCCCTCAGCCCAGCCTGCACCTTCTCCAATCTGGGACCCTTCGAGGGATCCTACTGGGATCAGGCCTAAATGGGCAGTCGGACATCCCTCTCATAATCCAGGACTGCTGGCTCCCAAATGCTCACCTGCCTGCTTTCCTGATTGCCCCTAACTGTTAGTGCCTGCCAGCCTGATCACCCCTTAACCACTCCCATGCCAGCCTGATTGATGCCTAACTGCACTCCTGCCAGCCAGATTGTCCTTAACTGCCTTCCCCTGCCAGCCTGGTCATCCCTAACTACCTTCCCCTGCAGTCATGGTCACCCTCAACTGCCCTCCCCTGCAAGCCTGGTAATCCCTAACTGCCCTTCCTTGTCAGCCTGGTTGACCCTAACTGCCCTCCCCTGCAGGCCTGGTCACCCCTAACTGTCCTCCCTGCTGGCCCAATTACCCCCAAATTCCCTCCTCTGTCAGCCCTGTCACCCCGAACTGTCCTCCCTTGCAGGCCTGGTCCCTTCCAACTGCCCTCCCCTTCTGGCCATCTTGTGGCAGCCTTCTTGTGTCCACATGGGAGCATCCATCTTTGACCACATGGGGGTGGCCATCTTGTGTGTTGGAGTGATGGTCAATTTGCATATTATTCTTTTTATTCTTTTATTAGATAGGATGCCAAAATGCAAAATACATTAATACAAATTGCTGAATAGCAACAAAGTATAAAACATCAAATGTGCACATGGAGTCATATGTTAAACATTGTTATTAATAAATGAAGTTGAAATGAACTGGCCTAGGAATTAATAATAAATCATCATAATCTTTTGCATATAACCAAACTACTTAATTACCTGTATTAGAATACAGTCTTTATTGCCATATTTATATGAATCCAATGTCACCAGTACAAGCTGGATCTCCACTCAGTAGATCCTTGTGCTAGCTAATAGAAATTAAATTCCAACTTGAGACTCTACATTTATTTTTAAGCTTAAAATGGAATTCCTTTACCATCTCCTCTAGCCCCCCCTAAAAAGAACAATTGCATACAAAAGAGCAACAATATCCAAAACAAATTTGAGTGTTATGATATACTTATCTCCTTGCTCTAACTGCATTAATTCAATTTGGATAAAAATAAATTATTACTATAAATATTTAGCAGTTATTCACCAATATACTCAATATACAAAAACAAGTTTAGTCTCAGTAAGCTTAAGATGTTGAATAGTTACTCGAGTATACCATTTTTTATTTCCTTACATTTAAAGTGGCAGGAAGGAGATATTTCACCAATACTACTTAAAGGAAATTCAAAATGCCTCTGATTAATGTGAGAAACACTACTAATATGAACTTTATTCAAATTTGAATTTGGGTTAGAGATGATATAGACTACTAGTATATAGTTCAGTCATCCTTTGAAGTTATCCCCCCCAAAATGTGGAAACAGTATTGTTGTTTTGGTCCTATTACTTTTACCCACTTATATAAGATTTTATTAAATATATTTTATTGATTTTTTTTACAGAGAGGAAGGGAGAGGAATAGAGAGCTAGAAACATCAATGAGAGAGAAACATCAATCAGCTGCCTCCTGCACACCCCCTACTGGGAATGTGCCCACAACCAAGGCACATGCCCTTGACCGGAATTGAACCTTGGACCCTTCAATCCACAGGCTGACGCTCTATCCACTTAGCCAAACTGGTTTTGGCAAGATTTTAAAACATGACTATGGGTGAACAGGGGAACAGAGTCTTAAAGTGCAATTATAATTTACCCCGTTCAGGTAATGATAACAATTATATAAAAACAAGTGGCTGTTTTTATTATAAAAAGTTTTAATCAAAGAAACACCTCCTTAGAGGAAGTCAATGGGGAAAAAGGGGAACATCTGTAATACTTTGAGTAATAAAGATAAATTTAAAATAAATAAAAAATAAATACTCCCAAATTTTCAATTAATAGTCAGTGACCATACTCTAAGAACAAAATTCACTTTTACAAACTATTGAAGACACACAGCTAATAAACTGTTTGTTCTCTATACAATAAGCAATCACCTAAAAGTTTCAAATTTGGAGCTTTAAATCTATCAGCAGTAGCCACTGATACCATTACTCAGAAGATAAGTCCATTATTGTTTCGTTGAGTATCCATAATATGAAAGATGACATACAATGTTTAGCAATGTATAGATGACACTCAATGAAACATTTGTAATTTGCTAATACACTAGTAAAGTAAAACCTGACCACTCAGATATTTTAATTAACGAGACTTGTTCCACGATTTTACGTAGCTCTAAAGAATCAAGTAATTTTTAAATGAATTATTAGTAACTAAGACTTCTTATAATTAAATAAGTCAATACCTAAAAAAAAACCACATGTCCTGCAGTAATTAAAGTTTTAGCTGAATGTCCCCTGTTATCTACATCTACAAGCCTAAACAATGAGAACTACTGTTATAGACAAAACATGATCCTCAGGCATAACAAGTTTCAATGATCAGAGTAAGATAGGATTATATTTGAATATTGCTTTTCATTATTTAAGCTTTCACCAAGTTTCACCAAGTATATCATTACCCAGAAATTCCAAATAATAATTTTATCAGCAATGTTAAAATAACTTATTTCTTGTCAAGCATCTCAAAGACACAAGAGGAAATAAAATCAATGTTGGGGGGTGAAGAGGGGAGCATTTCAAATTGAAGAGAATGATCAGCTGCATCAAATGCTGATAAATCAATCAAAATGAGACTAAGAACTGGGATTCAGCAGCATGAAGATCTTTGGTGACCTTGATGTAATGGTGAGGTGGGAGCCTGGCTGGAGTGCGTTTAGGAGAGAAAGTGAGGGGTGAGAAATCAGAAACAATCAATATAAACAAAATTAAGTGAGGTATTTTGCTTCAAAGGAGAGTAAAAATAAAGCATGGCTGGCAAGGGAGATAAGGTCAAGAAAAGGTTTTATAAAATGAGACAGGTTGTATGCTGCTTGGAATGACAGAAGACAGAAGAGAAAATTTATTGGATCAATGTCCCTGAGTAGTTGAAAAGGAATGGAACCTTGTACACAAATGGAAGGATTTGGAACATAAAAAGTTCACCTATGGTGACAGTTAGCAAGACAAACTATGTGAGTGCAGGTACTAAAAGTTACGTAGATATATATGGTGGTGGAAGTTTTCTTCTGATTGCTTCAATAAATTAAGCAGCAAGGTAATCAGCAGAGTATAAAGATAAGTAAGAGTTCTGAGGATTGAACATCAAAATACAGGTGTAAAATAGTCATCTAGGAGCACAGTTGAAGGACTGGAGTTGAAATGTATAAAATAATTGTCTGAAAACATTGGGGCCTACTAAAACATCAGAGCAATGTTTCTGATCATTAATAGGGCATTATTGGATTAGAAAAGGCAAAACCTGAAGGACAGGAGGAAGACCAGTTGGAAGGCTATTTTAGTATTCTACAAGAAACAACTAGAGAAGGATATTGTCGAAACTAGGGCAAGAGTACCTAGAGGACATTCGAGGAAACATATAAAAGTCATTGCAAAAGCAGAGCCAATGGGATTTGGCAAGCAACTGGAAGTGACTGAGAATGCCAATGGAGTGCAAGATTGCCTGGAAGTGTCAAGCTTAAGTAAACTAGACTAGGGCAATGCCACTGATAAACTCCAAGAACTATTTCAATTCTGTAAAAATTAGTAACCAAGCCGAAACCGGTTTGGCTCAATGGTAGAGCGTCGGTCTGCGGACTGAAAGGTCCCAGGTTCGATTCCGGTCAAGGGCATGTACGTTGGTTGCGGGCACATCCCTGGTGGGGGGTGTGCAAGAGGCAGCTGGTCGATGTTTCTCTCTCTATCTCTCTCCCTTCATCTCTGTAAAAAAATCAATAAAATATATTTACAAAAATAAAAATTAGTAAGCAATTGGCAGATTAAAGCGGTAAGTATAATTTGAGTGAGGCTTGAGTGAAGAGGGAAAAAAAAACTATTTAAAAAAAATAAGTGTTAAATCAAGGAATGTTTCTGCTTCTGTTGCTATCATCACTGCTTTGGAGTGATTAAGATAAGGCAACCAATTGGTAAACTGAGGGGCAATCTAAGTGATCTAGAAATATTGGCAACTAAAGAAAGAATAGAGATTTATTTGATAAAGAAAGGTAATGTAACAAACATTTATGAAATTACTTATACAGAGAGCTTATATGCCAGGCACTATTCCAGGAATGTCATCTCCTTTAATCCTCTAAGATAAGCATATGAGGTAGATCTTTTTATGTCTTTGTTACAGTTAAGGAAAATAAAGTGTACAGAGGTTTATATAACCTTTGCAAGTTAATACGATTAATGGCAAAGCCAGAATTCAAATCCAAGTCGGAATGACCCCAAAGGCCTTGTTCATAACCACTACACAATACATACTGTGTAAAATTAGGAACATGAGGGAGCTAGCATAGATTATTTAGCTTCTGGTGTAGAAGCCAGAGTTTAGAAAATCAAGGAACTAAGAGCAAAAAAACATGGGGTTGTCAACATAATAGTTGAAATCACCAAAATCAAGGGAAAAGTTAAAAGGATAGCCAGGTGCTTTTATCATTAAGGAAGGTCAGCAGATAACAGGCTTCACAAGAGAAAGGGCTGCTGAATTATGGTTCAAAGATGGCATGGAAGGAGCAGGAACAAAAAAGAGTGCACAAGGGTGTACGCAGGATGAGGAGGACTGGCTGAAGAGGGCACAAATGTCAGGATTTGTGTCAGGGGATAAGCTAGATAGAAGGAATAGTGGCTAGATAGAATAGTCAAGGAAAAGTTTAAAGATAAAGGGAATAAAGTTTGTCTTCATTCAACAACTTTCAACTGATGTTTATTGAAGGCCTATTACCTCCTATTCTAGGCACAGGAGTGAAACAGTGGGGGTGGGGAAGGTGGGGACAAGCTCTTCCATGAGTAGAGTAGAAGGGTCTGGATTTGCAGTGATTAGTAACCTTTTATTTTGGTGTGGGTGAAGGGACCTTGGAAATTCCTATGAACTCTAACTCTAGATAAATAGGCATCCAACTGAAAACATTACAATGCTAAGTGGGAGAGAATAAAGAAATCATGAGTCAGGATCTCCACTTCTTTTCTGGTCAAGCAAACCAATGTAATATGGCCCAAATTCTCATCTCCCCCTTCTCTTACCATAAACTACTGAATACTCAAAACATTATATTTATTATCTATATAAGAAACTAGAGGCCCGGTGCACAAAAAATTTATGCACTGGGGTGGAGGGGGGGCGTCCCTCAGCCCGGCCTACACCCTCTCACAATCCGGGACCCCTCAGGTAGGATCCCTAGGCCTGACCTGAGATCAGGGCCTATAGAGGCTTTCTTTCCTCTGGTTGCCACTGTTTGCCATTTGTGCAGTGCTACTCCCCCTCCCCTAACACCAATGGCCTCCCTCTACAGGCAACAGGCTGGGGTGCAATGGCTTGGCTGACCTGGGCCTCCCTCTTTATTTGCTAGGGGGCAGGGCCAGCCCTGGGAGGGGCCGTCTGCCTACCTGATTACCCCTAACCATGCTGCCTGCCTGGCTGATTGCCCCTAACTACTTGCTTGAGGGTGGGGCCAGCCAGAGAGGGGTTGTCTGGTCTCTGGTCATTCTGGTCATGACACAGATGGCCTTTTATTATATCAGATAATATAGACCACAAGCTATAAAATATAAGCAACATGCTAGAAAATACTGGTTGTGTGACTATTGCTATAGAACAAACTTGGAGGAATTAATTCCTCTGCCCCCTCTACTGGTTTTATCACTTCTTCCCATCCAATTCTGTTTCATATACCCAACAAGATACCTTGTGCAACAAAGAGGACTTAGAACTGTTTTGCTTTATAGAAACAGGAACACAAATTAGTTATCTGAAAACTTGATTTGATGTGCCAGAGACTACAAAATGCTACAGATCAAAAGTAAGTAAGACTGCCTCTGCTTTTAGGAGCTCAAATTGGAAGAGATAAGAATGTTTAACTCAAAAAACAGATACTTTTGAAAAATAGTTCTGCTGTATCAGCCAAGTTTCTGGTCCATCCTTTACATGACATAAACACAGTCCATTAAAACATACATTCTTAAAACCCAGTGTTATTCTGGGCACATGTAGTTTTAAATTACAACAAAAATAGGGGTCCACCTTACCATCATTTTTTCAAAGAGATCCAGTACTTCCTTTTCTGACAAATTCAAAGATCGTTCATCGAATAACGGCTGAGGTGCTGGAAATTCATTCATCGCAACTTGAGAATCAATAGGATGTTGAATAAAATGTTTTTCTTTTTTGACAGTAGATTTTCTAAAACTTGTGATTCGGTCACGCTGAAAAGAGAAAACAACAACAACAAATAAGCCCTAAAAAAAGGAGATTGAAAATCTTAAAAAAAAAAAAAAAAAAAAAAGAAAGAAAGAAAGAAAGAAAGAAAGAAAGAAAGAAAGAAAGAAAGAAAGAAAGAAACTGAAACATCAACGTGGCACTTAGTATGACATACAACATTATTGCCTTTTGACAAAATGTTATTTTAAGCAGCAAGCTCCAGATAGAGATTGTACTCTTTTGAAACCCTGAAGTAGCTCACCAGTCTCAGTGGTCTGGGGGCTGAAAAGTATTCCTTAAAAAGTAAAACTCAGTTCTCTGTCATTTCTGTTTTGCACAGTAAGTAGGTAAACAAAAAGTCCTGCATCAAAGTCCTGTAGGTTGTTTCAGGGAGAATATATCTTTGTTGGCAAATTTCAAATCATGAGAAAAAGAGAAAGAAAATAAATAGAGCTTCCGATATCCAGTTCTAAGGGGAAATTATAGTAATGATTCTCTTCCTCAGGGTGCCAGAAATTGTGACAATGTCTGTGAGTACTTGCTCAGTGTAGAGTACAATGGTTAAGAGCACAGACTTTGAAGGCAGACTACCCGAGTATGAATCTGCCTTTTACCAGCTCAGTTTGCTTGAGCAAATTAGTCTCTGTTTCCTCATCTCCAAAACAGCACAATGAGCCCTAGCTGGTTTGGCTCAGTGGATAGAGCATCGGCCTGCAGACTGAAGGGTCCCAGTTTCGATTTCAGCCAAGGGCACATGCCTGGGTTGCAGGCTCAATCCCCCGTTGGGGGTGTGCAGGAGGAAGCCTTGTTGGGTATATGAAACAGAATTCTCTCTCATCGCTGATGTTTCTATCTCTCCCTCCATCTCCATTCCTCTCTGAAATGAATTTAAAAAATAAAAATAAAAAATAATGTAGCACAATGACTTAATATATGTCACATAAGTAAATAATGATATTACTTACACCATATGGTTATTGTGAGGTAAAATAAAGTGATATGCCTAGTGCAGTTAGCTGCTATTTACTATTGCTGTTCTTACTATTACTGTTATATCCCCTACCTTTTATCTGTCCTAAAAAGTAGAACCAACAAGACATCACCTTTTCCATTTACTGGAAACACGACATAAACAGAAATATCTTAATCCTATAAACACTATTATGAAGAACTTGCTATTTAATGCATATTAACTCTGAATCATTGATTCCATGTACAATCTCTAATAATTAGCTTTCTATTTCACATAAAGTGGGTTAACAACTCCAATTGCACATAAACAGGCCATTCTGTTTTAAAGCACAAAACATTAGACATCAAAAATTAGTAAGGACCATAAAACTGAATGCATCTCAGTTTTATTCTGGTTTCTGTTAGGAAGCACATGCACACTGTCAGCTCGAGTTAAATAAGCAGACACATTGCAGATGCAAGGACTATGCATCTTTACTGCCAGGTTACTGTGTCCTTATACATTACTTCAACAATACAAAAAGCATCAAGAAGCCATTTCTGAAACTTATATAAGTTTCTGTTGACCCTCAGTAAAAAAAAAAAAAAAGACTTTACATATTAGTTCAAAGAACACTTTTTTTTATTAAAAGGTGTGCTTTGAAATAAATTAGTTTTAAGCAGCTTATTTAGGATTACAAAAATGATTTTAGTGCATGGTTGCTTACAAAGGGATTATAAAAATCATAATATTCTAGAGCTGGAAGAAACTTGAAAAATCATCCAGACCAACTCTCATTTCACAGAAAAAGTGAATCATTAAATTCATGAATTTCTGGTTCTATCCCAGTGTTCACATTAAAGTTCTTTTTTTTAAATAAACATCTTGAATGATATTTTCTATTTTTTAAAAATTCTTTGAGAAAAATTAAGTTGATTTAGATATGTAGTATATCTCCAAACAATTGAAGAAAAAAATATTAAGCAATCCCAAATAAGCTGAGTATATATTCAACAGTCAAATTTCACTAAAAGATATGGTGGACATAAAAGCATTTAAATATGCAATCAACCTTTAAATCAACATATCTCTGTTCCTGTCCCTTCATATCATTTAATATTTACTTTTGCAGAGCTCGCTTTTCTACCGAGTAGCATTATTTACATATATATTTGATCTTCCACTATGCCCTTCATTTCTATCTAGAAAACTGGCTTTTGCTTTCAGCTATATCTTGATAAGAAAATGAAGTTAATCCACATACTTTCACCTACTTAAATTACTAACAATATTTTACATTATTTGTAGATAGGTAATTTCACCAAGTAAAAAATTGCCATTGCTTGCAATACTGTTTCTTTAAAGTTTAGCTATAAAAGGGCACTTTAAATTTTAAAGCCCATAACTTTTAATAAGGTTTACTGTGACATACTCAGCTCAAAAATATTTAAGGATTTTAAATATCTGACTAACATAATGAACTTAACCTCATTTCTAAGTTACATTAACTTCTTCCAATATTCACATTACTAGTTAACATAATCACAGTCAATTTACTTAGCTATCAAAAAAGAAAACATCTGGATTTTCCAGAATGATATTTACATAGAGATTTTATTTTAATTTGGTTAAGTATATATCAAGACGATAATATCAAGATTTTGTTGAGATTTCATATAATTATTTTATTCTAAAATTCAAACAAAGAAGTTACTCTATTGAAAATTCTTCCATTCTACTGCACTTTCTAAACATCCAAACATTCTATATCTTACATATATCAATGCTGTAATGTCCACTCACTTTAATATAAAAGCAACATGCATAAATAATGTAATAACATAGTACTAAAGACCACCTTACCACATCATCTGCCAAAGTTTTTATTTGAATGTTCTATTAAAACCAAAAGAAAAAAAAAACCTGTCAATAAGAGAAACTTATAGATAAAACAATAATTGAATAATTCTCATTTTTATTTTATCAAGGATAACTAGTGAAAATAATCAGACAGTTTAAATATATTAACAAGCAATTTTTTTTTACAAAAGGTAAAAAAAACAACTTTTTAAAAATTAAAAATGAAGGGTGGGTTGGGGATGTCTAAAGTTGGTGTGCAAGGTCCCAAAGTCACATGTGGATCAGACATCATGGCCACAGTGCTCAAACATAAGAAAAGATACAGCAAGCCTCTTTCAAGTTTTTTCAAAGTTTTAGAATGAATGATCATGTTTTTACAATAGATAAATTTAAAAATATATAAATAAGAAAAATGTCACATTTAATAGTAATGAAATGTAACACAACAGCTCTGTCTAGAACTCTGTTATATCTGATGGGTATTTAAAGGACACCCTTATAAATAGTCTAGATAAAACTGAACTTAGTGATTTTTTTAAATATATGCCCATTTCTCAAAAACTCCAACAAACTTTTTGGATGTGACTTTCTACTTCTAATGCTGAGAATCATTGGAAATGGTGTATTCTAGTTAATAAAATACAGTGGTTAATAAAAACTACCACATAATATAAATGGGCACCATGATTTGAAGAATCAGAATACAATAATACTAAAGTAATAAAGCAAAGTAAGCAAAGTAACATCTAATAATTTAGTAATCTTCCTGATTCAGAAGATCTTACAATAACACCAGTGACCTAGTGCACAAAATTCATGCACATTAAAAGGGAATTAATTAGAGGTAATAATTTAATATTGCTATTTGCCCTTTCTTTATAATAGAAGTGTCAGAGATGAAAGAAAATTAGTAAACTGCATATAAAAATCTCCCTCTTGTCAGAATATGGGGCATGCTACTGGAACCAGAGTCAAGTCCCTGCCTACACACATGCACCTCAAAATTGTGCGAGACAAAGACCTGGATGCCCCTACCCCATTGGGCGAGATCCAGACCCAAATGGCCTCAACCCATTGGGCAAGATCCAGACCCAGATGGCCCCACCCCCATCAAGCCCCACTGGGTGTGGGGCATTGCCTCAGGTTGTATGGCCTGGTGCCAGCTTAGGGGGCGTGCCGGAGGTCCTCTGGCCCAGGCCAGAAGGCACAACCTGAGGTTCCCCATGAAGCCCCGCCAGGCAGGGGGTGCAGTCTCAGGTCTCTGCTGATTGCTCATTAAGGCTCGTTAAGGGAACTCAGCCTCAGCTGTGGGCACAGCCATTTTTGTTATGGTGTGATGGTCAATTTGCATATTATCTCTTTATTAGATAGGATACAATTAGCATAAAGGGCAGTTATTATATTATAAATATTTTGAACTGCCAACCAAATGACAAGATTAGGAAAGAACAGGTTTAGTTTAAATTGCCTGTTAGGAATTCAAATTAACCTTTCTGCTACATCATGTACATTTATTTCCTACAACATAAATTAATGATATATATCAACTTGGTCATGCATGCTCACATCCCTTTTTACTGAGCAAAATATGGTCTTCTTACTGACGGGGAGAAGTCCATTATGAGTTTTAAGGAAGTGAGAATTATTTGGTCTCAGGATCTCATGAAATTGTTTTCAAATAGCACCAACCAAAAGCTGTAAAGATCACCCTCCTCTCAATCAGCTGGGACAAATACCCTATTATCTACACATTTCATTTTCTACTCTCAATCCATTGATTCCCTCAGAGATCTACACTTCTACATCTTTATACAATGCCTTCACATGCTGACACAAACCCCAATCAATCTTTATTGCCTGAGGAAAATAAAAGAGGGGGGATTTGTTATATCAGAAAGGAATCTATTTTAAGAGAGATCTCCCTAGGACTATCGCCAGCTGGTATTTTCTCTTTAATTTTCCCTGTGGATTACTGGAAAGTGTTTTATGCACAATGACAAGTTTCATGATCTCCTGTAATGTAAAATCAGTGTGCAAAATGTCAAAGCCTCAAAAGTGCCTCAAATATTCTGTTACCATCTGGATATGTACCTGTCCACCTGTGTTATTATTAGACAGATTATACAGTTCTTCAAGCAACACCTGCTTTTCTTCTCTCCCCATCCTGTAGGATTATAAGCTCAAGACTAGAAACAAATCTATATCTTCAAATTTAGAATGTAAATTAGGGGAAAATATAATTTTATTTGGTCAAATTCTCTATGGCAAGGTACACATATGTGTGGACTTCTTTAAATCTATATCTCAGTTTTTAATATAATGTTGACAGTTTAATAGGAGAGCAGAAACAACATAAAAAGTAACGATAGCAACATTATCACCTTGTCTATGGGATAAAACTTGAGTGTTTTTCTATTTTTTAAGTAAACATATTTTTGTCCATATTAAATCACACATTATAGAATTAGAGACTATTAAAGTTAGATGGAATTTGAGAGCATCAAGTCAAAACATCTCATTTTGAAATTGACAAAACTGAAACTTGAAGAAGATGAGTAAATTCCCAAAGGAACACGGATCTGGTTATTACTTGATACTAAATCTTAGTCAACATGTGACCTTTTCAGTGAGTATAATTAAGCTCTAGAACATTAGGATTGAATTACTGAATTGCAACAGTTCATGGTAATATCAAATTCAGAGACACCACTTTGTAGGTAACTTCCCTTTTGCCACCATTACCTAGGGGGTCAAGTATCATTGGCAAGAGCATTCCCCTGGCACCCACAGTCCTTCCCCAACACATTTTACATGTCATCTACTAAACTCAATTTGACCAATATACTTTACGCTCTTTGGATGCTAATCAGTTAGTTATTCTCCCTATACAAGCTATATGCTAATTAGATTATTCAGAATTTTTAAATTTTACATTCCTAATTATTCCTTAATATTTCCACAATTCTATAAGTCATACCATTTCTAGGTGGGTGCAGGTGGGGAAAATGGGTCTACAATGAGCACTACATGAGCAGGAAGTGGGCAAAATGTCTGAGTCAGACTTTCACAAAGGGGGGTAACATTTATTAATGATTAGATCTGCATTGCATTTATTCAGACTTAAGATTCCCCTGCCACCTTGGTCTTCTCCCTTTCCTTCATTCCCAATAGCCAAGCAGCTGTCAAATTCCATGGTAATCTTCCTGCAGTTCCCTTTTCATCCTCACTCAAAACATCCTAGTTTAGATTCTAATCATCAGCAAGCAACAACCTCCTAATAATTACCTCTGCTTCAACTCTTTTCTCACTGCCAAAGTCCTCTTCTTAAAGCAGAGATCTCATTCCAACTACCATCAACTCTTACCTAGATTTCTGGAATAGCCTTCTAATCTCTCTCCCTGTTTTTGTTTTCACCCTCCTACAGTTAATTTTGAAAAGACTGAAGTGATACTATTAACATCAAAATCAGATCAGGTCACTTTTTTGCTCAATGCTTTCCAATGATGCTCTATTTTTACTACATGTGAAAGTCAAAATCCTTATAATAGCCTACAAAGAAGGCCCTATGGATCTGCATACTTGCTATATCCCTCTGACATCGCCTCCTACTACTTCCCCTTTTATCCACTCTGCTTCAGTCATGCCGACCACCTCACTGTTCCTCAATACACTAGCTCTTCCCTCTGCCTGGACTGCTCTTTTCCATTGTTCATATAGCTCAATCCATCACCACCACCATCCCCTCCCAAGTTTTTTCTCAGTGAGCCCTACTCTATCCACCCTGTTTAAATGGAAACACCTCCTCTGGGTACGCCTGACTTGCCTTACTGTGCTCTACTTTTCCTTGCTTCAGTAGGACTTATCACATTTTAACATAGTCTATAATTCACTTTTTTTGTCTATGAGCTCCATGAGAATAGAAATATTCATCTGTTTGATTCAGGGATGTACCCCTAATGCTTAGAGCATTGCTTGGCAAAGGGACACTAAAAATTATGACTGTCATACACCTGTTCATAGTCAATGGCTTCTAATACAGGATAAAGACTAATAGCCTTAATATGGCATTAAATTCCTGTATTATTCAGCCCTAATTCTATTTCTTCTCTTTGCTCACGATCCATATGCTACAAAAAACAAAATGGAAATCCTTTTCCCAAATGTATGGCCCAATACATCCTGATTCTGCACACACTATTCCCTGTACCTGAAATGCCCATCTAGCTAGATAAAGTTTTATTTCTAGAGCTACTATTGAGTTTAATGTTTGATTATTGATAAACCAAAAGTCAAAAATAATACTAGAGAAGAGTTATGCTTTTTTTAGTGTTTTCTTAAAGTTGTTGTTTTTAAACCACATACACTAGCTCTTTCCTCTGCCTGGATTGCTCTTTTCCATTATTCATATAGCTCAATCCATCACCACCACCATCCCCTCCCAAGTGTTTTCTTAAAGTTGTTGTTTTTAAACAGACATCTTCAGGAATGACAGAGCATGCAAAGGCAAATAGGAAATTACAGTCATATAAAAAATTATTGCAATTAAATTGTGATAGAGAACCATAAAGAAAAACACTCTGCTTGTGATTTCTTGATTTATAAGTTTCATTCAACTACAGAGTGTATATATTGTATAACTATGCACATTTGGCTAATATGGATATTTTCTCATAAGATTTCCCTCATGTAAAAATCTACTTTCATAAATATCTTCTTGATGCCATTATTTAGAACTCTTCTTTATAACTGTTCAGGAAAAAAGGAAATAAATGTGGTCTATTGAAAAGAAAAATCTTTAAGCAGATTTGAAGAGTTTCAGCTTCAGAAGGGACAATTTTGTCCACTATTCATGGAAAAATACACTGAAATTACATTATCAGTTACAATTAATTTATCTAAAATAGAAAATAAATTATTTCTGCCACACAATTGCCTTTCTATATCAGTTGAAAAAGAAAGGTACACCCTAGCCAGGTGGCTCCATTGATTGGAGTGTCATCCCCTACACAAAAGGTTGCAGGTTTGATTCCCTAGTCCAGGTACATTCAGGAGGCAGCTAATGGATGTTTCCCTCTCATATCAATGTTTCTCTCCTCTCTTCTCTCTTCTCTCCTCTCTCTTCTCTCTCTCTCTCTCTCCTCATCCCTTCCTCTAAAATCAATGAGAGCATATCCTCGGGTGACCCTTTAAAAAAAATTAAGGTACAAAAGGAATTAAGAACAATAACAAAAACCAACACCCAAAACACAAAAATTTAGAGAACTGTAAAGAGCTGTTTCTTTGACAAAAATCAGTCATTTTTATGTAAAGTGAGTGACCTTTAAAACATATTGTACATGGTTGTAATAAAATATAGTCTCATTTATAATGATGTTCTACAGGGATAAGCTCTCAAAATTTTATCTGAAGGAAATTTATACTTGCGTGTGCATCTGTCTCTCACATCACATGCAAGCAGACATTATGGATTTTATCCCTATGTACAAGCTATAGATTTACAACAGAGTTCTAAAAAAATGACGAAAAAAACCTTGAGTTACACCCCTGATTTAAAAACACTGATTAAAGTCATTTTAGTAAGTTTCTATTGCACAAATCTAACAATAATGGTCATTAAGATGAGGGCATATTCCACCAATAACTATAGTGACCATATATTTTCATTAAAATTAACTCTGGAAAAGCAGTAAGCTTGTGCATTAATAAAGCAATCAGAGTTTATTAAACTTCATTTGTAACCAGTTATATTAAACATAACTCAGTACAGCATTATATGAGTATTGCATAATTATGAAAGCATCACTGCAAAGCCTCAACCCCTTAAGAATAGGAGAAATGGCTGATTTACTTATAAAACTCTAATGCTGAAATTCTGATTGAAATGCAGGTCATTATTGCAAGAAAATTACGTTTTAATTTTCTCAATCAGGCAGAAATTAACAAAAACAGCAAGATTTAAAGATGCAACTCTCTTATGGCTAATGTTACATGGCAATACAGTGTTTTATAAACATCACACAATTACTCTAGTAACCCAGAAATTAGACAACTAAATTGAATATAATTCAAAAGTCTCATCACCAACTTTTAGAGAAAATAAATGTTAGCCAACACAATAAAAAAGAAGGGTCAATTATTTACCCAGCTTTAAGTTTCTTACTCTCTAAGAAAGACAGGGCAATATGACACAGAAAATCATGTTCAAGAACAAATATCTGAGCATCTGTGCAGTGCTGGGCACTAAGAATACAATCATAAACAAAATAAATATGTGCTCTTCCTTCATGGAGGTTGCAGTTTACTTGAACATAAGATGAATAAAAGAACAAATCACAATAGAGAAATTCTGAGAGCTCTGATAGGATAATACCCTAACACAACCTCCATATAATTT
Organism: Pipistrellus hanaki; assembly: GCF_964339955.1. Classification (NCBI taxonomy): domain Eukaryota; kingdom Metazoa; phylum Chordata; class Mammalia; order Chiroptera; family Vespertilionidae; genus Pipistrellus; species Pipistrellus hanaki. Next base: position 59,232,581 of record NC_140524.1, on the reverse strand, counting down.
CCATGTTAGAAGGGCCCTTAAGTAAGGCCATCCAAATCAACATCTCCAAGGTTTGATTTCTAGACAACATGCCTGGCCCAATACCTATTCAGATCAGCAGCAGTAACAGAAGGAAGTAGTTACTCTTCAGTGGCCTACCTTCCAACTTTCCAGATCCTGTACAAACACTGAACTTTATAAACCAGTAAAACCAATCAAGCCATTTAATCCCCTGGTAACCAAGCCTAACATTCTGTTCAGGCATTTAACTACTTTATTATAAGGATTTTTTAGTTGAGTACCTGTCAGTTGTGTTTATTTTACCAAGAGAGTTGTATATAGTCTGATTTTTAGAAATAAGATCAATATAAAAGTTTGATTCTAAGCAGACAAGAGGAAAACAAATTTTGGCTTACAAAATCATTGAACTATTACCGCCTGTATTTAAAATTACTCAAAAACATTCTTTCATTTCCTTTATAACAGTGAAGATCATTTTTAGGCACCCACATTAGTCTTAAGCATTGTTGTCTTCCATCATCATAGCACAAATGACAGAAGTTTCAGGGGTCTTCAAACTACGGCCCGCGGGCCACATGCGGCCCGCAGAGGAGTCTGATCCGGCCCACCAGGTTTTTTGGGCAGTGAGCGCAGCCGAGGTGTTACAGTAGGAATTAGTAGTTCATATAGTCCGGCCCTCCAGCTCTCTGAGGGACCGTGATCTGGCCCCCACTTTAAAAAGTTTGAGGACCCCTGAATTTAGATCAATGAGCAGTGTGCTAGGCACTGGATTTAAAGAGACATGGTTCCACACCCAGAAGGCAAAACCTAATAGTTGAGAAGAAGAGATTACAGGCATTATGTTCCACTTTACTATGCTGCTATTAGTATTTAAACCTGATCATTTTATCATTTTAACAAAGCAATACTTTTATATTTTTGTAACTATAAAGACATCATTTCAAAAGTACTGTCAAGTCAAAGCCTCAAATTTTAACCCACCACAGATATTAGCTATTTACAAATCAAAATTCTTTCCACCATTTTTATGAAAAGAAAAAAAAATCCTTTTAGGATTTTCTTCTCAAGATTCTCTTTCAACTTATAACACACAAAATCTGTATCTATCAGAAATCAAATATGACATCACTGTATAAGGCTTCAGTTTTCTTCCTGACCCAAAGGACCATGTCACTGCACTGGATAAATTTCATAAATCTGTCATAACAAGATATGCTCAATCTTAAATTAATTGTCTTTTCATGAACTTCAATCTTGAACTTCCAAGACAGGTAATTATAATATAGGACTCCAGAAGTCTCTCCTGATTAATACGCATGCTCAGCTTCAGGGCTAAGGACCGAGCAATCAGAAATGTATGTTTGCTGTTCAGGTCTTAAAAAAAGTTAACACTAATGAATTGGAGGAAGTCACTTAGTACTGAATTAATCAGAAACAACTACAAGAATCATCCCGGTTTTCAACAGTAGTAACTTCTGCAGGTATAGAAATGTTTATTTGCTTTGTAATAAAACATTTTAAATGGGGAAATTGTTTGGACATGAAAGTTCTTTCTAAGTCTATAAAAACAACAAGGATGGAAACAAAGCTAGCTTTATACAAATACAATTGTTTCAAAACCTAGCCCAATACCTTGTACACAACAGATGCTCTTAGATCAGTAAGTTAGCCAAGTGGGGCTCAATATTTAATAAATAAATGTGTACCTTCTGTTTTAATAAAAGACAAATGTCTCAACTAAACATGAATATGTTTGAGTATCCATTATATGCCCAGCACTTTATGGCACATAGATGCTTAAGAAAGGATTCTGCAATGTAACTTCTATAACGTAAAAGGAATCTGCAATACAACCAGGGAATGAAAACTAACCACATAAAAACAAATAATTAAATGCTCAACTATGAGATTCTGAGGTATATAGGTATGTAGCTCCTCCCCAGGCCCTGTCACATGACCTGTCTTACTATTTCCACAACACTGACCACTATCTGAAATTATCTTATTCATTTATTTACTTGTGTTATAGTTTCAAGAAAGCAAGTTCCCTAACAGCAAAGACCTTAATTTCCCTGCCTTATTCATTTTTGGATTTCTAACACTTAGAACAGTAGCTGACACTTAATAGCTGCTCAAATATTTAGTGAAGAAATTAATTTAAGTAACAGAGAAGAAACAGATAAATGTAGCTTCATTAAGAAAATGTAATAAAGAATTGTACCCCAATTGTTGGGTGGAATAGGAAGAGGAGGAAATAGGACAGAAAGAGCAGCATTAATATTTTACTTTAAGGAAATAGCCTTATGAAACAAAGGGTTCAAGTTGAAAGGTATTCAATTTTGAATATGTAAGTTAGAGGCGGTTTAGGGATAGTCTTGAAAAGCAGGAGTAGGGTAGACTCAGTCTGACAACCGTTGGTGGTCCTTATGATTCCCTGATCCAGAGATAAACATGGGAAAGGTGGTATTTTAAAAAGATGACTTCATTTTTTTTTTAATGGCACAGGCCCAAATCTCTTCCCTGAAACCTTTGAAGCCAGATGTGTTTTGAAATTCAGAGAGTTCCATTTATTGGGAAGGAATATAGTACAGATACTATGTGTTACCAAATATACACATCAGGATCGGGGGTAACACACTAAATCAAATGTATTCAAGGTTATTAGTGAAACATGAGTATTCCACAAAACAGGATAAATAAAGACTAAATTCTGCCTCAAGACAGGTCAGGTTTTGTGGCAAAATGATGAAAGTCTGTATTGAGAGCTTTCAGATTTTAAAATTTCAGAGAAGGGGTGTAGGCCATAATATTCAGGATAGATGGCAGAAGGAATGAATCTAAAGATTAAAAGGCAGCTTGTAGAGATCAGCAATGTGGTCAATTCTACCTAAATACTAGCTACGTTTTTCTGAGCATTTATTACATGCGGGCACTATGATAGGGTTTTACATGCAGTGACTCAGTTAAATTTTCACAGCAATCTTGTTATAGGAATTTGCTGTCATTAAGTCATTTGCCTCAAGTCACAAAGTTAATAAATTGCACAGTTAGGATTAACATTTACATTAGGATTAGCATTTTTATCTCAGTAGTATCCAAACTCTATAACCTCCATCCACATTCTGAACTCTGCAAAAGAGTCTTCATCAGTATAACAATATTGATTAGAGCTCAAGATCTTTTTCAACCTTGGCCTTTCTATTCTGTGTACTAAAACTCTGCTCTGCTTACAGCTCTCAGCCCACGGATCCCTCCCTCTTCAGCAGGCCATTTCCTACTCAGTTTTTCTTATATCAGCTGAGGTTGCAATTGGTCTTATTATCGCCTTATGGTTCCTGACTTCCCCTTTTGTAACACATCCTGGTTATCAAACTACAATTCCGTATCAGTATCGGCTTCCTTGCTACACTGCCAACTCAGTGTAGTTAAGTACTAGGTCTAGCTTGGTCCCAATTATGTCCTTCATTTATTGCAGTTTCTAGCACAAGTTTAGCATTCAAAGCTTTCATGACTTGCTGAATTGAGAGGGGGGTTGGGGAGAGAAGAGAGAGATCCAATTGTAAATTGATAAGAGCTTAGACTAGGATGTTAGCAATAGGAATAGAGAAGGCAGTTACTATATATAATTTTGTTTAAAATTGCACTTGTTATTGAAGCAATGTACCCAGACATATGACTGTTGTTTGTATTAAATAGAGTAATTTAATATCTGTGGTTGTGATTACCATCTTTATAACACACAAATAACCTCTAAATGGCTATGATTATCACTCTGGAGATACATGGCAAATCATTGTGAGGTGATGTATCTACTTCAAGTAGCTTTTATAAATAACCACACCATTTAGTTTTCTGATGTAGCTGCAAAATTAATCTGACAAAACAAAATGATTCACGCCTTTAAAGATTCAAGAGTATGAATTGCCTAAACCAGAAAATTATACCTGAGTTGTGAATAAGGTGTTATTATAACATACTTTTGGTGGGAAAAGATACATAAATCAACCAATAATTTAAGTTAATTTCACTATTAGTACTTTTAACTACCATTCTTGAATTTGCAGATAATTCCAATTCAGGAACAGGTTGTGTTCTACAAGTGCATTTGTATGGCAATCATTTTAGCTCCTGGAACACGTTTTCAAACATACAATAAAAGTGGTTTCCAAAGTGAAAGTAGATAACCCTCTCCCATTGGAAAACAAACACTGCTTATTTAGACTCATAACAAGAACTTTTTAAATAACTACATATTATAACATTTAGTTATTTAAAAAGTTCTAAATATTTAACACTTAAAAACTTAAGCAAAACATGATTGTGATGTAAAATTTCAGAAAACTTAAAAAGGATCTTTGAAAGAATTCAGGACTAAGAAAAAAATAATTAAATAAAAACTAAAACCTTCATTTTCCCTCTCACTGGCTTAAAAGCCTATGCTGAGCAATGATAACACCGTTTAAAGCTTTTGTCCCATGGTGTTCCTTAAATAGTTATTTAGTTAGCTTTAATTTGGATAAGGGATTTATCTAAATATAGTGACAAATTCTGTCAAAGTAAAATAAAGAACATATTGCAAAAAGATTTCATTTATGTCACTGTTTTACAAGCACTATCATAATAAATTAACAAATAGTTTTAAATTTTTTATATTTTTATTTTAGACAAAGCAAATATTGTACTAGTATTTTTCTGGAACAGAACTAGAATTTCTTAGACTCTAACATTGCTTTGTTCACAATTGACTCTTCATGTATTTGAATTAGCTGAGATGGAGGAAGAATCATAAATAAGTCAGCAACTATACTTAGGCCTTCTAGATAGTGTGTAACCACTATACCATTTATAACATAAAAATGATAACTATATGTCCCTTTGCCTGAAAATTTACAGGCAACTCAAGATGATTTTTTTTCTTAATATTGCAAAATCACAGAAATAGTTCAGATTTTGATGTAGAAAATGCTTTTGCCTTTCCAACCAGACTTTAAGACAACATGTCTCCTATATATGAATATATAGATCATACTTTGCATAAGGGCAAAAAATATGAAGGGTCTAGCAACCTCTTCTATAATTCTTTGACTTTGCTGACACCAATAAAGGTGGCTAGCCAGCAAAATCAAGTCCTATTATGGTGTTTCCCCAAAACCAATGAGAGATATACACATATATCTGCACATCATAAACTGGCTAGTGACACTCAGACTATGTATGGCAGGTGCTCTTTGATAAAATAACTCTAAGTTATGTGGGCTACATTTGAGAAGTTCTGAGCTTATTTTAATAACAATTTGGCCAAATTTCTATTTTCCTCACTGCTGAGTAATTTGGTTTTATAACAGTTTAGCCAATTAAGGATTAGAACGTTTGAAAAATGTTACTATGCAACTGACAGAAAAATGTATAATCAGTAGATCATTGAAATATAAATATAGATGTGCTTAAACATTTATAGAATTTCTCTTACTGTGCTGTCATGAGTTCTAGCTCCAAATTAATGAACCAGCACCAGAATCATAGCCAGTTTTTTCACAATATTCCTAAATTGAGTTTTCTTCAAGCACCATTCTATTTGCTAATAATATTCTACTTATTTCAAACAGAATTACTTACTTAATGGCCATAATCAATATTATTGAAGCTTGGACACACCTAGGGCCTTTATAGCCCTGATCAACTCATGGACTCAATACTGTTACTATACTTTGCTACAGAGACAATGTTCTCAATGATGGTTGAATTCCCAAATCAGCTTACAAACTCTAATCTATATCGCACCTTCAGAACAGCACTGGCAGTAGTATTCCAACTACATCCTCCTTTGATACACTTTCTGTAGAAAATACGCATTTACCGAAACCGGTTTGGCTCAGTGGATAGAGCGTCAGCCTGCGGACTGAAGGGTCCCGGGTTCGATTCCGGTCAAGGGCATGTACCTTGGCTGCAGGCACCATCCCCCAGTGTGGGGGAGGGGGGAATGCAGCAGGCAGCTGATCGATGATTCTCTCTCATCGATGTTTCTAACTCTCTATCCCTCTCTTTTCCTCTCTGTAAAATATCAATAAAATATATTTTTTTAAAAAAAAAAAAAAGCAAAAAAAGAAAAAGAAAAGAAAATACACGTTTGAACTCAGGAGGTCAAAAACCCGGTATTTTCCTTTCAGTAGGTAAGGCTGGAGACACTAGCAGTGGTACATAAGAAGACAGAAGACAAACAGCAGGCCTCATATTTCAGTACAAGGGTTCAAAACTAACACAGGAGATCAAGTTCCTGTGGTGTCTTAACTGGGGGAACTGAAAATAACTTACCCGTCCATGAAAAAAAAATTGTCGTGGGATCTAAATCTCTTTATAAATATTGCCTCTAGTACTTATGTTATCAGGAAACTTGGGGTATCCCTTGCCCCACTGGGTGCTGGGGATGAAGTCCTTACAATATCTTGAGAAAAAGCATTTTCTGAAACTCGCATGAGAGGGTAAGTGGTTTTTATTTGCATGGTATTACATCCCTGGGTTTCCAAGCCCCATTTACTATAGTGAATTCATTCAAGTTTAAGTAAAATAAAGAGCAAAAATTTTTTTAACAATAAATATTTTAAAAAAGGAGTTTTAGTACAAGCTTGATCTACCAAATTGAAAACTCTTTCCATTTTCAGATATCGATTGAGTTCTAAATATCTCAAATTTCACCAACTATACACAAGCACCTTTCTATTTGAGTTTTTAAACAGTGACCATTTATTTTAGGAATGTACTAGAATGACCTCTTCCTCTCTAGTAATACCATAATAAAATATGCTAAGAAAGGCATTTTATTTCACATAAAATGCAGAAATGAAACTGTATGTAGGCCCAAAGCTGCAGACAGTGACTAAACATGAACATGTAACCAATAGAGTGACAACGTTTTTTAAAACTTAAAATGTAATGACACCTGAAAACTAATGCAAAATAAGGTTGAATGCAAAGTGTAAAAAAAAATAATAGTAGTAAGTGCCCATGACAGGGGACAAAACCATGAAATTAATTTTCTTCTTACCTTTTGTTAATTGCAAAATAAAGGTATTTCCAAGAGTTTAAAATAAAAAGTAATGAAGCATGGTATCAGTCAGCAGTAGCCAACAAGGTTGAATGTTTTTGTCAGCTAGTGTATGCTTTACAGAACCTGGGAACACCACAAAAGTGGCTTTTTTTAAAAAAAAAAATTCCCAGTGGGTATCTTTCTTGATGTCCCTCTTAGTCCAAACCTTGATTATACCATTTATCATCATATATAAGTTCCCTCTGGAGAGTATGAATTTCCTGAGGTAGGAACTGGATCTTAAATAGTTTGGGATATGGTTATAAATGCATAAAAAATAGACTCTGTATATTGGCCCTATGTTATTTATTTCTTCATAATAGCTAAGGTGCATTAAAAGTCTACAGATGCCAAACTCTAGATTTTACACATTCAACAGCTTGAATTATAGCCCAAGTAAGCACATTTCCAGCCATTGAGAGCCAACCTACTTTGCATACAATGTAAAACTCCACCTAATATCTGCCAGCCAAACAAAAAATAAATGCAACAGCTACAAAAGATCCCAATAGCTACTGCCCTTTGGAGCTCTCTGATCCAAAGTCTCTCCATTGTGCTGCTGGGTGACATCTAGATATACAGGGTGGGGTAAAATAAATTTATAGTTATAAGAACACAAAAGTTTATTCTTGTATTATTAATTATTGTATTATTTTCCATATGAACAATTGTAAACCTATGTTTGCTCCACACTGTTATGTCCCTCAGGAGTTCCCCTGCCCACCCCCTCTCTGGGTAGTGCCCATCCGCACACAGACATACACGCTACTGTTGTCTCTGGAAGGACTCGGATTATAAGGGGCTTCCTCTACATGCAATCTGTTAAAGCATCACTCTAATAAAGCTCATTGCATACTACTGTCATCTCCTGGTCATCTTTTTCCTTTGATCAGCTCCAAAGTCTCTCAAACTCACTCACTATACAATACCTTGCTAATGGCCTTTGCAGCACCCATACATTTATTGAATGAATTACTAGAAGCTGGTAATTTCTGAATTTAAACAGGATCTCTATCAAGTGGGATATGAGCCCTTCCTACCACTAGAGCTGTGCATCAAAAAGAACCTGCAAGACAGAATATTGGTAGACACAAAATTGAAATGGTAAAAGAGGAGAAGGAATAGGTAGCCATAACATAGATGCCAACAATGAAAGTATAATTTATTGAAGGTGTGCTACATTCCTGGTACCATACTAAGCACTTTTAAATATATTTTAAGATTTAATTTATGCAACAACCCTTGAAGTATATTCTATTGCTTATCTCCAGTCTACAAATAAGGAATCTGAGGCTCATAGATATAATGTAACTTAACCATGGCCCATAGTTGTTAAAAGATGGAAACAAGATGCCCTGGTTGGTGTGTTAAGTGGTTAGAGTGCTGGTCATACACCAAAGGGTCTCAGGTTCCATTCCCAACTAAGGGCACATACCTAGGCTGCAGGTTTGATCCCTGGCCCCAGTCGGGGTTAGTGCAGGAGGCAACCAATCAATGTGTCTTTCTCACATGGATCTCGATATCCCTCCCCTTTCTCTTTCTCTCTCTCTTGCTAGAGCATTCTTGCTCTCTTGCTCTCACCTCCTCCCCCCATCGCCCTCCCTTCCACTCTCTCTAAACGTCAATGGGAAAATATCCTCTGGTAAGGATTAACAACAACAAAAAGATTGAAGCTGCCAAAACTGGTTTGGCTCAGTGGATAGAGCATCAGCCTGCGGACTGAAAGGTCCCAGGTTCTATTCCAGTCAAGGGCATGTACCTTGGTTGCAGGCACATCCCCAGTAGGGGGTTTGCAGAAGGTAGCTGATCGATGTTTCTCTCTCATATATGTTTCTAGATCTCTTTCTCTCTCCCTTTCTCTGCAAAATCAATAAAATATTTTTTTTAAAAAGATTGAAGCAAAATAATCCAGGTTTGTTATTCTCCAAAGCCAATAATACATTTAAACAATATTCTGTATCAAAGAAGTAAGAGTAATCAAGAACTCAATGATATCTCAAAAAATAGCAGCTCAAAAACAAACAAACAAACAAACAAACAAAAAACTCAGGGCTAATCTTAGAAAATAGCTTATAATAGGCATTTAGGGATACCACAGCTAATTCAGCTAGAGGGAAAGGAGGTGAAGTTAGAAAGTTGGTAATAAAGAAGAATAATATAGGAGAACTTTAAAACCAAGAAAATAAATCTAGAGAAAAATCCAGATTAGCAAAGAATTAACATATCCTTAGAAATGTGAAATTTCCAAACAGTTAAAACATTTACCTAAATATATTATTAAAAATATCCGAAAAGTTGGACATCTGTAATACTTTCAACAAGATAAGATAAAAATAAATAAATATCTGTAATCTCTATGGTTTCCATTAACCATCCAAACAAGCTTAGATTTACCTGTATCCCTACCTATGAGGCTGATAAAAAGCCTGTGTGTTAGGAGGGGTGGGGATCTCTAAGGAATAAATTATTACACATACACACCTGGAACCTAAATATTCAGCAGCTGTGGTGATTTGTTTGGAAAGTAACTTCCCACCACCCTCCTCACCCCAGTTGATGGGTTACTAATTAGGCAGAGTAATAAAGTAAAAGGAAACAAATAGCTTATTTTATTTCATTTTTAATTTAAATTCTTTTTTAAGTATTACATATCTCCTTTTTCCCCCATTGACAACTCCCCCACCTGTGTCTGTACAACCTATGAGGGAAGACAGGGGGTAAGGGAGTAAGAGATCAACCAAAGGACTTGTATGCATGCATATTAGAAAGTTTATTTTAAAATCAATGTTTAAATACATTTGAACTGTGAAATTTAATCTGAATTTTAAAACACACACAAATTAGAAACGAAAGAGATGTCTGTGTCTCTTTTTCTCTTCTGGGATATATAGCTTCAAATTCTATCTCCTAATCAAATAGCCAAAATTCATAGAGCAACATTTATATCCTGAGTCTATTACTATTCCAGAGAGACAGCAACAAGTCCAAGAAATATCATGAAGAGAGGAAGGGAGGACTGGAGGGAGGAAGAGGGAAAAAGGAAGACAGAGGTAGAAAGGAAGAGAGAAGGAAAGGGGAAAGGAGGGAGAGGAAGGAAAGAAATTGAATAATAATCTCTTAACTTGCCAAATTATAGAGGTGGATACCTAATAAGGAATGGTATTAAATAATGGTTTGTATACTAAAAAAAAAAAAAAAAAAGAGGGGGGGGGCAACAACAAAGCTAGACCTAAAGAGAGATGATCAATTTTATTAGTCTACTAATTAAGAGTCACTAAGCATTTACTATATGCCAGGCACTGTTCTTAGTGCTTTGGTTTAATTAATTAAACCACACAACAAACCTATCATGTAGCTATTATTATCCCCATGTTACAGATTAGAAAACTGAGGCCCAGAGAGGTTAAACAGAACTACTTTATAGTATTTTCTGATCTGCATGCAGTATCACCATGCCTACTAATATTACATCTTCACAAAGTAATTAGCAAACATAGATAGGACTGTGGTATGGTGTGATCCATCATAGTGCAGATGGAGGCATCACAAGATATTCAATAGTTCCCCTGGGTGAAACCCAAAGAAAGTTTTTCAGCTGACATCTCACATTGTTTGCATAGTTTAGTTTCAGAATTTAAGCAAGAGCACAAAGGTCATGTGCCTCCCAGATCACTCACAAGACCTTAGCTTGTAAGACTTAGCTTGTGTATAAAAGCTATTATTTTCTGACACCAATAACACAGACCTTTTCAGGCGTTCATTAGTCAGCACCTGACTGACCAACTGTAAAATACAAAATACTCAGTAAGCATCAAAATACACTCTCATGAACATATACTGGAAGATTCCCTGTGGTATTTGCATTTTAAAAATATAAAAGGAAAACATCATGCAATAAATGTTTATGACCTCTGTAAGATGAATTCTATTTGGATTTGAATTAAAAATGTTTATTCTCTTTATTTAAGTTACATGAAAAAACTGAGGTATTCCCATCTTACATAATAAATCCTACATCAAAGACTAAAAACCTTTCCAGTTTCTACTTTCACCTAAGTTTATCTCCAGTAACATACACAAGTGAGTATATTAACTTAATCCCTCAAAGACTTGATGACTTTGACATAAGCTTTGGCAACAGCCACCAATGAATTCATTCTTTCTGACCTGGTTTTGTCAAACAGAAGCTTCCCTTGAATTCCAGAAAAAAGGTAAAACCACAGACTTAACATTCTTACTAAATGGAGTCAGGAGGGGGAAAACCAGTATAAACTAAGGGTCATGTGTATAATATGCTACTTGTCTCTGCATCCAATACATTTTAACTAAATCATAGGGTACAGTTTCAAAAGGGGCTAGGGGAGCCTGGAACTGGAAACAAATCAGAAAAGATTACTTCAGAAATATCCATTTATAGCTGAGTGGTTTGTTTCAAGCCCTCTAGAAGTACATTTTTCACAAATAAAATCTGTCAAATTGATGGGAAGTTTTCTGCCAAAAGTGGTCTTGATATGACCATACAGCACAAATGTAACATTTGTTCTTAGTGAATAGTGACTTGGGTTTTCTTCTGATTTCCCCTCTCCCTGCCAGTATGACCAATGAGAATGTTCCAGCTTAAGAATATGTGAGGTTATACTAATTGAATAATCCCTAAATTATATTATGTATTTAAAATATTCTAAAAAAGGCTTTATCTGAATTTTTACAATAATCAAAGATGAAGATAAATATCTTAAATATTGTATGACAAGGCAAAACCTATATGGGTGCTTACTGAAGAGAACCTATCAAATAGTAATGCTCTAAAACTTTTAAAGTGTAAGTGATAAACAGTAAGATTCTCATTAGCACTAAAATTCTGTTTCTGTGCTATATTTCTAGTAAAAATATATGTGCTTAAGCTGGAGACTTTGATATATGAAGTCAAAAGGATTGGCCCAGCTGGTGTGGCTCAGAGGTTAAGCTTCCACCCAGGAACCAAAAGGTTGCCAGTCTGATTCCCAGTCAGGGCACGTGTCCAGGTTTTGGGCTTGATCCCTGGTGGGCACCTTGCAGGAGGCACCTGATTGATGATGTTCCTCCTTCATCGATGTTTTTATCTCTCTACACCTCTCCTTTCCTCTCTTTCTTTAAAAAAAACAAAACAAAACATTTTTTTAAAAAGAATATCACATTTAAAAAAAGGGATTAAATTTTGACCAAGGCTGGAAAGGGCATTATAATAAACAAATAGAAAGAAATAGATGTATCACATGACCAGTAGGAAAAGAGTTAGGATAAAAAATGTTTGGAAACTGGGAGGAGCCATATGTACACAATATTTATGAGCTAACCAAGTTCAGGAAAGGAAGGAATTGCCACACACAAAAAAAATTATTGACTAAAATAAAGGGATGCTGGCAGATTGGGGTTAAGATAATTGTTAAATGGGCAATTTTTACCTAAATCCAAGAGATTATACCTGGAAACTAAATTTAAAAGTTGCAAGGTGTTGGTTAACATTCAGCCAACATTGACCAGGTGCTGGGGGGTGGAAGAAGGGGTGGGGGGAAGGTAGCAAATGAGAACCATGAAAATCTCACTTAAATTAGCTATGGCACACCAGGCATGTGCTTTTGTTAAATGTGTCTAAGCCTTCCACTTGTGCCCAGATTTACCATACAGCCCAAACCAAACAGAAAAAAAAAATATTTCAAAGAAGGTTTTCAAAACACTGGACAGCAGGCTACAAAGTCCAGTGATCAATGAAACATGGTAAACAGACGAGGCTAGCTCTCTGCCCTCACACTGCCTTGAAAGAGTGTCCAGGTGGCTGCTCAGGGAGAGGACCTAGGCAGAGCTCTGCAGCCTGCGGGAGTTGAGGAGTTGAGGATCAGAGATCAGGCTGCGAGAATTCACAAGACACACTGGAAGAAAGGAGAAAGCTACCAATAGAGAGAACTCAGGAGACCTGTGGAGGTCCAAACTGTAAATTCAGCAGAGTGCTCATTGGCACACGTCTGTAAAGAAACTACCTGAGGATGGGGAAGAAAGAACCATCCAAGAGGCTTAGAGAGAGGACACTGCCTGGTGTTCATACAGAGCTGGGAATATAATCTGTTTCTGCCAGCTAACCTGGAAAACTTATTGTGAATGAGGTTTTTAGTAGAGCTCTCAGAAGGTTCTTGCCTCAGTAATAAGGATATAAGGCTTAGACTAAATCTTGCTCTGATCTTGCCAAACAAATCTAAAAAGCAAAACCCAAAAGGATCAACCTGTTTCCAAGTAATGGAACTGCATCCCAGAACAAAGCTCCACACTAATTATATCACTACAAAAAATACCTGCCACCCAACAGAGTCAAATTCACAAAATCTGGCATCCAATCATCAGGAATGTAAAAAGCAGAAATATATGACACTTAATGCAGAGAAAAAGAAAACCAATCAATCAATCAAAACTGATTCAGAAGTGACCCAGATTGTTAAAATTATCAAAGGCATTAAAGTCATGTTTTACTTGTATTCCATATAAATAAAAAGTTAAGTAGAGAAATGCCAGATACAAAAAGGCCCAAATTGAACTTCTAGAGATGAAAATTATAATATACTAGAGGCCCAGTGCATGAAATGAAATTAGTGCATGGTGGGGAGGAGGGGGGGTCCCCTCAGCCCATCCTGTTCCCTCTTCAATCTGGGACCCACAGGGATCAGGCCTAAACCGACAGTCGGACATCCCTCTCACAATCCAGGACCATTGGTTCCTAACTGCTCACGTGCCTGTCTGCCTGATCACCCCTAGCCATCCCTGCTGGCCTGATCGCCCCCAACCGCCCCTTTTCTGCTGGCCTAGTAACCCCTCACTGCCCCCATCGTTCAGCCTGGTTGCCCCTTACTGCCCCCCCCCCCCCCTGCTGGCCTGGTTGCTCCATGCAGCCTGTTCAGTCATCCATTCAGTTGTGATGATCGCTTACGGTTTTATATAGAGAGACTAGTGTCTTGGTGCACAAATTTGTGTACATTGAAAGGAAATTAATTAGAAGAAATATGTTAATATTGCTATTCACCCTTTCTCTATAATAGAAGTGCCAACCAAATTCATCATCGACAATGACAGATCGAAGCACACACATGCTATTGGCACCAATGAGAGCTTTATATGTATCATGCATGCATGAGTCAACATAGCCTTTTATAAATATAAACTTGCTTAATTAGACCTGCTTTCTGATATAATTAAACATTTCCCAGCCCAGTGAAGCACTCAAACTCTCTTTCAGGTAACTGTCATTAACACAGCAGTAAATATCAACATGGAGCAGATTATTATTGTAGAGCACACAGGGAGAACAAAGGGTAAAATATTTAACTGCAGCAGTGTTTGACTGTATTTTTCACAGTGAGAAAACCTGAAGTCATTTTCAAGGTCCACCATTTCTTATTCTTTTCAGTTGGGTCAGTTTCTAAGCTTTCTAAATCTCCATTTTCCAGCTAATGAAAAGAAAATAGGATTCTACCGAGTCTCCTCTCTATCTACTCCAGGACTTCTGTGAGGACCAAATAAGATGAGGCATGGGAAAACACTTCACAGACATTTGGTTAAAGTGTAAAATGTTTCCACCTGGCTATAAAGCAAGTCATGTTCCTGTGCTAAAGAAACTGCAAGGAGGCTATTCGCTAGGGAGAGGAAGCCAGGTGTTGCTACATGACATCATTACACAGTGCCCATAGCAACCATTTCCGGGCTGGGCTGGGATGTGGGCTACATTTTGTGCCATGGGGTCTCAGCAGTCACTCCAGTATGGTGGTGGGGCCTATTTCCCACTTGGGGGAAGCTGAGTGTTGCTTTGTGGGCACCAGATCCGCAGTGCCATTTCTGTATAAAAGGCCAGTGCACATCATGGCAGCTCCAGCATTGTCTGCCCCCTTGTGCAGTGCACATCATAGCAAATGGTCAGATGGATACTTAACATATTAGCCTTTTATGTACACTGAGTGGCCAGATTATTATGACCACCCCCTCAGTACTTCGTTGAGCCACCCTTTGCCTTCAATACTGCAGCGATTCGTCCTGGCATTGACTCCACGTGATGTTGAAAGGTGATGCGAGGAATCTGACACCATGCCTGATGAATAGCACTGTACAGTTCTGTGAGATTTGATGGTTGTGGAACCAGCTGCCTGATGGCTCTTTTAACTTCGTCCCAAAAATGTTCAATTGGATTGAAATCTGGTGATTGTGGGGGCCACCTAAGCAAGGTAAAGTCTCCCTCATGTTCTTGAAACCACTCCTGCACAATACAAGCACCATGGTATGGCGCATTGTCTTTTTGGAAGAAGTCATCTCCATTGGGATTCGCCATCAACATGATAGGATGAACTTGATCAGCAAAGATACTTAGGTATGTTGTGCTATTCAGACATTGTTCCACACGAATTAAAGGCCCCAAATCATGCCAGGAAAACATTCCCCAAACTAACACTGCCCCCTCCAGCTTGAAGGGTTGTATCATGCATGTAGGATCATGTTTTCATGCTGTTTCCACCAAATTCTCACTCTGCCATCTGCTTGATGCAACTGGAAACGTGATTCATTGGACCATATGACTTTTTTCCAATGCTCTACTGTCCAATCCTTGTGTTCCTATGTGAATTGGAGACATTTTATCTTGGTAACTGTGGACAGCAAAAGTGTTCAAACAGGCCTTTGGCTTCCTTGTCCCATTTGATGTAGTGTACGGCTAATTTGCCTACAAATGTCAGATTGTCATAATAATCTGACCACTCAGTGTATATAGACTAGTGGCTCAGTGCACAAAATGTGTGCTTGGGGAGGGGGGTTTCAGCCCAGCCTACACCCTCTCCATTCAGGGACCCCCTGTGGGATCAGGCCTAAAATAGCAGTCAGACATTCCTCTCATAATATGGGACCTAACCACCTGCCTGCCTGCCTGATCGCCCCTAACTGCCTCTGCCTGCCTAATCACCCTAATTGCCCTCCCTTGACAGCCTGATCTCTCCCCAACTGCCCTCCCCTGCTGGCCTAATCTTGCCCCCAACAGACCTATCCTGCTGGCATGATCTTGCCCCCAACTGCCCTCCCCTGCCTGCCTGATCTCACCCCCAACAGACCTACCCTGCTGGCATGATATTGCCCCCAACTGCCCTCCCCAGCCAGCCTGGTTGCCCCCAACTTCCCTCCCCTGATGGCCTGATTTCACCCCCAATGGCCTTCCCCTGCCAGCCTGATCACCCCTAACAGTCTCTATCTGCCTGATTGCTCCTAACTGCCCTCCCCTGCCCGCCTGATTTCACCAACTGCCTTTCCCTGCTGGCCTGATCTTGCCCACAATTTCCCTCCCTTGAGGGCCTAATCTCACCTCCAACTGCCCTTTCTTGCCAGCCTGATTGCTCCTAACAGCCTCTGTCTCAGCCTCCACCACCATGGCTTTGTCCAGAAGGAAGTCGGACATCCAGAAGACAGCCCGGCCAGTTGATCTGGTCTAATTAGCATATTACCTGTTTAGTAGTATAGATAAGCAGAAAAACTCACTTGATAAAATTAATGGCAAATTAGATATTACAGTAGGAAAGATTAGTGCACTTGAAGACATATGTTGTAGAAACCATCCAAAATGAAACAGAGAAAAAAACAAATGAAAATAGCCTCAATAATATGGAGGAAAGTTTCAATTGACCAAATATATGTGTAATTGATGTCAACAAGAAAAATAAAATGAAACCCTAGGGCACTGTTCGTGGAAATACACTGAGTGGCCAGATTATTATGATCTCTGAACACATAATAATCTGGTCACTCAGTGTATATCCTATATGATAAAAGCCTAATATGCAAATTGTCCCCTCAACCAGGAGTTCAACCAGCAGGCATGCTGGCCAACCGCCCATGTCCCCTTCCCCTGGCCAGGCTGGCTGGACCGCACCCAAGCATTAATTCATGTACCGGGTGTGGCCATATTATTATGTGTTCAGAAATCATAATAATATGGCCACTCAGTGTAGATCAGTGCAACCACTATGGAAAACAGAGTGGAGTTAAAAATGGAACTGCCTTATGACCCAGTGATTCAACTTCTGTGTATATATTCAAAGAAACCCAAAACACTAACTCAAAAGAATATATGCACTCCAATGTTCACTGCAGCATTATTTACAATAGCTAATATATAGAAGCAGCCCAAGTACCCATCTGTACTTGAGTGATTAAAAATATTGTGGTACATTTACACAATGAAATACTACTCAGCTATAAAAAGAAGGAAGTCTTACCTTTTGCAACAGCTTAGATGAGCTAGAGGGTATTATGCTAAGTAAAATAAGCCAGTCAGAGACAGACAAGTGCATATGATTTTACTTATATATGGAATCCCCCCCAAAAAAAATCAAACAAAAAAATAGAAACACACTTATAAATGCAGAGAACTGATGGAGGCCAGAGTGGAGAGGTATTGGGAGGATGGATAAAAGGTGAAGGGATTAAAAAGTACTAATTGGTAGTTGCAAAATAGGCATGGGGATGTAATGTACAGCATATGAAATACATAAATAAATAGGCATGGGGATGTAAGGAAACATTACAATGTTTAGTAATAACTATGTCTGGTGTAAGTTGGGCACTTGAATTATTGGAGGGAACACTTTATAACCTACATGAATGTCTCTATATACTGTGCTGTCCACTGAAACTAACACAAAAAAGTAGAATGCAAACTGTAATGAAAAATAAATTTTAAAAATAAACTATAAACCTACTGATCCAAATACCCCAATGAACCGCAGCACAAGAAACATGAAGAAAGTGACACCAAAGCACATCTTAATCAAATTATTGAAAACTAGTGATTAAAAGAAAATGTTAAAAGCATTCAGTGGTGGGAAGTGAGATATGTAATGTAAAAGGAGATAAACCATACTAGCACGAGTAAAGAGAAGGCTATAGTGGCTATATTAATTCTATATAATAAAAGGATAATATGCAAATCAACTGAACAGGGAAGGGACAGGTGGTAGCTATGACCTTCACTGACCACCAGGGGGCAGACACTCAATGCAGCAGCTGTGCCCTGGTGGTCAGTGCGCTCCCACAGGGGGAGCATTGCTGAACCAGAAGCCCTCCCCCCACATTGCACGAATTTTGTGCAACAAGCCTCTAGCATCAGATAAAGTGTATTTCACAGCAAAAAAATATTACCAGGGATTATAAAAGATAATTTCATAATGATAAATTAATCAATTAATCAGGAGGATATAATTAAAAATGTTTATGCCTATAATAACAGAGCTACAAAAATACATGAAGCAGAAACTGATAGAACTGCAAGAAGAAACAGACAAATCCACAATTATAGTCAGAGATTTTACTGTCCCTCTCTCAATAATTGATGGGAAAAGCAGACAGAAAATCAGCAGGAATATGGAAGACTTGAACAACACTATCAATCAACCTGATCGGTTTGACATTTTTAGAACATTCTTCCCAACAGCAGAATATACATTCTTCTCAAGTGCTTGTGGTACATTTACCACAAAACAAAATCTCAATAAATTTAAAAGTGTTCCAGTCATACAAAGTATATTCCCTAACCCCAATTACCTTAGAAATCAAAACCAAAAATTTGTGGAAATTCTCAAAACATTTAGAAATAAATACGCTTCTAAATAACAGATGAGTCAAAGAAGAAAGCAAAAGAGAAATTAGAAAGTATTGTGAACCAAATGAAAAGAAGATTCAAACATATCAGAATTTAATTCACAAAAGCAGTAATTAGGGGAAATTTTAGGACTGTCAAATTAGAAAATAAGAGATTTCTCAAATTATTGACCTTAGATGCCACCTTAAGTAAAAAAGAGAAAATTAAATCCAAAGCAAGCAAAAGGAAATCATAAAATTAAAAATGGAAATCAACAAAATAGAATAGCATCGAAAAATCAATAAAACCTAAAGTTGTTTCCTTAAGTAAGAGGTGGGAGACAGAGAGGGAGTAAAGAGGGAGAAGGAGGGGGGGGGCAAGAGGGAGGGAACTCAACACCATGGCTTCACTTGTGTATTCTATCAGAATCAACTCTACAGAAATATTTTCAGAAAACTGAAGAAAATGAAAACTGATTCTTGGTTTGGTTGGGATGAGGAGGCTAGAGAGAAAGTTCCAAGGGGCATAATCCCTTTGAGGGTATGTAGATATGTTCTCTGTCTTGACAGTGGTGATGGTTTCATAAGTGTGCTCATATGCAAAACTTAACAAGCTGTACAATTCAAATATGCATGGTTTCTTGAACCTCAATTATGCTTCAATAAAGCTGTTTAAATAGACTGATAGAATAAACAGATAGATAAATGGCTACATACCAGCAACCAACTTATCTCCACTTACAAGATATGAAACAACACCTAAATTTCTTCTTTAATATACTATAAAGTGCATATTCAAATTTCTTATTTCCCTTCAAGATTAAACTTTGATTATCAATGCAGACACTCAAATGTATGCTATCCTCAAAGCAAAATGTAACTTTGAAAGTGGCTTTCTCGTGTCTCTTAGAAACTAGTTCTGAATAGAATTCCCAAACATTCTAAAAGGCATTTTGAGAAATCGTAGCAGCATCAGTACAAAGTAAAAGCAAAACCCCTATTAACCAGGGTGACTATACTAAGGGACAACAATTGAACATATATACAAGGATTTCTGGGCTTAGTTAGTTTACCATCTGTGATTATTTTAACACTGTGCATAATAGGATTTACACCCTAAACTAGGGGTGTCGAACTCAATCAGAGAAGGGGCCAAAATCTAAAATCCAGCCTAAATCGCGGGCCGAATGGTTTACTGAACAGTCATAAACTGACAATGTCATAAACTGACAGCGGAGTGCAGTGATGACAGCGCAGTGCGGGCCACATTGCAAGGCCTGGCGGGCTGGATTTGGCCCGCGGGCCGTGTGTTTGACACATGTGCCCTAAACAGATAACTGAGTTGTACAGGTGATCCAGATCAGAGGCAAGTTACCCAAAATACATAAAAAGGTCTAGGTTATGCCTTTTGTTTTTGAGACATAGCATAAGAAATATGTATATTAATTCAAAAATAAAGAAGACAATGGAGGCATCTTATTCTCACCCTATTATGTTTATGAAAGAATTTTCTAGAACAATTCCTACTTTCCTTTATGTTTAAATACACCTGAGTAGCAGCCACCCCTTCAAACCTAATCCTTTCTCACCAATAACCAAACATGAAGATGCTCATTCCTAATTATGGGTACAATTTCTTGCAAAATACTCTAAGTCAGTTAAGTTTAAAAGAAATAAACATGAGGCAAAGCATCATTTTACAGCTTGTGTGTACCTCACTTCTTCTTAACTATGACTACTTAACTAATGATGACTGAATAAATCTTCACTGTTTAATCAATATTTCCATGTGTTAACATATACAATCCAGACACAACAAGGAAGTATTGCAGTCAGTGTCCCTAGAGTGTGACTTCCATTGAGATTTGGCTTCATTAATAGCTTGCATCATTAGTCAATAATTGTTGCCCTGAATTTAAAATCTTGTTCTGAAATTCACTTTCAAGTTCAAGGCTATTGTGTTGCACAAAAATGATCTGAATGCATGCTTTGATCCCTGGATCTTTTTTTCTTCAGATTAATGAGTAATCAAATGATAATCAGAAATAAACTACAGACAAAACTTAAAATCTAAATTACATATGTATTTTTATTGTGCAGCACACATCAATACTTTAAGAATGCAAAGTTTTAATGTAATTTTTTATAAAACACACAGAACTTCCCACTTTATGATTAAACAACTCCCTTTAAGAGAAGTCAGTAATTATGTTACTTTATTTTTTTAAAAAATATATACTTTTATTGATTTCAGAGAGGAAAAGGGAAAGAGAGATAGAAACATCAATGATGAGGATCACTGATGGACTACCTCTGGCACGCTCCCCACTGGGGATCGAGCCTGCAACCTGGGCATGTGCCCTGGCCAGGAGTCAAACATTGACACTCAATCTCTGAGCCACAATGGCCAAGCTATCTGATAACAACACATTTTTCTAAAAGAGCTACCTAGTATTTTCTTTGTTATGTTAGTGGTTATCACAAATTGATTAAATCACTTGAAAATACACTATTCTAAATGCCTAAATATAAACATACACAATCCTGTGTACGTATGTGTGCAGAGAGATACACACAGACTTTGGAGTTTAGAGAACGCTTGTGACTCAGCTCTTCTGACATGAAGTTTCAAATGTTTTTGCCTAGTTTTCCTGCCAAATTCTAGGGAAAATTCTTCAAGCAAAATAAACTTGCCAAATCAAAATATAATTATCAAAATATAATTAATGCAATTTATTTATTCATTCATTCATTCACTTTATATATGTATAATTTGACAAAATGGCAGATACTGTATGCTAGGTGCTAGATATAAAATGGTGAACAACAACAACAAAAAAAACATGATCCATGCTTCCATATGGCTTACGAACTAGTGGGGAAGACAGACACTATAGAATCACACACAAAAACTTATGACAATTTTCTGAAGGAGAGGTACATCTGCTATGAAATCATTCAATGGGAAGAAATTACTGAGTCAGTGAGGTAATGGGAGAATGGAGGTGAGTGAGGTCTTAAGAAAGAGTAGAAAGAAGTAGGGGACCATAGGAAGAGCCCATGCAAAATTCTTGATACAGTCACTTTAGAAGATAGTTTAGCAGTTTCTTACAAAACTAAACACAACTAAATATACTCTTACCACTCTTTAGTGTTTACCCACAGGAGTTGAAACTTATGTCCATACAAAAAGCTGCACACAGATGTTTATACAAGTTTTATTCATAATTGCCAAAAATTTAAAGCAACCAAGATCTCCTTTAACAGGTGAATGGATAAACAGACTGTGTTATGTCCAGACAATGAAATATTTTCAGCGCTAAAAAGAAATGAGCCAATGAAAAGACTGAAGGAACCTTAGAGACACATTACTAAGTGAAAGAAGCCAATCTGGAAAGACTACATACTGTATGATTCCAACTCTATGACATTCTGGGAATGGAAAAACTATGGAGAAAGTAAAAACAATCAGTGGTTGCTAGATGTTAGGGTGTTGGAAGAAGGTTTAGGGAGAGAACAGGATTTTTAGGCCAGTGAAACTATTCCATATGATATTATAATTCTGAATACATGACATTACAAGTTTTTCAAAACCTGTAGAATGTACAACGCCAAGAGTGACGCTAATGAAAAGTATGGACTGGATGATAATGATGTGTCAATTCAGAGTCCTCATTTGTAATGAATATGCCACCTGGTGCAGGATGTTGACAAGGGGAGGGTGTGTATGTGTGGTGGTAGAGGATACATGGGAACTCTCTGTACTTTCTGTTCAATTTTGCTGTGAACCTAAAATGGCTCTAAAAAATTAAAGTCTGTGTAAAACTAAAATAAACACACAGATACATAATCCTTGAGACGGAGCAAATTTGACATTGCTGCAAAGACCACTTACTGCAAAAATCTGAGAAAAACATGCTCTCAGGGTAAAGAAAATATAAAAATAAAATTACGAGAGAATGTATGTAAGGAAATAAACTCAAGTTCAGTCCATAGATAACTGGTTCATCTCTATCATCTCTTGTCACGTGTATGAGCTTGGAAATATGCATTAGGGTGTGCATGTGCACACATGAACAAACATGTGCACACAAAAACATGAGCACACACACACATAAATCATACCACTCTCCATAGTGGGTTGCGAGACCAAATCAAACATAAATGATCAGAAAGGGACCAACAGAGAAATCTATGTTTAAAAATTGCAAGAAGCCGAGACTGGTTTGGCTCAATGGATAGAGCGTCGGCTTGGGGACTGAAGGGTCCCGGGTTCAATTCTGGTCAAGGGCATGTGCCTTGGTTGTGGGCATATCCCCGGTAGGGGGTGTGCAAGAGGCAGCTGATCGATGACTCTCTCTCATCGATGTTTCTAACTCTATCTCTCTCCATTCCTCTCTGTACAAAATCAATAAAATATATTTTTAAAAAATTGCAAGAAATCTAAATGGACTTCAGATGTTTTCTCAAATAAGTTATATGTAATCATGTAAAAGGAGAACAAAGAATGTGTGCTCTTAAAACTGCAGAAACTAAAGAGTGATACCAGTATTGTGATGATAAAGATAGGATGGTAAGGGTTGGCAAGCCCTCTTCTACCATAATAGTAAGTCAATAGATAATATCTAAAATTGATAAGCATAAGCATATTATTTATAGATAAGGAGAAAACTAGACAAAACAGTTAAAATAGTTAAAAGGGGTTGCCATGGGTGAACAACACTGAGGATAGAGATGGGGAATGAGATGGCAACTACTTATAACAAGCCCTTTAATTACATATAGAAATTCGTGCAAGGGGCTTGGCTTAGTCCAGAAGGTCACAGCTGCCTGGTCTAATTAGTATATTATGCTTTTATAATAAATTATTGTAGACAGTATTTTGATACAAGATCCACTTAAGAAAATTATGAAAGAAGAGGAAGAAGGAAAAATCAGTCTGGCAGCGTTCTGGAGCAAAAGAATGAAACAATTATGAATAATGACCACAAATAATAAACAGAATAAAGCATTTGAAAATCAAAGTTATGAATATGATTTGGTAGTGAAAGGAGTTTAGAGATAGGAAAGGCAGTTATCAGGGAAAGGGGGTTAATAGGATTGAGGACATCAAATGAAACAAAATATGATAATTATAGAGCAGGTAACAGATATGGAAGACAAAGGAGAGCAGAGCAGTGATGTTCCAAAGATCACAGAAAAGTCAAGATTAGTACCCAGCTCTACCTTTTATAATTTCTTTGTAATAAACATGTTTATTTACCAGAGTTACAAATTCCAAGAATTCAATATCTAGCCAGGGAATTAACTCACTTTGTCAAGGATGTTGTTCATTTAAAAGTTTGGGGGTTTGAATTTTGTTTTGTTTTTAATACAGACCTATCTTCTTTTCTATTTCTTCAAATAACTTTTTTTTAATTACTTGTCTGCTTCATTTTTTATTAATTGATTATATTTCTATTACAGAGAAGCATAGCTACGTTTTTTAAATAATATATTTTATTGATTTTTTACAGAGAGAAGGAGAGAGGGATAGAGAGCTAGAAACGTCGATGAGAGAGTAACATCGACCAGCTGCCTCTTGCACACCCCCTACCGGGGATGTGCCCACAACCAACGTACATGACCATGACCAGAATCAAACCTGGGACCTTTCAGTCCATAGACTGACGCTTTACCACTGAGCCAAACCAGTTTTGGCTAAATAGCTTTTTTTTTAATTATGGTATTACATATGTGTCCTTATCTCCCATTACCCCCCACCCCGGCTCATGCCCTCACCCCCTGGTGTCTATGTCCATTGGTTAGACTTATATGCATTCATACAAGTCCTTTGGTTGATCTTTCCCCCTTAACCAACCCTCCCCAACCTTCCCTCTGAGGTTTGAGCAGACCTATTTTCTAATAGGAAGTTTACCTTGATTATGTGCAAGAAAGGAAATGCTAACAAATATTATGATGACATTTTAATAGATCACTACATCTAAAACTAGTCTAGATCAACACAGCAATAATGGGACAAAAAGAAAAAGCAAGTTATTTCTAAAAGAAGGAAAAAGGGAATTTTTAAAAATGGGACACATTCTCTTCTATCTCATAAACTTTCTCTAATATTTCACTCATTTAAATATACAGCTAGCAGAGACTGCATCAAAAAATACTTACCTTTTATATAAATTCTCAAACTACCTTAACCAGTTGTTAATTTTCCCTCATATCCTAAAGTGGAAAGTTGATGAGAAGGGTCATTGGGGGGGGGCGTATTTTATATGTTATCCAAAGATTACCTGGCATGAAGTATGGTAGCAATCATACTTAGGTAAAAACTGCTGTTTGAATTTTAACCCTGCTATTCTGGCTTCTACACTCACTTGCTTCCTTAAACAATAGGGTAGTTACCTCAGCTTCCAGATTGAGACCTGGAGGCTAAGGCAGTTTTCCTGTGCCTATGGACCAGAACCACAGGAGATTGATTCCCATTGACTCAGTAGCTTCAGCAGTTGAAACTGCAGATAACCTTTAGAGATTAACTTTGCTCAGTTCTGTTTCTGTACTATCTGCTTTCGCAAGATAGGTCCACATTCCAACATCCAGCAAGATGTGGCTGGGAATGACCCTGCAGGCTGTTTCCAGCCATTAGAATTTAGAATTTAGAACAGCGTTTCCCAAACTTCTCTCATGATGAGAATAACCTGGTGGAGTTGTTAAAACACAGATTCCTGAATCCCAACTAAGAAGTGCTAAACTAGAATTTTTGAGAACATATAGGTAAAATTGCATACCTAACTTAGTGCTCTGTATATAAAATCTGTCTTAGAGCACTAGTTAAGTATACAATTTTACCTATATGTTCCCAAAAATTCTAGTTTAGCACTTCTTAGTTGGGATTCAGGAATCTGTGTTTTAACAACTCCACCAGGTGATTCTCAACATGAGAGAAGTTTGGGAAACACTGATTTAGAACAAAGGAATTTTTTTGCGGTTTAGACCTTTAAAAGAACTGCCTACACCTGGAACAGCGTGGTCATGAGTATGGACTCCACCTGCATGTGGTGCTCTCATGGCCATCCTGGCAAGTTCAATAAATCCTTGCCTGCTTTTTTTTTTTTTTTTTTTTTTTTTTTAAATCAATTAGCAGCCTCCAATGGTTTTGACTCCTGGGTTTGACCCCACAACAGGCACTAATCCTTCCAATTCAGGGTACTAATCTACTCAAAGGAACAAGAGAAAAATGAAAAAATCTTTTTGTGTTCATTAAAAGCAATCAACTCAAATTTTAAATCATCAGGAAGAATGTGGCAGACAGGACAGTGAAGCAGTGATCTGGAATATAAATTGTGATGTGGCATATCCCTTTGCATATGAATTTTAACCACTTGACTATCATCCATATGGCCATTAAAAATGCGTAAAGGGTCAGTAGCTAAGTATGTTTTTTTAATACAGCAGGAACAAAAAATCAATCTAGCAAACTCCTTGGGGACAAAACTGCTTTATTCATCCTACCCTGAAGACTGAGCCAGATCAGAGTAAGCCTAGGAAGCTGAATGAAAGTTCATCTGCATTTAAAAGAACTATTGAAGCCGAAACTGGTTTGGCTCAATGGATAGAGCCTCGGCTTGGGGACTGAAAGGTCCCAGGTTCGATTCCGGTCAAGGGCATGTACCTTGGTTGCGGGCATATCCCCAGTAGGGGGTATGCAAGAGGCAGCTGATCGATGACTCTCTCTCATTGATGTTTCTAACTCTCTATCTCTCTCCCTTCCTCTCTGTACAAAATCAATAAAATATATTTTTTTAAAAAAAGAACTATTGTAATATGAGAATGATTCCAGAATACCCCTATCACACTTCACTTGGAAATGATACTTAGCAACTTTCCTACTAAAAAGTCCTACTAAAAATGATGAATACTAAAACAATGTCAAGGTACAAATATATAGAATCCCTCAAGATTGCCTAGGCTGACCACAAATGTTTCAGAAAGTACATCCCTGGATAAATTTAGTCACTATATATTAAAATCATTCCTACATTATCATTTCCACAAAATAAAATTTCCACATTGAATAAATGCCTTTACATGTCATAGGCAAAATATTACAATAAAAAATTAATCTGGGATTCATAAATTTAAAAGAATGAGAATACAATCTGCTTGATGACCATGGTCATTCAGTGGACAATTTGAAGACATATTGGTCCCTCTCTATGCCTAGAAATGGCAGATAACTGCTAGCTAGAACTTCATCTCATAGCATGGAAAATGAGCTTTTACTGTACAATAGTGTACAGATCTCATAAGATCCAGTAGATGGTTACTTTTTAAAGGCTTATTAAAATGAGAAATCATTACAAGTAAAAATTACCTTCAACATGTTATTATAATTTACAACATAAAAATATACATCCATTCATCAATCTTTTGATGTAGAACTAAGGCCTTTTCTTTTCATACTAGAGGCCTGGTGCACGAAATTTGTGTAGGGGGGGGTAGAGTTGTCCCTCAGCCCAGCCTGCACCCTATCAAATCTGGGACCTCTCAAGGAATGCCTGTTGGGATTGGGCCTAAGTGGGCAGTCGGACATCTTTCTCACAATCCAGGACTGCTGGCTCCCAACTGCTCGCCTGCCTATCTTCCTGATTGCCCCTAACTGCTTCTGCCTGCCAGCTTGATCATCATCTAACCACTCTCATGCCAGCCTGATTGATGTCAAACTGCTCCCCTGCCAGCCTGTTTGCCCCCAACTTCCCTCCTCTGCCAGCCTGGTCACTCCTAACTTCCCTCCCCTGCAGGCTTGATCACCCACAACTGCCCTCCCTTGCAGGACTGGTTCCTCTCAACTGCACTCCCTTGCAGGCCTGCTCCCTCCCAAATGCCCTCCCCTGCTGGCCATCTTGTGATGGCAATCTTGTGTCCACATGGGGGCAGGATTTTTGACTACATGTGTGTTGGAGTGATGGTCAATCTGCATATTATTCTTTCATTAGATAGGATAGAGGCCTGGTGCATGGGTGGGGCCAGCTGGTTTTCCCTGAAGGGTGTCCCAGATCAGGGTGGGGGTTTCCTTAGGGAGTGAGGTGGCCTGGGCGAGGGGCCTGTGGTGGTTTGCAGGCCAGCCAAACCTCCCAGCGACCCAAGTGGAGGCCCTGGTATCTGGAATTTATTTATCTTCTATTGTACAATTGAAACTTTGTAGCCTGGAGCAGAGCCAAGCCTCCTGTTTGCTCCATGGTGGCAGCCATTTCTGTTGGAATTTATGTATCTTCTATAATTGAAACTTTGTAGCCTGGAGTTAAAGCCTGAGCCAGCCAGGGCTGCAGAAGCTTGGCTTCCTCCACCACCTGGGGAAACCCTAGCCTCCTGCTCCTCCAGCTCAGTAGCTGCTGCCATTTGTTGGAATTTACCTTCTATAATTGAAACTTTGTACCCATGAGTGAAGGCCTGGGCCTGCCAGGGTGTGTGGAAAGCTTGGTTTCCTCCATTGCCAGGGAAACCCAAGCCTCCCTCCTGCTCTCTGTGGCTGCAGCCATCTTGGTGGGGTTTTCATACTCGCTCTGATTGGCTGGGTGGCGTAGCTGATGGGCGTGGCTTGTGGGTGTAGCAGAGTGATGGTTAATTTGCATATTACTATTTTATTATATAGGATAGGCTCCTTAGCTAAAGTTCAGAGCAGTCTTCCTTTCATAACCCACACCCTCAATGTATTTGCTATGGCTTGCATTTTCTTTAAAAAAAAGAATCTAAAGATACCTGCATAGCCATAGATAGGGATCCTCCTAGATTTCTGTTGTTTTTCCTAGGTTTTAGCTGTCACACCTAGATTCAATTCAGTGGCAATCTTTTTAGCTGCTTTATCAACTCATGAAAAAGACTTCTATTTAATTTTCAAAGAAGGATCTTATTCTCCTCACACATTTAATCAATTTCATAATGTTTAATTAAATCATATCATTACAATGGCAATTATAGTTAGAATTACAGGTTTTGGAACAAATACAATAGACTCTTTGGTAAGATCACAACTCAATACACCATGACAGAAGATAGTTTATAAATTATTAGAAACCAATGCATTAATGATAGTCAACATTTGCCCCAATGAGAAATTGTCTAAGTTTAGAAATTGTATGTCACCATTTACAGGTTATAAATATGAAAGGACTTTTTATCAGTTAATTACTGTTATATTAAGCCCATTTGGAATATACCCTTCACTCAAAAGTCCATATAAGCAGTCCCAAACTTAAAAAACTTACTTTCCCTATCCTATGTGCCTATCCTCAATTCCAGAAGCCTCTCTGTCACTGTCTTGAAAGCAGTCATGAGTAGAGATGTGAGAGAGATGGGTTTATGACTAAAGGCAAGACTAAGAGCACAGAAACAGTTTAGTGCCAATTATTCCCAAGGGTGAACCTTAAATCAGGGTTGCTTGTATGATTACCCTCTCCCCCAAACCCTCTTTACTCACTGTCTGCTTTAGTCAGTTTCCGGTGCTATCTGTTAGATATTTTTCCAAGCTATTCATTGCTGTTAGCAACCATCTTTTGAAAACAATGATAAATTCAGATATTATTTTAGCACACCTTAGTTCATCTAATTTTTAGAAGAGAGAAATTATATGACAGAAAGAGTAAGAGAAAAGGGGAGAGGAGGTAGGTAACTTTGGAACAGTGAGGAAGAGGAAAGATTTGGAAGGAGGGCTACAGAGGAAGGGGTGACGCCTGAAGGGAGGGCACCTTTATATGGAAAAGGGGTAGTACAGAAAGGGATTTGGGGAATCCCAAAGATAAAATTTACCAATTTCAAAATATTGCCTAGGATCAGCCCTATACCTAGAAAAGAGGAAGGAACTCTCTCTTCATTGTTCCTGTACTACATGTCATGTGACTGCTCCAAGAGCCCAGCCTCATACTATGAATAAAACCAGTCATCTACAATGTACATGTAGAGTATGAAAAAAGGGGAGTTACCCCTGCACCTAACCTCCTTATATAACATGTTCCCAAAGAATGTTCTCTGAGATAAAAAAAGAAAAATGTTTTGACAAACACTTTTTGAAATACAGCATGTTCCTGGTATTCACAGTAATAAAGAATACTCACAGAGCAAAATTTTAAATATAGAAGACATAAAGAGAGAAAGAACCAAAGTTACAATTTGTAAGAAGTGGTTATTAAATCACTGTATCATCATGATGTGCTATAGCAAAGTGTCAACCTTTACTAACCTTTGACCCCTTTAAATCATAATCTCAGGTACTCCAAGGTTTTTGTTACACCTCGCTCAAGGATTCTTTGTGCACCTCTACAGTTAAAGTGAGGAGGATATGCTATTTTCTCTCTATTCCTGCCAGTCATAATTGTGTAGGTTTTTATTTTAGCTTGCATTAGAAAAGCATATAGCTTTTGGAATATCTTTTTGACTCTAAGCACATACACCCAGTGGGTGTTTATATACTCCTCTAGGAGTCATCTCCCCCAACACAGGAGGCAGCCAAGTGATATCATCGATGTTTCTCTCTCCCCTATCCCTTTCTCTTAAATAAATAAAAATATGTATATAATATGCCTCTGGCAGAACATATATTTATACACTCAGCCCAGACTGCACCCTCTCCAATCTGGGACCCCTTGGGGGATGTCTGGCTGCCGGTTTAAGCCTAATTCCTATAAACTGGCAGTCAGACATCCCTCTCACAATCTGGGACTGCTGGCTCCCAACTGCTTGCCTGCCTGCCCTCCTGATTGCCCCTAACTGCTTCTGTCTGCCATCCTGATAGCCCCTAACAATTCCCCTGCTGGCCCTATTGCCCCCAACTGCCCTCCCCTGCTAGCCCAGTCAACCTTAACTGCCCTTGCCTGCAGGCCTGATCACCCACAACTGCCCTCCCCTGCTGGCCATCTTGTGGTGCCCATCTTTGACCACATGGGGGTGGCCATTTGTGCAAGGGTGTGAAGGTATATTTGCATATTGCCTCTTTATTATATAGGATGGTGGTGTTCTAAAAAATCAGGAACATTTTATTTTGTTTACTAAAAAAAATCTACTTATAAATATTTTTATAATAATTTAATTGACCCAACCTATATAGAAATGCTGAAACTGAGCATTCTATAATTCATGAATTCATAGTTAACTCTTTTGTTTTGAATTCTGAATGCACTTCCCCATGGTGAAAGTTGGGGAGGGGAGGGAAGCAGTCATTAGTGACTCAGTTCATAGCCTATTTTAATCCAAATTATTAATCTCTCCTGTCTCTAAACCCCAGTCATTTGTATGACACTAATTAAATACTGATGTGTATACAAGGCTTAATTTTCCTATAATATTGTAAATTCCTTTCATACCAAGCACTTACGTTTCATAACTCTTTATTCTTCAGCCCTAAATAGAATATTAGGAAACTGAACTGCACTGCAATATGTACCAAATAAAGGAATAATGTCTATGGGAAAATGTGTCCCAGTATTTTACTATAAAGCAAAAAGGAGGAGGGTCCAGTAGCAGCAAAGAAATTTCATGGCCATCATCAACCCCAAAGTTTTGGCAATAAAGTCAGAGGGAAGGGCATGTGGGAGAGAGATTGGAGAAGTGAATTGTTTGCAGTACCATCACATTTATGGAGGTGACTGAGAAAAAAAAAAAAAAAAAAAAAAAAAAAAAAAAAACAGACACTATTCTACTTGTGATTGGGCTTCCAAGTCCCAAGGCACCATCAGTGTGAAAGGAAAAGGCCAGGCAATATTTTTGGCTCTAAGATAACAGGGCAGCCCCTGGCCTTTGATATGGCCATGTATTTATAACCCAAAGAGTTCCTGTCCTCTGATTTGGTAGTAATACTCTTCATGTTTTGAGGGCTCAAGAAGAATTTTGCAAGAATCTCAAATCTCTCATGAGAAAGTTGTCCAGCAAAGGATGATTCATGTCCTAAAGACCTATGTCATTTTGGAATAATTTTGCAACCCAACAAGGAGCTTGAAAAATTTTCCCAGCCTATACCTTGCAAAATGGTGTTCCATTTCTATAGCTACGAACCACTACATAAAAAATAACAATTCACTTTCAGGAAAGCATGTGATAGGTAATACCTCTCTCAAGAAATAAGAAAAACATTCCAAGTTTGGACTAGTTATCTTTGTCCTCGACCAAACCAAACACTGAATAACTGCTGCATACCCTAATAGAAAGACAATTTACTTTTACTTTTAGGGGGGAAACTAAACCTTAAACCTTGCATGTATTTTTAGAGTTTTACATTCAAATAAATATAATAATAACAATAACATATTTCATTCACATTACACATCAGGTTTTGTATAAAAACTAGATTTAAACACAGATTAACACAATTCTTTGATATGCTGGGTATGTGAAATCCTTTGTATATGGACAAATTTTCATTTCTCTAGCTCTTATCTTGAATTCATTTGGACCCCTGTAATAACAAAAGCTTTATAAGCTGTAGCAATAAAACTAGGTTGACAGTATCTCTTAATACAAAGTTCACTTGTTTAAGTGAATTATTGTAAGTAGTAGACTCAAGTTCAAATCATAACCATAGACTACTTTGCCATGGCTATGAGCAATGTATCTCTCTTACTTTGTCACAGGAGATTCATGCATGGAAATGGAAACAACCAAATCATGACAACACTTTGGTGAGGATAATTTTACCTAGTTTTACATATCATAAATCTTGCTACTTCTTTAGGAATATTCTGGGGACTGTAATTCAGTCCAGACACAACACATTCAATTTGACATCAGAGGCCTTGTATGCTAAGTAAGCTACCAGACCTTTAGAGAAGTTGTATTGCGTGGGGCGGGAAAGGCAAAAATTTTAGACAGAGAGGCGTAGATCAACAGAAGAGTAGTTGGGAGCAAGGGCCAATTAAGTTACTGAAAAACTGTAAGTTAACAAAGTACATGCTATTTACAGTACATGTTTAATTTCACAAGTTCAAAGCTATCAAATTAAAGCATGTTAAAAGGTATCAGAATAGATGGCTTTATATTTACACTACAACAGGCCAATTACCACAGTTTTGGCAAAAGATTTTAAACTACGTAATATTTCCAATTATAAAAAGTCTAGAGTAGGGTCTGATAACATCACTCCCTGATCAGATACTCTACCTGGGTTGCAGAAAGAAGTCCAAACTGTATAGAGATGCATGCAGTGCTCACCATCATGGATCTGCAATCTCCTTCCAGACTGATCTCCCCCGCTATCACATGGCTAGCTCTTCTTTTTTAATTTTTTATTACAGTTGACATATTAGCTTCAGGTGTACAGTATAGTGATTAGACATTAAAATAAGCTATGAAGCAAACCTCTTGATAAGCCTAGTACCCATATGACATTACACATAGTTATTACAATATTATTGACTATATTCCCTATTCTGTACTATACACCATGGTGACGGTTTTTCTAACTAGAATCAAACTAAGTGTCCATCAAGAGATAAATGGGCCAAAACCGGTTTGGCTCAGTGGTAGAGCATCGGTCTGCGGACTGAAAGGTCCCAGGTTCGATTCCGGTCAAGGGCATGTACGTTGGTTGCAGGCACATCCCCCGTAGGGGGTGTGCAAGAGGCAGCTGGTTGATGTTTCTCTCTCATCGACGTTTCTAGCTCTCTATCTCTCTCCCTTCCTCTCTGTAAAAAATCAATAAAATATATATTTTTTAAAAGAGATAAATGGATAAAGAAGTGAGATATATATGTGTGTATATAGATATATAGATATACAGATATACAGATATACATAAATAGATATACACACTAGAGGCCCAAATTTCCTGCACGGGGTGGGAGGTGTCCCTCAACCCAGCCTTCAGTCTCTCCAATTTGGGACCCCTCAATGGGATGTCTGACATCCCTCTCACAATCCAGGACTACTGGCTCCCAACTGCTCGCCTGCCTGCCTTCCTGATTGCCCATAACCAATTCTGCTTGCCAGCCTGATCACACCCTAACCACTCTCCTGCCAGCCTGATTGATGCCTAACTGCTCCCCTGCCAGCCTGTTTGCCCCTAACTGCCCTCCAATGCAGGCCAGGTCCCCCCAAACTGCTCTCCCCTGCAGACTTGGGTCCCCCCCAACTGCCCTTCCCTGTAGGCCCGGTCACCCCCAACTTCTCTCCTCTGCTGGACTGGTCACCCCTAACTGCCTTCCCCTGCAGACTTGATTGCCCCCAACTGCCCTCCCTTGCAGGTCTCGTCCCTCTCAACTTCCCTCCCCTGCTGGCCATCTTCTGGTGGTCATCTTGTGTCCACATGGGGGCAGCCATCTTGTGTGTTGGAGTGATGGTCAATCTGCATATTACTCTATTAGAAAGGATAGAGGCCTGGTGAGGGCCAGCTGGTTTGCCCTGAAGGGTGTCCTGGATCAGGGTGGGGGTTCCCTTGGGGAGTTGGGTGGCTGGGTGAGGGGCCTGGGGTGGTTTTCAGGCTAATTATGCCCCCAGCGACCCAAGTAGAGACCCTGGTATCTGGGGTTTATTTATCTTCTATAATTGAAGATTTGTAGCCTGGAGCAGAGCCAAGCCTCCTGTTTGCTCCGTGGCTGAAGCCATTTCTGTTGAAATTTATGTATCTTCGATAATTGAAACTTTGTACACTTGAGTGGGGGCCTGGACCCACCAGGGTATGTAGAAAGCTCGGCTTCCTCCATCACCAGGGAAACCCAACCCTCCCTCCTGCTCTCTGTGGCAGCAGCCATCTTGGTTGGGATTAATTTGCATACTAACTCCTGATTGGCTCGTGGGCGTGGATGGTGGATGTGGATGGTGAATGGTGGATGTAGCAGAATGATGGTTAATTTGCATATTATATAGGAGATATATGTGTGTGTGTGTGTGTGTGTGTGTGTGTGTGACCTCTGTGAAGTCCTCCTCTGCATACACAGCACAGTATGTGGCATTTCAAGAGCACTCTGCTGACACCTGTTATTATAGGACTTGACTTTACACTTGTATGTCCTTCTCTTGCTAGGCCACAAGCTTCTTGAGAGTAAGACCTATGTATACTTGCATTTGCACCTTCAGCATGATGCCTCATTCATATTGAGAATTTGGTATGTGGAATGATTGCACACTGTAAAGAATATTTATAAACATAGTCATGCATGCCACAAAATGAACTGGCTCTCAGAAGGGGAATGAGTTGATCATGTCACTTTCAAGGAGGTAATATAGATTTTAAGAAGTTATATGAAGAAATAGAAGGAAAGTACTTAGAATTCACTGAAAAGAGGGGGGGGAAATGAGGTTATTTCCGGCAGATGGGACAATGCAGCTAATACCTTCACTTAAATAAAGGCAAATAGAAAGATGAAAAGAAGATAAAATTAGGTAGCCTAACAGTAACCCTAAATATAGAAAATAAACTTGATCCTGTCAAATTGAGTGAGTAGTCACTAACTTTCACTGGTCAAACAGGGAAGTTAACCTTGATTCAACTGAACCAGAAAAATCATAAAGGTCAGTCAGTGACTAATATTATAGCAATATAGTCTGGTGATAAGTGAGGCAAGAGTAAACCTTATCTTGAAAAAGTAAACTATAAATACTGTGTGTGTGTGTGTGTGTGTGTGTGTGTGTGTGTGTGTGTATCTGTTCAGGGGAGTGACATCAAGTTAATTTTTATTTTCCCTGAAAAAAGGAAGATTATTAAAACAAACACTGCCATGAAAAATTCCAGGTTTTGGATGGATCTAAGAAAAATGAATCAACTTTTTGCTGTTTTTAGTAGAACTGCACCATAGTTTGGAAATGTGTTTCACCAAACAATGACAGTATATAGAACTTAGATGTCAAAGTAGCTGGAAAGGTTTGGCCTCAACTGCATTCAGGTAGCATTTGAAGAAGCATATGATTGCCTGAAATTGTATGTGGAGAAGAGCAGATAAAGAGAGAAATTTTTGAGATTGGAGGCAAGAAGCTGTTACTTTGGGCAGTCAACTAATCAAGAGGCAAAATTTGCCAGATAATTCTCTACCGTGGATTCTAAAATCCGTACAGATTAGTTAAAAGTGACTAGTATCTAAACTTGAGGTATCTTGAGGCATCATGGAATCAGCAGGTGGAAAAATATAAATAGGAAGAGAATTTTTTTAGAAGGCAGAAATGAGATAAGTGATAAAATGTATAGTTTACAACTACAAAATTGTAAACAGTATTTTCCAGCAGATTTCTTATAGAGGGAAGAAAGGAAATGAAGATAATTTTGGTGGGAGTCAATGAAATAAGCAATGCTTCCTTGAAGACAGGGATGATCTGGCCCCATCTTAATATAGAGGAAATAATAGAATGGAGAATAAAGAATGGCTAAGGAGCCATAGGAATTTTTATCCTAAAACAAAAAGTCACAGGATCCCAAGCAAGGTTTTAAAACCTTAGCACTACTGACATTTGGAATGAAATAATTCTTCGTCATGAGGGACTGTCTTGCACACCGTATGATGTTCAGCATCATTCCCGCCCTCTACTCACTAGATACCAGTAGCACTCTTCCCCATTTCTGACAACCAAACATGACTCCAGACATTATCAAATGTCCCCTAGGACCGTAATCAGCAAACTGCGGCTCAAGAGCAACATGTGGCTTTTTGGCCCCTTGAGTGTGGCTCTTCCACAAAATACCACAGCCTGGGAGAGTGTATTTTGAAGAAGTGGCATTAGAAGTTTAAGTCTAAAAAATTTAGCTCTCAAAAGAAATTTCAATCATTATACTGTTGATATTTGGCTCTGTTGACTAATGAGTTTGCTGACCACTGCCCTAGGAGGTTAAACTGCTTCCCAAAGAGAACCACTGATGTAAGGAAAAGAAGAACATATTTTGAGGTCAGAGGAATACTACGTTCTTCTTTATATGTGTCAAAAACACAAAACTCTTTGGGTTATATGAGGTAAAAAAACTAAAGAAGTCATCAATAACCAGAATCATACTTGGAGATAATATGAATCTGTAAGAATTTTTAAAAACACTTACCTTAATTATCAGTTTTCCCAGTTATTTTACTATGTTTTTATTGGTTTTAGAGAGACAGTAAGAAGGGAGAGGGGGAGAGAGAAACATCGATCAGTTGCCTCTCACACAAGCCCTGACCAGGGATCAAACCTGCAACCTGGGTATGTGCCTTGACTGGGAATGGAACCGGTGACCTTTATGTGCATGGCACAACACTCAATCAACTGAGCCTTACCAGTTAGGGCCTCAGTTATGTTTATATCATTATGTAGCTTAAGATCGCCTTTACCTTATTTCATATTTATTGTACATACTAGGTAGTTCAATGAAAAAAACCAACAGAGAAATTTTAACTCATTAAGATTAGTGATCATAAGTGTGAAATCACTGAATTTCAGGCATATACTGGTGTATTCATGATCTACTTTACTCCACATTTTCTAAAGTTAAAGTCCTTCTTTTCCTTTTGAGAGGGATTGGTGGTTAAGGCTGAGGAACTAGAACTCAAATCACATTAATGCATTTCCATATTACTTGGCATTAAACCTATAGTTTAGGGCTCTATTACTTGTTACACATCAATGCAAAAAGAGTTTGTCACAACACTTTCAGCAGCCTAATTAAAACAAGATAGTGCTTGGCTGAGTATGTCACACTTTTATAGCAGCCAATCTTTAGGCAAAGCAGGCACAGGAAGCAGCAGGAGAAGGTAGGTGGTTCTTGGCACTCCCCTAAACAAGAAATAATGCATATTGTGTACTTGTGTAATGGGAGATCAGCATTAGTTTTTCCAAAGCAGTTTTACTTCACACAAAATTTCACAAACAAACAGAAGGGGAATGGGGAGGGGAAGTGAGAAATTAAAAAATGAAGCAGGCAGTATGGCTTGCAATGTTCAAAAGAGACTCTCTTCTTGGCTAACATAGAAAAAAACAAATAAGAATTGCATGCAATATGCAACAGTAGTAATAGGCCTTGTATTGACCATGAAATTATTTAACAGAGGCCAAACTGTCAGACTGGTATTTTTTTTTAATTATTTTTAAAATATATTTTTATTTATTTCAGAGAGGAAGGGAAAGGAAGAGAGAGATAGAAGCATCCATGATGAGAATCTTTGATCGACTGCTTCCTGCACATCCCATACGAGGAATTGAACCTATAACCCAAGCATGTGCCCTGACCGGAAATTGAACCCCGACCTCCTGGTTCATAGGTCAACGGTCAAGCACTGAGCCACACCGGC
This sequence comes from Pipistrellus hanaki, assembly GCF_964339955.1. Lineage (NCBI taxonomy): Eukaryota > Metazoa > Chordata > Mammalia > Chiroptera > Vespertilionidae > Pipistrellus > Pipistrellus hanaki. The sequence continues at coordinate 59,194,643 of NC_140524.1, read as the reverse complement.
TAGGCCAGACTGATATTTTTAAGAATTATGTTCGAGTATCCTTAAAGTCTACAGCCATATCACTTTTATCCTCATGGTCTTTGCTAACAATGGTTACATATCTGACCCACTACTTTCAGGCAATGATTCAAAGAATTTTAACTTTTATCAGTGGCATTAAAATGAATTGTCCTGAACTCTGTCTTCTAAATTATATGTAAGTATACTGCAAAAGCTAGGCCAGGTCAACCATCACCAGTCTAGAGAACCACTAGGTCTTCAGGTCAAATTAAAGTTACTCTGAAGTTTAGGGTCTTAGGTGCTTTAGAAAATCATGGTTTAAAACAAAGGGATTTTATAGTCACACTGGTCTTGAACTCCAAATTCACCACTGTATATCCTCAGGCAAGTAACGTATGTGCTCGGAACCTTTCTCCTTACCTACAAAATGACAGCTGTGAAAATCAAATGAGTTACTATCGATGTATGACAATGATTATCATCATTTCTGAGCATCCTGCACATTCTTGTTGGGATGCCAAAATGGAAAGGCCCTGACAACACTTTTCCCATTTCTCAAGGCTTTGTTTGTAACAAGAAACCCTGGATGGAGTAATGATATCTCCCTTCCCCAGACACAGAGCAGGCTTGTGTCTGATTACTATAAAAGTGATAAATCTGCCAGGCCGGTGTTGCCCAGTGGTTGAGGATGAACCTATGACCCAAGAAGTCATGGTTCAATACCTGGACAGGGCACATGCCCGGGTTGTGGGCTCAATTCCCAGTGGGGGGAGGGGAACATGCAGGAGTCAGCCAATCAATAATTCTCTCTCATCACTGATGTTTCTCTTTCTCACTCTCCCTTCCTCTCTGAAATCAATAAAAATATATATTTTTAAACAAGAGGTAAGTCCTCAAAGCTCAGTGTTCCTCTCCTGTAATGCAACTCACTACCTGTGCAGTGATCCATCTTGATCCATTTCATGGGACTTAAGACCATAGTGCACCAGTTTGTCATAGTGACATTCTGGCTATTGTTTTTGCAAAGAATAATAAACTGTGTTTTGTCTCTGATCCAGGAGTCTTGTGTCTTCTGCAACCATCCAGAAAACAGCAGCAGGTGGGTAAGCAGGATTAAAGCCCAGACTATACATAGTTCTTGACAAATATATGCAAGGCACTACGAATAGCAACCAGTACACATGAGGTTGTTCATTGACAATCGCCTCTGGGCAGGCTTGAGTACTGTACTTGGTCAGTGAATCAAGGCAAACCACCCAGGAATTAGACTGACCTAGGACAGAGTCAGCATTTTCTAGGGTCCTGCATACAAAGCATGGTTAAAACATGGATGTGAACTTTACTGAACTGGGCTAACTTAGACTCCCAAAACAGGACAGCAATGTGAACTAGGATTTTCACCCATTAGCATTCAGCATTAAACAGTTATTTTTCATGTTTGTTAACTTTCCATCTAATTGAAACCCAGATGTCATACATTTATGTTAGGGCAGACTCATTACTGCTCTCAACAACCTTTGATTCCCAGTACATTAGAACTGAATGGAACCTGGAAGACTGTTATTTCAACTCCCTTATTTTACACAGCTGACACCCAGAAAGAAGATAAATGACTTACCTAGAGATACATTTTTAAAGTAGTCACCTTACTCTCTACATAATCTCTTTAAACTGCCAGGAACTAACTCTTAAAAAAAAAGACTTAATAGGATCAGTTAGATATTCTATTTGCCTATTTCAACTTTGTATATAGCATATGAAATATCCTTAGATTCTATAAAATAAAATATGGACTCTTGAAAACATGAAGTAATGGTACTAAGATCAAAATGTAGTTTCTACTCATTTCTGGCAACATGGTTGGTGATGGGTATGGATGGAAGATGCTTTTAAATACATCTCAGTCACATTCAGTAACTGATTTCACATCCAATGGCCATCCTTCTGCATGCTATTTCTGTGGCCAGGCAATAGCATTCACCATTAATAATATTCACTGAAACCAGTAAAAACCACAAGGAATCAGATGATCTTCAGAGTCAGAAACACACAAATGCTAACAATATTTAAAGGGAGGGAGTCCAAAGCAGGAATTTGTAGCATAACATAACTTGATCCACAGTTAGCTATAACAGAGCTGGTAGTAGAGTATGGAAAATCAGGCCTGAGCCCTGCACAATTCTGACTTTAAAGTATAACTAATGCCTCAATTCCATTTTATACAGAGATACAGACAGACAAAAACTTAGTATTTGGCCTCAGACCTACTCAACTTACATAAAATTGAACTGTGTAATGGGAGATCAGCATTAGTTTTTAAATCGAGCCCTTAGCCAAAACCAGTTTGGCTCAGTGGTAGAGCGTCGGTCTGCGGACTGAAAGGTCCCAGGTTCGATTCCAGTCAAGGGCATGTACATTGGTTGCGGGCACATCCCCAGTAGGAGGTGTGCAAGAGGCAGCTGGTCGATGTTTCTCTCTCATCGACATTTCTAGCTCTCTATTCCTCTCTCCACCTCTCTGAAAAAAATCAATAAAATACATTTAAAAAAAAAAAAAAGAAATCAATGGAAAAAATATCTTGAAAAAAAAAATCGAGCCCTTAGATCTCTCAGAAATTCATAAGACCATTTGAAATGGTTTCATGAAGCAAGTATAGGCTTTACTGAGAAAGCCTAAGAATTTAGAGATTTGAGAACATGGGTTGGCCCTGCTTTGATAAAACAAATACATGAAAAGCCAAACCACCAGCATGGATATAATATCCAGGCCATTTTTTTTTTGCATTGTAAAATTATTCTTCCCTTTAATAGCTTGTTTAAAGATCATTAGCTTCTCAACCAAAAGGGAGGAAAAGTGTAAGCTAATGCACTGCCAATGAAAAACAAGCTGTGAGGTCAGCCTAAGAAAGGATTGTTTCTACTCACAAATGTTTTATGTACACACTGACTCTTCTAGAAAACATTGATTTTTGTAATGTACTCAGCTGCAGAGCATATTATTAGAGTAAATGCTTCTGCCAAATTTATTTTAACCCATCTTAACTTGCTATATGTTCTGGCCTTATATCACGGGCAATGCATATGAAAAAAAATTGAAATTATGACAGTAACTTCCCAAAAATGCAGTCTTATCCGCCACAGTCTGTAACCATGTGAAGCACGTGGAACAATAATAAAGAAAATTACTGGGAAGAATGCAGAAAGGGAGGTGCCTTAACTAAGAGGAAGTAATGAACAGAGTGATCCGGTAGCCTATGTCCTCAAGGACACAGGCCTCTATATTTGAGGATTACAATAATTTAAAAACACATGTAGCCAGGTTTATGATAACATGTTCCATAGATATATGCCTTTTTTCCCTCAGAATCCATGACAAATGGAAATACCTATTCTAAATGAGATACTTAAACTCTGTCCTGTGCCTTGCTAAATTCCCCATCAAATTTCAGAAGAAAATCCATTTGGTATAAGTGCAGTAGCTAACCCACTGGCACCTTTCTGTGCATTAGAAAAGGTGGCCCCCTGAAAACAACCTTGTGACTGGGCACATGATTTGGTAACTGCTATGACCTCTAGGGTATCTCACCCTTGAATTGGGTCCCACCATACAGAGTGGCCCTGGTCTCTAGCACACATATACTTTATTAAAGTTCAAAATATAAGTGTAAAGTCTACGTAAAGCCTTACTTTCTATATACAGAATCTTCCTAAACAGCTTCAACAAGCATAAAATCTCAAATGTTTAATAGTATATTATCAGTGATTGATTTCAAAGCACATAAAACACCACCTCCTTAGCTTTCGCTCTCCTAGACAAAACAAAAGGAGGAAAGGCCATCTGTCCAGCTCCAACAATTATCACTCATCTCCTGTTTGGAAGGAAATTACCCATCTGATTGGGTCGGTAAAAGGACAGCCTAGAAATTGCAGAATGGAGATGGATTACTAAAAAGTTGAGAAATTATAAGCCTATCACCTCCCAGCACAATAACAACACTAAATTGCTCTCTGTAAGACAGTGGTTACACAATTTCTTTACTAAATATGTGTGGAGAGTAGACCACTTGCCCAAGTTAATTCTCATACCTACCCACTCCACCCATACACAGCTCTATCACCTCTTAGTGTAACCTGTTTTTCAATTTTAACCTCACAAGTGTTTAAATAAGGAACTTTTAACAATTCAGAGTTCCTCATCCAGATTCAGCAACCTAGAGTGTATTAAAAGAGCTACAAAGACACCTCAAGTACCAAAATGACATTTGTACTGAAATAAAAACTAGAGCTGGTAACATAAACTTAGTTGTGTGTGTGTGTGTGTGTGTGTGTGTGTGTGTGTGTGTGAAACAGCTAGATGAGCCCTTTACCTAGAACTCAAGGACACATTTCCTTCAACATTGATCTACAGCATTTCTCTGGAAGGAAAATTCTTACACATAAACCCCACCCCACTTGACAAACTGCAAATGAAAAATGCATGATTACCCAACCAGTGAGTGGAGGCAGAAGTCTTAATCTGCTCTATATCCTATGGCACATAGCAGCTATTCTAAGGAGAATCTCCACACTTATATAGTCAATGTTTCCAGACACTTCTACAGAATTAAAGATAGAATAGCATTTAATTGGATGTGATACTTTATGTTAGCCCTTTATATAGAATAACTTTGACTATGATTTCGCCATTAACTTAAAACTGTATTTGTTAAAGGAGCTCAGTGACATGTACATTAATTAGGGATATGTTAGATTAAAATCTAATTATTTTTAGGTCATTGGGGATATTTGATTATGAATTGAGTGTTAGATGATGCCAAGGAATATGTTAATTTTTAAAGATGCAACAGTGACATAGTGGTTACATTTTTTTAAGTCAGTAATTTTTAGAGATGCACACTAAGTACCTAGGAGTAAATGGACATAATATCTGGGATCTGCATTAAATACTTTAGCACGAAACAAATAAAGGATGAATGAAGCAAATGTTGAAAATCAAAGTAACTGTGTTTATTCTTGTGTTACTATTAATTATTGTATTATTTTCTATACGTAAAACTGTATATCTACTTTTGCCTCATCCTCTACGTGGGTAATGGATATGTGGTGGTTCATTAGACTATTCTTTTGACTCTATAGTATATTTGAAATTTTCATATTTTATAGACTTAATCAGCCCTTATTACAAAGAAAGTAGAAACTTAATTTTATCTATTACTTTTAAAAAATACATATTTTATTGATTTCAGAGAGGAAGGGAGAGGGAAAGAGAGATAGAAACATCAATGATGAGAGAAAATTATTGATTGACTGCCTCCTTTTACACCCCCTACTGAGGATAGAGCCCAAAACCCTGAAACCCAGGCCATGTGTCCTTGATTGGAATGGAAGTCAGAACCATTCTGTCCGCAGGCCAATGCTCTATCCACTGAACCAAACCGGGTAGGGCCCCTCTTTCACTTTTTGGTGGATAAGGGCAACAAGCAAGTTAAGGACAGATAAAAAAATCCTCATAATTTTGAGATCTTAACCAGAGCTTGTGGATAGCTATCACAGAACAAGAAATAAGATTTTTTTTTTTTTTAAGATTGTGCCCAATGTCTTTTCTCCTTTGGGTGAGCACCAGGATTGCTGGGTGATTGACTCAGTAGCCTTTGGGAAACAATTCAATCCTAATGAAGTTGTGGGTTCTACCCAGCCTGCCTAAATAACCACCTAGAAGCTTGTCCCTTGAAGTAGGCACCACACCTGTCAGAGCTCTAACAGAAGGAGAAACTGGCAGCCAATTTGCTGGTCTGTATTTGGTAGCAAGGTAGCTTACTGTCCCTAAAGCAATACAGAAAATACTTCATTAAGCCAAAACTTGTGCAAATGTTGAGTAAGAATTTTGTTTTCTATACTTCTTTCATGAGAAAGACACCAATACTCTTTTCCCCAGGCTGCTTCACGTAAGCAAGCAAGGATGGGGATTCGGTTGAGTTGTCTGTCCAAGCTATAGCCAGAGTAAACCATTTAGGTTGAAACTGATTCGGCCTGATCAGGTAAATAAGTTTTAAATTAGTACGAGTTGATTTCTTTGTATTGCTTAACATTAGTAATAAATAGCTATGTGAAAATATGTCTGGATCTTCCTTTGCATGCATTTTGGGGGGTAATCTTCCACATGGGTGTTTTCTACAAGATGCCCACTTGGATAGCAAATATATAGTCATAGTTCAAGTCACCTGGCCATCACCTTAGTTTCTTCAGGCTTGAGGCAAAAATAAAGTATCAAACAGCCAAAATCTAACAAAAGGAACTGGTCTCTTCTGCATGGCAGACTGAATATAGGAATAGGAGAAAACTGGGTCTTCAATAACAATCTCTATGGTACTAGAGATAACAAGTAATATTTAGGCAAATGTGCTGATTCATGTAAATTCAAATATATTAATATTATGTATGTACTATTCTCAGAGCATCCTGCTATTTACAGTGTTCTTTGAGACCAAGTTGCAAAATAATATGATTTCACTTCAGTGACATGTTACTACTGAGAGCTAGGTGGATTACAATTATAATTGTTCCAAAAAAGAACAGAGAGAGAGAGAGAGAGAGAGAGAGAGAGAGAGAGAGAGAGAGAGAGAGAGAAAGAGAGAGAGAGAGAGAGAGAGAATAATTTTACTCTTTCAGAGTACCTGAAGCATAATGACTCAGTGTTACTGCTAACTTTGACAATAAAAGTGCTAGCTTTTAAACTTATCTCTAGATCAGACCCCTAACACATCAGTGACTCGGTTTTCTTATTTGTACAACAGCAGCATGATTCCTGACAAGAGAGGTGCCATAAATATATAATTTTTAAATGCTTCTAAATCAAAGAAAAGAGTAACCTGGTTCTTTATTTTAAAAAGTACAGTGGCAAACAAGTTACACTCACATCTTATATTCATTCAATGGAAAAAATTATTAGTAAAAGGACAGATAGAATGCATAATGCTCTAAATGGACAAAATAATTGTGGAGAGAATAAGGAATCAATAAATGTATAACCAACCATATTATGCTACTTTATCCTATACTAGAGGCCCAATGCATGAAAATTCGTGCAATAATAGGCCTTCCTTCCCCCAGCTGCCTGCACTGGCTTTCCTCTGGCACCCAAGACCTGGGCTGCTTCCCTCCTCCAGCCGCCTGCAGGCACCTGGAACCTGGCTGGCTTCCTTCCAGCCCCGACTTCATCAGGAAGGATGTCAGGAATGATGTCCAGAAGATGTCAGGTCTAATTAGCATATTACCCTTTTATTATTATAGATAATAAAAGCCTAATATGCTAAGTGTCCAGTTGGCTTTTCAACCAATCAAAGCATAATATGCTAATGATATGATAAGGCTGCTCAACCACTTCCTATGATGTGCACTGACCACCAGGGGGCAGACAGCCGACCAGTCGCTATGATGTGCACTGAGAAGATGCTTAGACCAGTAGATGAGCTTGCTGCTGGGGTCCGGCTGATAGGGACTAAATGAGACAGGCTGCACATGCCCTGGAGCCCTCCTGCAGTCTCTCCTCAGCTGGCCAACTTCCTGCATCCCTCCTTGGCCATGATCATGCACCAATGGGGTCTCTCGACCTGGCCCGTGCCCTCTCGCAATCAGAGACCCCGTAGGGGATGTTGGAGAGCTGGTTTTGGCCCGATCCCACAGGCCAGACCGAGGGACCCCACTGGTGCATGAATTCGTGTCCTGGGCCTTTAGTATACTAACAATGATAGAACTATCATATTGCATGAAATCCATTGGCCATCCAACCACAATACATTTGACTCAGATAGTATAAGGGGTTAACAATAATGCTCTATATATTTGCATATCAATATACAATTTTCTAATGCTTTCTCAGTCAATTACTCTCTTTTAGCTAAACTACTTTGTGAAGCAAATCAGGCAGACATTATCTCAGGACTGGCAGCTATTAATGAAAAGGTTCAAACTTCTGGGGTTAAATGGCTCATCAGAGATCACAAGCAAATAAAAGACTTGACAAATACTGGAACTCAGGTCATTTGGCCCTCCATTCAGTACTCTTGGCCAATAATATAAAGACTACTAATAACAATAAAATCTTACTTGGATCATCATCCATTTTGGTACTGTTTCTCTGTGTGGAAGTTCAGGCTCTGATATCAGAATAGTCCAAACAAACAAGGGAGTAAGGATGTTCTACCAGCCAAGAAGTTTCTTGAATTTTAAAATTAGAGAAATGACACAAAACAATGTACAGAACAAGTTCACTTGGTGGAGTATGTACACTAAGCTTAAAAAAAAAACTCATAAAAGTAAACACTTATTTTTTAAGCCTCTTTTTAACAATTTACACTCTCAAAATGTCTGGCCTACAGAGAAAGAATTCCCAACAAATAATTTACTGAGTAGTTTTACACCCAAGTGCTGTCCTGCAAAGTTTTTTAAAAAAGGTATACAGCAGGACCCTTGCCAGAAGCACTTTAAAATATTTGCAGATACAAGATCAGCATATAACATTCAGACTCAAAATAGCTAGGAGCTCAAAATAAAGAAAGCATTCAGTAAGGTGAAGTAATCAGTGAGTGTTTAGTGGGAGAATGACAGCATTTTGAGGCAGGATCTGGGCTGTGAACCACAGATGAGATTTCTAAAGGAGGACCAGAATGAGCATTTCAGATGTGTTGAAGAGGTTCAGGCTGGTTGGCAGGACAGGCCATGAAATGACAGGGGCGGGGGAAGTGAGATGCAGAAAAACATGTGGAATAAATGGATGAACTGCGATTGGAATCCAGGTCTCCAACTACAAACGTCCAATTGTTTTACACCATTCTGCTCTTCCTAATTAGTCTTCTGGCCTCCATTTCAGTACTCCTCCAAGAAATTCTCCATTGTAGTGTTTCCTACAGAAACACAGTTCTGATCGAGTCAATCTCCTGTTTAAATCTCTTAAATGACTTGCTATGGCTTTCACACAAAAAAGCTGAACCTCTAACATGACATACAAATATGCATCATGATCTGTACTCTGTCCCTTTTCTAGTAGGCCAACCATGTGTACCCTTTGTTTCAGCCATTAACACCTGCCCACAGTTCCTTTATTGGACATGCTACTGTTTCTCTGTTTGCATATGTTGTTCTTTCAAGTTAAAATGTCTTTCCCTTGCCTTTTTCAATTAATAACCTATTATTCAAGCCTTAGTGCAAATGTCACCTACTATATTAGCCTTTCCTTACCACACTCCAGCATCCATTTAGATTTAGATCACTCCCCATGATGATTTCACATCCTCCTCCTATGCATGTTCCATTCATTCCTTATTACACAGCTCTTTAATCCATTAATTAACTTCTCTGTCTCCGTTCCTCTTCCTCCCCTTATATCACTAGCCCTAAGAATAATGCCTAGCACACCGTATATGCTCAGTAAATGTTTGTTACATAAATCAAATGATAAAATTCAAAATTTATCGATTAAAATCGGACAGAATTTAGCTAATTAAAAACCAATAACCAAGTACTCAGAAAGTTATTTAATAACTACAAAATTAACTTGTTACTTCAGGTTACTAATTTAACTCTACTATCAAAGGAAAAAAAGGCTTCAGGAATCATACAGAAACACAAAGTCAAAACACAAAAACACCACAGAATAATAAGCCACTCTACACTGTGTGTGTATGAGGAGTGTTAATACTACCTTAACACTAGCCTCTCTTAATGGTTAGGTCTCTGCCTTAAACATGTGGGATTCAATCATAACCCTTCTAGAGCTCTAATTCTTGATTTCACAAAATACAGTCCATGGTTGACATCAAGATACTAATTAATCTAAGACTCATGCTATTGGATGAGATGCTACAATCTGGGCCTCACCAGATAGTTACATGAAATACAAAGCTCTACTACTAATGCATTATTCAATATATGATGAATCCCAAATAAGGTTGTCTTCATTAAAAAAGAATCAAAATAAAAGGATCATTATAAGGAGGCACAGAAAAGGGTAAACAGAAGTCTTGACATGACTCTCTAAAAAAATTCTCACTAATACCCATCAGAAGCTGAGGATATAAAGAAAAGTATAGTTCTTCAGTATAGAAAACATGCCTGCCTTCTCCAGTTTTCAGAACAATGAGGAACTAAAATGAAAACAACAGAATCATAATCCTCAAACTTTATGAATCCACTATAGGATAGCCATTGAGTTAATTTTTCTACTTAGTGGAAACTTTCACTTTAGCTAATGCTATATTGACATTGTGTAATTAATTTCTTTTTATCCCCAGGTGAATTATCTTCAATATCAATCAGTCCTGTAGTCAGTGCTATTTCCCAATAACTTCAAGTGGAATCAACTGGCATTTCCTGTTTCCTTCGCCCTTTCTCCCTTTCCCCCTCCCTTTCTCCCTGCCTTTCTCCTTCCCTTTCTCCCTTTCTGCCTCTCCCCTTGCCCCCGCTCTGGTCACCCAATAGTTCTTATTCTTCCACAGGGGACAAATGCCTTTGAGAAACTGATGGGGCCCAGAAAACTGCATGTATCTACCTACCTACACTCAATTTTTTTCAGAAAATTTCAGGAGTTTAAGAACTGCTGTCCCCCACAATCACCTACACTAATAATTTCTATTACCATATGGCTCTCTTTTATAATCCCACATACAGACGAACACATGCACACAATTAAGGACTATTATATTGATTAAAAACATAATACCCAAAATAATAACGCAGTCTAGATAAAGCTTTATCTTACTAGCAATATTTTAAGAATTCCATGTTAACTTTTATCTAAAAGGCCTTTGAAGAAAATCTTGAACACTTCAATAAGACAACTCAAAATAAGGAGTAAGGCATTTATCAAAAGAAGTTTACCAAGTCTTGTTGATTGGTCAACTTGCTTGTCTCAAAATAGTGCTGAAATATCGTCCTAAATTTGCATTTCTGAACTCTGACACATCTGCTCATAAAATCATGTAAGGCCCAAATGTTATATTTGAGAAAAAAAGAAAAATTCCCACTGATATTAACACTTGGATTTAAATACTTGTTCTACTACATCAAGCTATGCTCAACACCAAACAGTGTCAGCTAGGAACGGAAAGTGACACCACCTCATAACTATCTAGTTACCTTGTCGAAGCAAGTAAAACATAAAAGATAACACAGGACAAGTGGCCAAAGAGAAGAGAAGAATATAATCAAGGTGTTATTTACCAACAGGCAGAGATAAGTGCTTACACTTGGGAGCATACTTCCTAAAAGTGAAAGGTTCTTGCTGGTTGCACCAAACTATTCGTGGAAACTATCAAATCACATTTATTTTTGCTTAAACTTTTAATCACTGTTTAAACCACAGTTTTGTGCTGGGTCAAAATTAAAAGGAAATATGACCAATCTTTTTTTTTCTTTTTTTTCTTTCTTTTTTTTTTTTTTTTTTTTTTTTTTTTTTTTTTTTTACCACAAACTGATAAATTTCAAAATCACAACATCAGAATTTTTAAGTACATTAAACTTTGGTGAGACATTCACAAAACTTTTCCAACTTTCATGACTGGTGAGGGTGCCCATTAAGCCCATATAGACAATTTACAAAGACCTTGTGACTCAGCTTCTTCACTTGTAGTTACTGGGGTAACAAGACACATCAAGTAACTAAATTCTCAGTTTGCCTCAAGTTAGGGTGGAATTGATGAGACTTTCAAGTTGTCTTTTTTTTTTTCTACCCAACCGGGTCCTTTCCCACATAATGGAAGGCTGTATATTTTCTGAAACTGTGACACTTTGACCACTGTTTCCCAATGTGAAAGGCAAAGAAGTGGCAAGAGAAGTTATAGCAGGCACACACCAAATTGGCCAGACGCCGTAAGAAAGGCTTCAGTTAAGTCACCCTCTCCTTCCTAATGATAATCAAGTTGCTGGTTAAAACTGAAAACTAGATGAGCAACATGTGGCTCGTGCTTCCGAGCTAGACTAACAACGTTAAGACAGGAATACTGCTGGATTTTGTGCAGGCAAACCGTTTCCCCTCACGCCACCCGAATTAGAAAGTTTACCAAAAAAGAGGAACCCGTTTCACTGATGAGTAGAGGGAACTCTAGTATTTCCCAATGCAATACCGGGCCTATAGATTTCATTCCTCTGCACATGAAGTCAGTGGCCGGAAATGGACTGCCACTGGTTCACACACTCAGGACGGTGGGATGTGGGCTGACTGCCTCTGAGAGTTCTGAACCAACTAAGTGGAAGCGCTGGCTGCCTCCGCCTATCACACAGACACTTGGTGGTACCTCACCCAGCCTCCCACTCCCACGCTCCCCCCACTCTTCCACAGAAATGTTTCTTGGGAGAGCACATGGAGAGGCGGGGGGGGGGCGGGGGGCTCACATAGGCGTCTCAGATTTCTGGTAAAGTGGAAAGACTGGGGAGGGTGGGGGGACTGTGTTGTGTGTTTTTTGTTTCGTGGGGTTTTTTATTTAGTAAGTCTGTGGGTGGGCTCCCAAGTATTTGGACTGCGGGGGAGGGCGGTTTCCCAGCCCGGACCCTAAAAAGGAACCTTAGAAGCAAAACCCAGCAACTGACAGGAGTGGGAAGGGAACAGAATCGCGCGAAGAAGGTTTGTGCCCACAAGTCAGACAAATAACACACCCTGCCCAGTATTCGGGGTCTCCCCAAGTTGGGGTGGGGCCTTTCTCCTTCCCAGGCTGACACGAGTGAGAAAGGGGTTAAGTGGAGAAGGGGGTGCTCTTCCGCCCCCACGCCGTCTCCGCGCCTCGGCGTGGCCGCTCGGAGCGGCTCCCCGAGTTGCACAGCGAGGTCGCGGTCACCCTTGGGAGGGGGCCCCGGGTGCTCCCGCGCTCAATGGCAGGAGGATCCCGGGGCTCTCGCTGTCCCCAAGGCCGGCGGGGGCTGCGGGAGCACTCACCAATTTAGGTTTGTTTTTCGTTTCCTCTTCGTTGGCGGCCCGGCTCCCCACGCTCCGCTTGTTGCTCCGGCCCCCACTGGGCTCCTCGCCGCCGCCTCCCGCTCCCGACGCCGCCGCCCCGGGCTGCTCCATCTTTCTCAGGCCCTGTCACCTGCGCCCTGTCACCCCACCTCGCCTCCACTGAGGAAGCCCCTCGGGGTGGTCCCGCGGCCCCGCGCGGATTCGGGAGCACCTCTCCCCGGGAGGGCGTGTGTCTGTCTAGGGAGCAGCAGATCTCAGGCCCTGGGGACTCTGGGATCCCAGGCACCCCTGACGCCACACGCCGCCGTTGCCACTACTCTGCGCTGGGGCAAGCCCTGCCACTGAGCAGCTGCAATTACCACTACCGCCGCCGCCCTCAGGGCGGTGTTTAGGGTGGAGAAGTGCGTGCCTATCTCTTTAAGAGGCCTCCACACACGTGATTCATCAAAGTGCCCGCAGTCAGCGCCTGGGCGCCGAGAACTGCTTCCTACTCCCGGTGCCAGCCGCCTGGCCACTGCCACTGAGCATGCCCGGCGCGGTGACCTGGCCCCAAGGAGAGGACTCTAAGCTGTGGTTAAGCACTGATTTCATGTCCAAGGGGCCTTGCGTGGGAAATGGGAGGGAACTAGTCCAGAGAGCGGAGGTGTAGCCCATTTTAGAGATAGGGAAACTGAGGTCTGTGAGTATTCACGTGTGAGTTTCACTGCAGAATCTACCTGAGTAACAACTTTCACAGGTGTGGGCCAGAGCACCTTCCCTGGGCAACGGCCTTGCTGGGGGGAAAGGGGTGTCCTTCTATGCCCTGTGGGAGGAGTTGATTGGCAAGGCAACCGGCATCCCTTAGAGCCCTGATGAATTGCCTAGACTAGAGGGTCAAAGTGGAAAGAGCAGGTACTTTCTATTGCCATGACTGCATGGCGCCAAAACAATCCTCTTTCTTTATTCCCATGCTGCTGGATAGTAGAAGCTGCAGGCACCTGCCACTTAACCCCCACGTGGATGTAAGGCTTTTGAACCACAGCACCTATAGAGAGCGAACAATTGGATTGGGTGCTATTCCCGGTTTCCTGAACTACTTTAGGTGTAGGGTTGTTGTGGTGAGTGAAAATGGTCACGTGTTTCCAAACTTTGTTTAAAATGTAAACCTCTCTAGACAAATGCTGGGTGTTTTTGTGCAGCAGCAGCAGGGCACTGCCAGTATTATTAGTCATTAAACCTTGAGTTGTCAGGAAGAGGCCCACGCAATATTTTTCCATCCCTTTTTAACAGAGCCCTTTAATAAAAATAATGTTCGAACTGAGAACATTCAAGGGGCAGAGCAGGGTTTGAATGAACCACCATCATAGAATGAAAGCACATTATGCTAAGGAAGCTACATGAAATGTTAAGTTCAGATACCAAGTCTAAGCGTGTCCTTATGCCTGTCACTCTGATATCTCCAGGATATGACTCCTTTTGCCCTTCTCCCTTTCCACCTAAATTCAATTCTGCTGAATCTGTTTTTTTATGAAAATATTTATTGAGTGCATTAGAATAAATTGGACTACACTATAGGCTGATGAAGCAATTAACTTAGATAGTAGAGTGAAAAGAAAGTTAGATATCAACAGTTTTAATCCCTATGCTGCCATTAGCTATCTTCTTAATCATGCTGATGGTAAACTACGCAGGGACAGCATAGAAGAGGGAATGCAAGCTCCGAAAGAGGGTGGACAGGAAGCCCTATGTTAAATTTGCTTTGTTGACGTTCCTCTTTGACTTAAATTTTTATGTATATTTAGAATTTGACGTTCTACACATGTGCGTGCATGCACACACATGATTTAAATTTCTTAAATGTCTCCCCACTGAAAAGTTGCATAAAAATGAATGCTGCAAAAAGATGTGACCTGTTTGTCCAATGCTTTCACGTAATTCCTGTTTGAGAGATACAGATATCGGCCGTTGCTGGAAGGTTTTCAAGCTCAAATGTTGCTCCCCCCTCCCCCAGGCCGGTTTGGCTCAGTGGATAGAACATCAGCCCTTGGACTGAAAGGTTTCAGGTTCAATTTTGGTCATGGGATCATACCTCAGTTGCAGGCTCTATCCCTGGCCCTGGTTGGGGTGTGTGTGTGAAGCAAGCAATTGATGTGTCTCTCTCACATTGATGTTTCTCTCTGTCTCTCCCCTCTCTTCCTTTCTCTCTAAAAATCAATGGAAAAAATGTCCTCAGGTGAGACTAATAAAACAAAAACAGATGCTCAGTAATCTACTCAGTAAGACCTTTACTGAACTCCATAGAGTACACCAGGTGATATAAAGAGTGCGGTGGGTTATACAGATGAAGCCCACATTGTTTTTGCCCCTTTGAACCTTACCGCCTACTGGGAGAGGCAGACCTTTACAGAGCCACACTTCAGCACAACAGATATGAACTGGGAGCCCAGGAGCACAAGAGGGAAGTGCCCAGTGGAATGTCAGAGGCTCCAGAACACCTTCCCAAAGAGAATGATGTTTGAGCTGAGTCTTCAAAGTGTAAAGTCAGTAAGTACTTCTTGACAGCCTACTGAGTGTTAGGTACTGTGCGAGGTTTTGTGGGTATGCTGGTGAACAAGACAGATGTAGTTTGCTCTTACAGAACTGTCCGGCTATTGGGAGGGGTATTAAGCAAAAATATATTGAGTTATTACAAAGCAAAGAAGGTGAATGAAGAACATTCTAGGCAAACAAAATAGCAATAGCATGTGCAGAGACCCTGTGGTTAAGAAATTGGGGCATGGGGGGGGGGGCTGCTGTTAGCAAGAGAAGCAAAGCACATAAGCAGCTTCCAGATCATGAAGGTCTGTAGGTCTCATTGGTGTGGTTTTAAAAGCGGCGAAAGCATTGTAGTACAAAGACTTCTGTTTGAAGGGTGAAAATAGACATAAAAATGGATTGCCATTATTTTGCATCTAAGATTGGGCTTCACCACCCTCACTCAGGCTAGGCAAAGCAACATTTAAAATCAAGTTAAAGGTACATGTAAAACATACATAATCTTCATTGGGAAAGTGAAAGACTCTGACCCTGATATGGCTTACACTTGACTTTATGGTGGTTATCTCAGCCCCATCTGAATTCTTGATGTTTGTTATTCAGCATTTTGCTCTAGTTAATTACAAAGGAACACCCTTCCTTCAGGCATCAGGGTCATTGGCCTCTCTTGGAAGTTGATACACAAAGGAGCCACTGCTCTCCTGCAAGAACACTGTGTCTACTGATTAGAACCAGGCACCGCACCAAGCGCACTCCCAAAGCTGCTCTGACTGCAGCTGCGTTTCTTGATTTTTACTTTTCTGAGACACAAGTAAGCTCATGGATGGAGAGACAACTTTTCTCGGATGCTGAAGAAAGAAGGAGGTTACCACTGTCAGTTGGGATACCAAACATGTATGTTAGAGCCACTGATCTTTTGGTCTCTCCATCTGGCCTCTCATGAGGCTAGCACCCAGTGAATACTAAAAAGCCAGCCCTGGGAGAAAAGAAGGATAAAAGGCTGTTAGGCTCTAGTTATTTTCAAATTGATCTTAGACCATCAACCCAGAGGTTTCTAATGATCCTTCTCCTGGCTTTCTGTGTCTCCCTTCTGCTGCGTGTTCTCATCTAAACAACCTGGGCCATTAATAGAGAAATTGAAGGAAATGGGGATTAAACAAATATGAGAAGTAACCACCTTCAAGGTCATGGAAAAATATTTATGAATAAAAGGTTGCCTAAAATCAAAAGTATTTATTAAGTATGTGCTATATAGCCAGCACCACACTAGATGTCCAGCAGATAAAAAAGTACCAGACATTCTGCAATATTGTTACATGTGTCTTCCTAAAAAAAAATCTCTTGTTCATCAAGATTGCACACTAAAAATAACAGGACTTCTGGGGGAAGTATGGTCAGGAAACGTTATTTAAATCCAATGCAACTAATCAGAGCACTAATGAAACCAATAACTATTCTAATAAACACACTCACGAGATTACATCTCCACTGGCTTTTGTATCTACCATCACAGTCATCAATGCTCAGTAATCTTCTTGCTTCCTCTTTCCCAATGTGGGTCCTCAAAGGCAGTCACTTTGAATAGATGTCATTTTCATCAGAAATTACAATCTAACTGAGGAGGGCCCAACTTTTAAAAAATGCATAGTGAAAAGTCTTCACAGTTTCATTATCAATACTCACAGCTTCATCACATAGTCTAATGTTGTGGAAATTTCAGTTGTTGAAGCCATTAAACCAGTCACACTAAAGGGGCAGAGTCCTTATGCAGAATTCTTCTCTTTTTCTAAAAGTCTTCATATATTGCTAAGACTTCTCCTTAATTGTGAGAAAGCTTGCTCCTGATCACTGCAAAACTAAAAATGCTAAGAAAATTCATCCATGAACCAACCAGCTGAACTTATTTTGATGTCATTCTTCTATTTACCAATCGCTAATGTGCTATTCCTGGTACAAAAACACAGTGGGGCAGACTGTAAAATGTAAAATCTCTGCCATCCATAGATACCAAATCTAGTCTAGAAAACAAATAAGAAAACAAGTGTGGGGGACAGTAAGAGGGAATTAGTTGACTAACTCGGAGGTACTGACTCTAAATTGGACATAATATGGGGAAGAGGTAAGGAAGTTTTCAAGGAGGAGGTAAAACTTGAGTTCATGAGCTATAAGCAGAAATCAGATTTGAATGGGCAAAGCAAAGAAAGGAAGCAAGGAAAAGACAACGCATGGAATGGCCTGGAGACAATACCGAAGGATAACGTTGAAAGGCCCCAGGGCTTAACTGGAATGGTGAGAACATAGATGTTGAATAATAGTAGGAAGCCTGGTTATCCCCATAGAATTTTCCTGCTATGTGATCAAATTTGAATGTAAGATACAGCAGTAGTCACTGATAAGGATCTTTAGCAGGAATGTTATAAAATAAAGAAGTTATTTTAAGGAGCTGGTCTGGCAGAATAATTGTCTCTGCAAAAGATTGTCAAGCTTAGTCTTTCTTAGTACAGGTTAATTTTTTCTAAATAAAACTCTTCATAGAACCCCAATATACACAGCAGATACAAAATCAAGCTGACCTGTTTGAAATTAGCATGGAGCAGAAACCATTGCCTGGCTCATGTCCACTGAGCTTCTTTCTCATCTTTTGAGGCCCCACTGCTGAACTGGAGCTAAAACTATATGAAGCCCTACTGAACAGGTCATGAGGATTGGAACTGGAGTGACCCCAAAGGAAATGAGGCTAAAGAAATAAATCCAAGAGGTTTGTAAACACACACACACACAAGCACACAGGCGCGCGGGCGCGCACACACACACAGAGAGTTATATCCAGGAAACAAAGCAGGGATGAAGAGAATTACTAAAAGAAAAAGAATTACTAAAATGTTGGCCCAAGGAAATTAAAACTGAGCAGTAAACTGGGAGATATTATCTCAACAGGTGCTTGTCATTGGCAGGCAGTCAGACCTAATTATGGCAGGACACTAATTAGGGCAGGACAAGGAAGCTAAAATGTTTCTGTAGTCACCAACAGGACAAATCCGGATAGGCAGGTAAAACAGAAGGAATTGAGTAACAGTAGGCAATGGGCAGGCAGACAGCTAACTTCTGAAGTGCAGCAGTGGAGAATAGAATCTAGACAGACTTCTGGCAAACAATAGGCAGAGGTTGAAGCATGCAGTACATAACGGGAATCTACTCTTGGGGATTGGGATTAAGAAACCAATTAGCAATCCTGTACATGATCTGGCAAGACAGTGCTAAACAAGGCAGGACACCAGGCCTAAAGGAATCGGCCTATCAAATGAAATCCATGAAGAAAGGCAGACATGGGCAAAGAAAAATGGTACTCAAGACACAGTTATTTCAACTGGTCTGTGAGATCAGAGTAGAACCAAAAACAATAGATCCATGTGATGCTGACTAAGCCACTGAAATACCGAAATACTGCTCCTTAAATCCTCACTGATTAGGAGCAGGACTGGTCCCAGTGGGGAAAAGTGAACAACAAGGAAACACAATAATGGTTACTTACCTGCAGGTAAAAGTTAATGTGTTCAGTTGTGACAATTACAGGGTTTGGGAAGCAGGCTGTCAAGCAGCTAAAACACAATCCTACAAAAATTAGAGATAGTAATGCCCATTTATCCTTTGGGTGAAAGTGTTGAGACTGATAGAGACCAAGAACGGTCATGTTAACGCCTCCTATGGTTTTATACAGTATGGCTGACAACCAAACCTTTCCATTGTATCTGGACAATATGCTTCTAACAAAGAACAGCCTTCCTTGTTCTACATTAACCAAAGCCCCAAAGTGATTTTCAAGAGTGATTTGACAGATTATAAATGGTAATTGTCCAATCTATACATTACTAAGAAATAGATGCAGTAATAAACAGTGAGAGAAATATTTTTAATATGCTTGTTAAAGTATGTGGATCAAAGAAACACACATGGGTGTTTGTAGGGATGCTATTTATTTTATGAAGTTGAGAGTATTTTATAATCAGTATAAGCAGTCTTTTTGAAGATGAGTATAGTTCAAAAGTGAACTATAATTGTGCAATTCAGATCTATTGTCTCTTATATTTATGGTTTATGTTTGTTTTCTGACCTTTACAAAATATAATTAATTGCATGACAATTAAGGAACATGTGTTTGACATCTGCAAAAAATAAAAACAGGTTTTCATATCTGGTCATCAATAGTTAGGCTTGTGACTCAGTGTTTGAGTGTCAAGCTATGAACCAGGAGGTCATGGTTCAATTCCCAGTCAGGGCACATGACTGGGTTGTGGGCTCAATCCCCCATGGAGGGTATGCAAGAGGCAGCTGATCAATGATTCTCTCTCATCATTAATGTTTCTATTTCTCTCTCCTTCTCCTTTCCTCTCTGAAATCAATATAACTATATAGTTTTTAAAATACTTAGGCAAGTCTTAGAAATAGGTTTATTTTTGTTTTATATATTCTCCCTTATAAATTCTAATGGCTTTATTGAGATATAATTCACATATGATACAATTCACCTTTTAATGTGTACAATTCATCAGTTTCTTGGATATTCAGAGAGTTGTACAACCATCATTGCAATCAATTTTAGAATATTTCCTCACACCAAAAAAAAAACCCTTCCTTAGAGATCACCCCTCCCCCAGCCCTAGGCAACCACTAATCCACTTTATGTCTGTAGATTTCCCTATTCTGGACATTTCACTTAAATGAAATCATACAATGTATGGTGTTTTGTCACTGGCTATTACTCAGAATAATATTTCCAAGTTTCATCCATCCCACATTAATTTTTATTTATTTATTATTACCTCTTTATTTCTTGGACACAAGTCAGTTATTTAAGCTACCTCCCCTGCTATATAGACAGTGACAAACATATACCTACTTACTATTCCAAAAAGTTGATATTTTCATATGAACTCCAATCTTGTTCCTCCTTTCCTGGCAAAAACAGGAGAATTAGGGTTTGATTTTCCCATACAATAATATAATAGAGGAATTTCTTTATGACCCAGGCCTGATGTCTGATGCTATGTGGAAATAACTACAACCATCATATTAAGCCAAGTATACACTATGCACCAGAACAACTCTTAAAAGTTTATACTAATTAATTAGGTCAACACAGAAACCAATTACATTATATTTTACCTAATACAGTAGCAGAGAATATATAGATCATGTCTTAGTTTTAAGTCTTCCATTCCAACATTATTAGATGAAGCTAAAAATTCATCTACATTGGTAACAGATTTATTCAGAAGGCCTTTGAGATTTGCACATGGATTGTTTCCCATTTTTTTCTTTTAAGCCTTACGTTTTTATTTATTTTAGAGAGAAAGGAAGGGGGAAAGAGAATGTTTTCTTATTGAATTTAGAGAGAGAGGAAGGGAAAGAGAGAGAAGAGAAACATTGATATGAAAGAAACACAGATTGGGTGCTTTCTGTACTCACCCTGACCGGAGATTGAACGCACAACCCAAGTATGTGCCTGACCAGGAATGGAGCCTGAAACTTTTTTGGTATATTGAATGACCTCTCAACCAACTGAGCCATGGGGCCAAGGCTGTGAATGAATTTTTAAGAAATATTTTGGGAAAAACTTTTAGTCACTAGTGCTGGTATTTAATTTTATTTTATTTGTGTATTTTTTTTTCCAAATAGCTCAGTAACATGGGCCTCCTGCTGCCTTCAAAACATAAAGGCTAAGGTGAGCTGTCACCGCCTCAGTACTGGGAGCTTTATCTCACAGGTGTTGTTATACAAAGGCAGACCTGCCTCTAAACACTATGATCTAACCCCGATTTGCTTGAAAATGTTCATCCTTTAATCCCTAACCATGTTGTTGCTTCACACCAGGGGTGGGGAGCCTTTTTCTGCCTAAGATCATTTGGATATTTATAACATTACTCATGGGCCATACACAATTATCAACTTAAAAATTAGCCTGCTACATTTAATCAAACATTTAATTAATTAACTCACTCCTAATGCCTTTGCAGGGCCAGGCCAAATGATTTCATTGGCCTTATAATGGCCTGCGGGTGGGATGGTCCCCAATCCTGCTTTGACTTCATTGGCATCCAAAGTCAAAGATATACAGGGCTGAGTTTAGTCACAAATCTATAGAATAACGCTTTTCCACTGCAGGCACAGCCCTATTGTATGGCCCTATGATGATTATATAACTCTTATTAGAGGAGTGTTTTTTTCCTTATCAATGATTAAATATTATGTAGGACTATCAAGTAATTTAATTATTGTAGCTACCATATTAGAACTTATACATATAATTTGAGTTAATATTATATTAACAAATTTTGAGTAGTAACTATGTCCAGGCCATGGTACTAAGGCTAGGTGAACAATACAGTATTCATGGACATGTTTGTATATACTAGCATATATATTAACATGATAAATTAAGGATTATCTATGTGTATATATAGTTGCATGCTTTGTGTATGCATTTTAATATGTAAGGATATAGCTAGGAAATCCTTTACTTACTGTAATTTGCATTTTATAAACCTTTAGCATTAGAGCAGGCTTCCAGCATACAAATAAAATTATGGCAGTCAGTCTACTTTCTGGTACATTCAGAGTACTGCCCCTCCTGGCTCTTAGCTTCAACTTGGCTCTTTGGACCTAGCAAAAGAGGTGAATTGGTTGCTTCTGGTGGTTTTAGGGAAACTTGAGGCCATTAATTCTGTACTACCAGAGAGAAGAACAAGCAGCCCCAAGGAGAGATAAGATTAAGGGGAGGTGTTGCATTTATGTTTCAAAATTATCTGAGTGGGTGCTTGAAAGAAACAAGACATTTCCTGTAAGCCAGGCCCTCGAGATTTTAGCAGGGAGTATGGCTTATTCCACATTCACAGCCCTCAACTCTGCATGGAATTTCTAAAGCCAACATAAATTCATGAAGGTGAAGGATGCTATATTTAAATCTGAGTGAGAAGGTTTGTGAACTAGTCATCTTAATTTGGATCTACTCTGCTAAGAGGCTATGTGGTTATTAGTAACACAAAGTCTATAAGGAGAGGAAACTAGGCCTGGTAGAGACTCAGTATTTAAGGTCAAGGACCTGGAGGAACTAACTTATCTGCAACATTGTGGCTTGGCAGGGTCCATTGCAATGCAAGCTGTAGTCGGTGTTTGAGTATCTAGTGGGGAAAGTGGGCCACGGCAGTAAGGGATCCATGCAACAAATGTCTATGTTTAGCATCAAGAAAATCAGAGCCATGAGCACATACCACAGGCCCAACAGAGTAGTTCTCATCCTGTTTTCCACTGAAACTCACCTGGTGGATGAAGATAACTCTGTTCAACTCTCTGCTCATCCTCAAATCTCTACTCACTACATAATTTGGAACATGTTGCTTAATTCTACTGTGCCTCATCTTTAAAATTCATGGTGCTGATATGGGGATTGAATGAGATGACACATGCCAAATGATGAACTCAGGGCCTGCCCCAGAAAGTGCTGAATACAGTTCAGCTATTATTGTGAGGGGAAGCACGCACCATTTATAAGACTGTGTGACCTTGGCCAAGTAACTTTATTATGCCTTAGTTTCCTCATAAATTAAATTGAATTAAGGATAATATCTCCATTATAGGTTGCTTTGAGAATGTGATTAATTAATGCATATAAGATGCTTACTACAGTGCCTGGCACATAGTAAATAATCAATAAATATTTAACTATAATTCTTCTTCAATGTATGTGTAATTCCCTGAACATTTTATTGAGGTATAATTGACATATAACAAACTACTTATATTTAAATATACAGTTTGATAAAATCTGTATCCCAAATAGTCAAATTCAAAGAAGCAAAGAATAGAATGGTAGATGCCAGAGGCTGGAAGAAGGTAGGAAAGAGAAGTTGCTAATCAAGAGGTATGAAATTTCAGTTATGCAAGATTAATAAGAACATTGAAATAGTGATTCCAGTTGAAATGATTTTGAGTCCAGGTAACTGCTCTGTCGAGTTTACATGTCCTGATCATTTGGGAGCAGGGGATGGAACATTAATGATACAATGAACTATAATGGAAGAACCACTTTATTATTTTATAAATGTCATTTCAGTTCTGATTTTAACAAATTTGAGTAAACCATTTTGACTCCTATGCAAAAAAATGAAATATCAATAGGTTCGAGAGATCTGCTATACAATATCATACATATATATCATAGTGTATCATACACTTAAAAATCTGTTGGGAGAGTGGATCTCATGTTAAGTGTTCTTACTAAAATAAAATAATATTTAACTCAAACTGGTTTGTCTCATGAACAGAGCGTCAGCCTTCGGACTGAAAGGTCTCAGGTTCCATTCTGGTCAAGGGCATGTACCTTGGTTGCTGGCACATCCCCAGTAGGGGGTGTGCAGGAGGCAGCTGGTCAATGTTTCTCTCTCATAGATGTTTCTAGCTCTCTATCCCTCTTCCTTCCTCTCTGTAAAAATTCAATAAAATATATTTTAAAAATAAAATAATATTTAAAAATACATTTGTATATAACCTTATGCAACTATTTCTTCAATCAAGAAAATGAACATATACACCAACACCAAAAAGTTCCTTTTACTCCTATGTAGCTCCTTCCTTCTACCCTAGCTTTGTCCCAAGCAAAGACTCATCCACTTTCTGTCACTGTAGATTAGTTTCCATTTTATACAGTTGTATGTAAATAAAATCATATGGTATGTACTATTTTATTTGGCTTATTTTATTCAGAATATTTATTTTGAGATTAATCTATGTTGTTTTACTTTTATTGCTGAGTAGTCCATTGTATGAATATACCACAGTTTATGTACTAAAGTATGTCTTTGTATATACATAGGCTTTTGTTTCTTTTTTTTAATATATTTTATTGATTTTTTTTGCCCCCCTCCCTCCCTCCCTTACATACCCTCCCTCCCCAGAGTTTTATGTTCATTGGTTGTACTTATATGCATGTATACAAGTCCTTCAGTTGATCTATTATCTCCCCCAGATCTCCCTCCCCTCCGCACTGTAAATTGACAGTCTGCTTGTTGCTTTACTGTCTCTATATCTATCTTTTGGTTCATTTCTTTTGAGAGACTACCTAGGAGTGGAAGTTACTGGGCTATAGGTGGATGTATATTTAAGTTAGGAAACTACCAAAATTATGGTGCATCCATATAATAGAACCACTAAGTAATGGTTAAATAATTAATATGCAAAAAGGCAAAAATTAACCTCCAAATAATTAAACTGAATGAACAAATCTGACAGGAAATAGTATATATAATATGGTTCCATTTTTATAATATTTTGAGAATACAAAATAATCTGCAGTGACAGATAGGAATCTGTGGATGTCTGGGAATCAGGGAAGGGAGGCTCGGGGTTAGAGGGAGGGATTAAAGAGGGATGAGGGGATCTGCTGGGGCTGAGGTATATGTTAATTATCTTAATTGTTGGGGTAGTTTCACAAGTATGTGAATAAATCATAGGTATCAAATTATACTTTTATTTATTTACTAGTGGCCTGGTACATGGATACATGCACATTGAAAAGAAATTAATTAGAAGAAAGATTTGAGTGGTAATTACGTTAGTACAAAAAATTACATGTCAAAATAGTATATATAATATAGTATTATAAAATTGAAACATGCCTGTGATTGGTGCCAGTGATAGCTTTATATGTATCTCCCATACGCAACTCAATATTTATTTTTAATTGCCAGTGTGGTCAGGTGGTTGGACCGGCATATGGTAGGTCACATAGCCTTTTATATATATAGAATATTATTTAATCTTTCTTGTTGAAAGTATTACATATGACCCCCTTTCCCCCATGGACACTTTCTAGATATATACAATTTATTTTCTGTCAACAATGCCTCAATAGAGCTGTTAAAAAATGTTATGAATAAAAATATTTTGTAGATATAAAAAAAAACTTGCCAAACTGTTTTTCCAAAGAAGTCATATCAGATCATATTCCCAAAAGCAATTTATAAAAGTTTCAGTTGTTCTACATTCTTGGCAATACTTGTTAAGGCCATTCTTTTAAAATTTTAGCTAATATGGTACCTCATGGTTTTAACTTATATTTCGCTAATGACTAATGGTGTTGAGCATCTTTTCACATATTTATTACCAATTTAAATATATTTTGGAAGTGTCTGCTTAAATATTTATTTTTAATTGGATTGATGGTTTTTTCATTATTGTATTATGAATGCAAATCTTTTATCAGATATATGCTTTGAAAATATTTTCTTCTAACCTATGACTTGTTTTCTCATTCTCTTAACTGTCTTTTGAAAAGCAGAGGTTTTTAGTTTTGATGAATTCCAATTTGCTAAATTTTATTTTATGGACTGTACTATATATTAGATATGCTATCTAAGAAATTTGTGACTATCTCAAGTTCCCCAAAATTTTCTGCTATGTTTCCTTTCACAAATGTTATAGTTTTGGATTCAATTAGTTTTTCCATATAGACAATGATGTCTTCAGCAAATAATGACAGCTTTACCTAATCTTTTGCCATCTGTATGTATTTACTTATCATGCTGGATAGCAAAAGTTAGAACTACTAGTAATAATGTTGAATAAAAGTGGCTAGAGTTGGATTTTGTCAGTTTTCTGAGTTCAAAATTTAGTAGAAAGCTATAGTAACCAAGACTTTGTGGTACTCTCATAAAAATAAACCAGAAATACACCAATCACTTATCGTTGATTGATTTTGGATAAGGAAGCTATTTAATGGGATATAGTATTTTCAACAAGTTGTACTGAGTCAACTGGGTATACACATGAAGAAGAATGTGTATCCATACCTCACATCATATATAAAAATTAACTCAAAATGGATCAAACATCTAAGTAGAAAAACTAAATGTATAAAACTCATAAGAATAAACATAGCTGTAAACATTTCTGACTTTGGTTTCTTATGTATAATACCAAAAGGACAAGCAACCAAAATTAAAAAAAAATTAAACTTCATTAAAATTAAATACTTTTGTGCTTTAAAGAACACCATCAAAAAGTGAAAAGATAACCAACAGAAAATATTTGCAACCAAAACCGGTTTGGCTCAGTGGATAGAGTGTTGACCTGTGGACCGAAGGTCTCAGGTTCGATTCCAGTCAAGGGCATGTACCTTGGTTGAGGGCACATCTTCAGTAGGGGGTATGCAGGAGGCAGCTGATCAATGTTTCTCTCCCATCGATGTTTCTAACTCTCTATCCCTCTCCCTTCCTCTCTGTAAAAATCAATAAAATATATTTTTTAAAAAGGAAAAAATTTGCAAATCATATATCTGATAAGGATTAGTATTTAGAATATATAAAGAGCTCTTAGAACTCAACAATGAAAAGACAAACAATCCAATGTTAAAAAAAAAAAGGAAGGATTTTAATAAACATTTCTCAAAAGAAGACATGGAAATGAGCAATAAAATCATGAAAAGATGCTCAGTATCATTAGCCATTAAGGAAATACAAATCAAACCCACAAAGAGATATCACTTTACACTCACTATGATGGCTATAATTGAGAAAATGGAAAATAACAAATGTTGGCAAGGAAGTGGAGAAATTGGAACTCTCATACAGAGCTGGTAAGAATGTAAAATGGTGCAGCTGCTTTGAAAAACAGTTTGACAGTTTTTTAAGAAGTTAAACAGAGTTTCCATATGACTCAGCAATTTCACTTTTTTTTTTTTTTTGGCAATTTCAATCTTATAATACCAAGAGAACAGAAAACATGCCCTCACAAAAACTTTTATGCAAATATTCATGCCACCATTATTCTTAATAGTCAAAAGATTTAAAATAACCCAAATTTTCATCAAATTATGAATGGATAAATGAAATGTGTTAGATCCATACAATGGATATTATTCAGCCATATTAAGTAAAGAACTGACTCATTTTACCATGTGGATGAATCTTGAAAGCACTATGCTAAGTGAAAGAAGCCTGTCACAAGAAAGTCTGCTGCAATGAATGTGGTTGGCCTGGGGCTGAGGAGGCTGCCAACATGCCGAAGTCCAAGATTTCCATCCTGGGCTACTGGTCTGTGGGGAAATCCTCAATGACAGTTCAGTTTTTTGAAGGCCAATTTGTTGACTCCTACCATCCAGCCGTAAAAAACACTTTTACAAAATTGATCATAGTAAATGGACAAGAATATCATGTTCATCTTGTAGACATGGCTGGGCAAGATGAATATCCCATCTTTCCTCAGACGTACTCCATAGATATTAATGTTATACTCTTGTGTATTCTGTTACATCAATCAAAAGTTTTTAGGTGATTAAAGTTATCCATGGCAAATTGTTGGATGTGGTGGGGAAAGTGCAAATACCTGTTATGTTGGTTGAGAATAGAAAAGACCTACGTACAGGAAGGGTGATCTGTTATGAAGAAGGGACAGCGTTAGCAGAATCTTGAAAGGCAGCTTTTTTGGAATCTTCTGCTAAAGAGTATAAACTGCTGTTGATGTTTTCTGAAGGATAATTTTGGAGGCAGAAAACATTGATTGGGCTGCTTCCCAAGGAAAGTCTTCTTGCTTGGTGATATAATTTCACTGCAGGACTTGAGGACCCTGGGACCCATCCTGCCTGTAGATGCAAACTCCCTGTCATCCTCGAAGATAAGCTCTGCTTCATATTTTCTTGTTAACCTGAAAGATTTATTTGGATCATAGCTTTTTCCCACCTGCCTCCCTTTCAGATTATGTTCAACTCTGTCCACCTGAGTTCACTTCCACTTTCAAATTTTAACTAATAGGCCCTGGCTGGTTTGGCTCAGTAGCCAGAAGGGTCCGGCCTGTGGACCGAAGGGTCCCGGTCTGATTCCAGTCAAGGGCATGTACCTTGGCTGCAGGCTCCTCCCCTGCCTGGGCCCTGGTCCGGGCTCCAATAGAAAGCAACCAATCAATGTGTTTCTCTCACATCAATGTTTCTCTCTGTTTTTCCCTCTCTCTCTCTCTCTCCCACTCTCTCTAAAAACCAATGGAATAATATCCTCAGTTGAGGATTAACAACAAATTTTAAATATTCATATTTTCAATTTACATATTATATTTTTTAATAATATTATGACCTAGAATTTTATCAGCATTAATTTTTAAGTGTAGTTTGATATTTAAAATGATGTAATCATCAAAGATGCATTTTGTTATGCTACTGTTAATTAGGCTTCCATATATCAATGTTTACTTCATTGAATTAAATGATACTTGTAATAAAATAGCTGCAAACCTTAAAAAAAAGTCACATGTATGATTCCATTTACATGAAGTTTCCAGAATAAACAAATACACATAGACAAAAGGAGATTAGTGATTCCCAGGGGCTTGGGGAAGGAGGATGGAGAGTAGTGACTGCTAGTGGGTATGAGGTGTATGTATGTATGTATGTATGTATGTTTGTATTGGTATCTTTTCAGTACTGGCTTTATTTTATTTTTTTACTTTATTTTTATTGATATGAGATTTATTGTTCAGATAATGGAAATATCCTGGAATTATAGAGTGGTGATGGTTGCACAATTGTGTGAATATACTCATAACCACTGAATTGTATACTTTAAAAAGGTTGTGGCATGTGAATTATATCTCAATTTATAAAAAGACTTTTTGTATAATGAAGAGCCATGGAAAGCAGAGATAGTGTTTCCTTCCAGAGATTGCTGCCCATTATAAATAATAAATTCAGAATTCCTTTTTTACAGTGCACCCCCTTGCACGGGCAAGTTTCTTCTAGGCCTCCTTGCATCACACTTTGGGAACTGGGGCTCAGGCAACTGGTACAAATGCTAAAACTCTATTAACTGCTCCTGTTGATACTAATAAACTGTCTTTTGTCTCTGACCCTGGGGTCTTGTGTCTTTTGCCACCATCTATGATATTGTGACTGGCAAACTTGTTAACTTGTACAAAAGGTAAAATATTAGATTTCTCATTTACAATGGCCATAAAACTTAGTTCAACTTTCTCATTTTACACATTTCAAAGCTAAATCAAATATCCATGTTTTTCATTTCAGGAAAGCCTGGAAAGAAAAAAAATAAATAGGAAGTAAAAATTGGTTTATTTATGGAATGGCTTATTAAACCTTGACAAGTTTGTCCTTAAGTTGTTAGCATTTGTCATGCCATACGTCTTCTTGTGTGTTACACCCATATTAGAGTACCATTTTAAATATGCAATTCCAAAGCATATTCTCTGACTTTTTCTTGGTGGTATTTGCTGACCTAAAACCTTCTTTTTTTACTCCTAATAATATCTTTGAAGGACTAATGAGAAACTGTAATAAAGATTATTGGTATACATAGAGATTTGTGATCAATTTACCATTGATTATCAGAAAAAAATGTGTTCTTATGAAGAATAATTTAGAATACGTCTTGAAGTGTATCATAGTTTTATGATAACTTTTATAAGATAGATATCTGCTAAGTGATACAGTACTTGATAATGAGTTTGGTTATCTCACTACTTTGGTACCCTGGTTCTTATATATTATTAGGGATTGTTCTAGTTCTTGGCAAACAATACATGTATAGTTTGATTTTTTAACTGTCCTTAGATTTCAGAGTTCTTATATATAGCCTTATATTCAATGATGTGTTATCTTATAGTATCTTATCAAGACTAAATTTTAATTTATATAACACACTCTGCAAGGTCATGGGCATCATATTATGACAAAAAATAACATATTTCTGCTGACTTTTTTCTATAAGCAGCATTTTATAATTTTTTTAATTTAGGCAAAAAATCTAAATAGATGAATAAGTTAAGTCAAAATAATAAGCTCTAATCCTTTTTGCAGTATTATTAATTAGGCAATATTCTAGGACTTAATATATTCCTTTATTTTGGTTGGGTCACCATGGGTCTAACTGAATTTGCTCCTTCAACATTTCATTTCCTCTGTAATAACGTTAGCACATTTTATTGTACTTGTTTATATTGTTTTCCTTTCTCCAAATTGCAAACTCCTCAGGATAAGAAATGTGTTTCCTTTGTCTTTCAGGCCCTAGCATCTATACCAGTGCTTGGAACAGAGTAAGTATTTGGAAATAAATGTTGATTCCCCAGACAGATCAGACCTTTAGAAAAGGAGCTCACAATCAACTAGATTTTGGCAAAAATTCAACTTTTAAGTTTATATTAGATGATATATACTTACAGGGACCTTTCTTTGTATTAATGTATCCACAACCTGAAATAATAACTGTTATACTCTGAATTGTATCCCCACAAAATTTATATGTTGAAACTCTAACCCACAACATCTCAGAATGTGACTATTTGAAGATAGGGCCATTAAAGAGGTAATTTAGTTAAAAT
Organism: Pipistrellus hanaki; assembly: GCF_964339955.1. Lineage (NCBI taxonomy): Eukaryota > Metazoa > Chordata > Mammalia > Chiroptera > Vespertilionidae > Pipistrellus > Pipistrellus hanaki. The sequence goes on along the minus strand of NC_140524.1, from coordinate 59,163,812 downwards.
GAGGTCATTAGTGTAGGCCCTAATCCAATGATCCCTACTCCTATGAAAAAAAAAAAATTAGGACAGGGACACACAGAAGACCATGTGAAGATAGAGAGAGAAGACGGCCATCTGCAAGCTGAGAAGAGAAGCTTAAGAAAAAACCAACCCTGCTACTTTGATCTTAGACTTCTACCCTCCAGAACTGTGAGACAGTAAATTTCCATTCACGCCACTGACTCTGTGGCAGCCTTAGACACTTAGTAGATGGCAAATAATACAATAACTAATATATTGTTTTGGTAAATATGAAATTTTAAAAAGAAACCTCATGTTCCTCTGGAAATATTTATACACACTCCATTAGAGCCTCCCTCCACCATAAAATATGTAACTTCAGAGTGACCCAGTATTTATTTTTCTCTAATATTTTTTACACATTTTGCACATGCACTGACAATTCTTTATTCTCTAGTTCTCCTCTTTAAGTTTTATAGTTCTTTTTTGTTGTTAATCCTCACCTGAGGATATTTTTCCCATTGATTTTTAGAGAGAGTGGAAGAGAGAGGAAAAGACAGAGAGTAATATCAATGTGGGAGGGACACATTAGTTGGTTGCCTCACACGCTCTGACCAGGGCTGGGTATCGAGCCTACAACCAAGGTATCTTCCCTTAACCAGAATCAAACCTGCAGTCCACAGGTAAACACTATTCACTGAGCCAAATCAGCTAGGGCCATAGTTGTTGTTGTTGTTGTTGTTGTTGTTGTTGTTGTTGTTGTTGTTCTTCTTCTTCTTCTTCTTCTTCTTCTTCTTCTTCTTCTTCTTCTTCTTCTTCTTCACAGCATAATCCCACAGCTCCTGGGTGGAATCACAGTAGAAGTGACAATTTATTTCCCCATCACACCTCTTATACTTTCTAAAGCACCTTCTAACTTCTGTGTAGCCATGGGCTATCATCTACTTCTCACGCGTTATTGACTTACTAGCACAAGATATGAGCCATGAACATATCTTAGAAAACTATGAATGATAGATGAAAATAGTGAATAGACAAAAGGAGTTTGTTCTCTTATGAAATATTGTCATTCTTCATGTTTAATTTTGTAATCAGAATTGACAATTTTATCTCCGGAGAGGGCCTAATATAGTCATCTTTATGAAGGAGACAATGGTTTTTGTAATGTAACTTTTCTGGGAAAATTATAAGGAATGATTAAAAATATTCACAGCTATTCTCAAAACGAAGTATGTTCCAATATTTTGAAGTTAGCATATTTCTAGCACCATATACCCAATTCTGGAGAGCCATGTACAGAGTTGCTTTGACAAAATAACAAAACACATTAGTTGATTTCACAGAAGAATATTTATAGCCATAGCAAAATATTCATATGCCATCAAATTTAGCTTAAGAATACATCATTGGGATTCCATAAATACAGAGATGAATTAATTCTCAAACTTACAGGTGAATGTTCATAACAGCTTTATTTGGATAGCTAAAAACCAAAAACAATACATATGTCCATCAAGAGGTTAATGAATAAACTAATTGTTGTATATGCGTTCCATGGACAACTATGAAAGAACTATGGATCTATACAATATGGATAAATCTTAAAATAATTATACTGAGTGATGGAAGCCAAACCAAAGGAGTACATGTTGTATGATTCCATTTATTTAGAGTACTAGAGAATGTCAACTAATCTCTAATGTCAAAAGCAAATCTGTAGTTTCTGTATTAGGGAAAAGGTATGGGGAGAGGCAGAAGGATATGAAAAAACATTTTGGGGTAAGGGATATGTTTATGACTTTGTGGTGATGGCTTCCAAGGAGTATACATATTTTAAAACTTGTCACCCTAGCCGGTTTGGCTCAGTGATATAGCATTGACCTGCGGATTAAAGGGTTCCGGGTTCGATTCCAGTCAAGGGCACATACCTTGGTTGTAGGCTCTCCCTGGCCCAGGCCCTGGTCGGGGCATGTGCAAGAAGCAACCAACAGTAGTGTTTCTCTCACAACGATGTTTCTCTCTGTCCCTCTGACTTCAACTCTCTCTAAAAGATCAATGGAAAAATAACATTGGGTGAGGATTAACAACAACAACAACAAAAATTGTCAAATTGTACACTTTAAATATGTGCAATTCATCGTATCAATTATACAAAAATTATAAAACCAATAAATGCCATTTGTAAAATAAAGTTGCCCAGCATTACAGATTTCACCTTATCTCCTGTGTTCTGAGGAACCTAAATTGTTTCCTTCATAACCAACAGAGCAAAGGCATAGCATTTCCAGGCATTGAGCAAGGTTTAGGAGCTGGACATTGGAGCTAAAAGTTACAGTTGACCCCTGCCCCAAGACTGGTTAGTTAGGGAGATAAAACCTGAAACAAAAAGAAACTCTAGGAAAAAGAGAGACATGTGTTCTAAATGAAGTAATATTGGCAAAATGTTTATAATGCAAATAGTTGAATGATGGGATTTGAGATTCATTATGGAAAGCATGTTTATTAGTTTAGCATATGAGTTAACAAAAGAACTAAATATGTTTAAAAGTCATTGCCTACTGGCAATGGAACTGTGGCAGCAAGAAAGGTCAGCCCACTCTTATTAAATTTGTACCCAGCTTGTGTATTGCTTTGTTAAAAATAAAAACAATTTTGCAGAAAGCCAACATCAGGCATAAGTAAAAAAGTGTTTTTCCATTATGTGAAGCTACTGAGTTATATAAATCAGTTAATGATTCATGCAGTAAATTTAGCCATTTTAATAATCACTTTTGAAAGCTGAAGTTTTTTTTTTTTAATTCTGATTTATTCATATTTTTACAATTTTGGTAGAAGAAAAGAATTCTAAATTTAGAGATTATAAGTACTCAGATACTTGAAAGTTGTTAGGCTTTTATTTAAGATGTATAATTTTGGCAAGGCTTTATGAGATGAAAAGAATTGTTGACAAATTCCTTATACATATATATCAAATATCTTGTACTTCTGGTTGAAGCGTATTTTTACTATATTCTATATTATTCTTTTGTTTCCTTGCATAATGAGGAGAAAATTTTCAGAACAAGAGATAATTCAAAAAAGGGAAAATAATATCTTTATACTTTCTCTCTGTATTATTGTACTTTGGGGAAAACTTTGGCCACTATAAGAGAAATTAAAAAAAAAAAAAGTCTTAAAGACTATAAATTTGAGAAACTTGAGATTCTGAGGATTCAGAAAAAGGGTTCTGAATTCATAGTACATTTGAGCGAATTGCTCCAAATAGTACCCTATCCAACTAAAGGAATTGGTCACTGATAAACCTAAGAAGAAAGGAACATAATAAATGCCATATTGAATCAAATCAGTGACTCCAAGATACCAAGGAATATTTTGGTGGAAGAATGCTGTTTTTCCTCCAAAGTAATAGCCTCAAAATATGTTTCAAAACAGCCTAAATATCCTAAAATATCCTTTCTTGCGTCATTAGTGATTGGCAATCAGTGAATTTTCCTAAATCTTTTTTAAAATATATTTTTATTGATTTCAGAGAGGAAGGGAGATGGGAAGAGACACAGAAACATCAATGACTAGAGAGACTTATACATCAACTGCCTCCTACACGTTCCCTACTGGTGATAGAGCCCTTAACCTGAGCATGGGAATCGAACTGTGACCTCCTGGTTCATAGGTCGAGGCTCAACCATTGAGCCACACCGGCTGGGCAATTTTCCTAAATCTTGCCTTGACCTATTTGTAGTGGAGGCTGCACAGGACACTGTTAAGGGCACAAATTGCAGTCAAACAAACCTGGGTTGGGATCTTAGATCTCAGACAAGTAATTTCTCTGAACTTCATTCTTGTCATCTATAAAATGCAGATAACTCAAGTAGCTTTTCAGAAATTTATTGTGAGTATTCAATGAGAGGATTCATGTAAATCATTTAGCATAGAACCTGACAATCTATACATAATAACTCATGGTTAGTTTGAATTTTCAGCCTGTATGCTTTCTTAGTGTTTTCCATCATTATTATCAGGTCCATTCTGTTAATTAAAATAAAATAATTCTTCATAATAAGGGCTGATCTTTAAAAAGCTATTGAAATAGATGATCATCTACATACATGGTATGATTTTAAAAGTATCAGGAATATTCCAACCTCCTTATTCTCCCACTCCCTCCATAAATACAGTGTACTCTTCTATCCACTTTCATTCCACCAATAAAGCTCATTTCTTTATTGAATTTGGTCTAAATTCAAATCACAATTCAGGATTGTCAAGGTGGATATTTTTGTATATTTCAACAATAGATTGAATGAAGAATCTAAGGCTGACTTTGATTCTCTGGGAAGGAAAGACTAGGAAGCCACTGAATGGAGGAGAGTGAGGCAAGAATAGTAACTATCAGATAAATAGAACTCTCCCCTCCTTTCTGTCATGGCTAGGGAAGTTAGTGAAGTGCAGTTTCCCCAACAGGCCTGCTGATAAGAATCACCTGGGTCGCTGAAGCCGGTTTGACTCAGTGGCTAGAGCATCGGCCTGCGGACTGGAAGGTCCCAGGTTAAATTCTGGTCAAGGGCTAGTACATTGGCTGCAGGCACATCCCCAGTAGGGGGTGTGCAAGAGGCAGCTGATCGATGATTCTCTCTCATCAATGTTTCTAACTCTATCCCTCTCTCTTCCTCTCTTAATATATATATATATATAATTTTTTTTTTAAAGAATCACCTGGGTCATACAAATATGCAATGGAATATTACTTGGCCATAAAAAAAGAATGAAATCTTATATTTTGAAGGCAAGGATGGACCTAGAGGGTATTATGCTAGGTGAAATAACTCAGAGAAAGACAAATACCATATTAATTCACTTATATGTGGAATCTAAAGGACAAAATAAACTAACAAAATTGAAACTGGCTCATAGATACAAAGAACAGACTGATGGTTAGTAGAAGGGAGGTAGACTGAGAAAAAAAATGCTGAAGGGATTGAGAAGTACAGAATGGTAGTTACAAAGTAGTTGTAGTTACAGCATAGAAAATATAGTCAATAATATTGTAATAACTCTATATCGCCAGGTAGGTACTGGAATAGTCAGGGAAAATATACTTTGTAAAGTATATGATTGTCTAACCACTATGCTGTACACCTGAAACTAAGCCAAATAATATTGAAGATAGACTGTAATTGAAAAATTAGAATTTCACTGTTAAAAAAATAAAATAATTTACTCAATAAAAACCATTGATTGTTTTAAGAAATCTAGAAAGAACGAAAGAACGAAAGAAAGAAAGAACGAACGAACAAACGAACGAAAGAAAGAAAGAAAGAGGAAAAAGAAAAGAATCACCTGGGTTATTTATTAAACAAAACAGACTCCCAGGATATGCCTTGGGATTTGGTAATTGTGGGGTGGAGTTAAGGAATCTAAAGGATCTATCAGTATCCAGGGAATTCTTAAGAGCTGACATGTTTAAAAAAAAAAAAAAAAAAAAGCTGGAGAGCTCTGGAGCCCAGACACTGGAATCAGAAAACACCTGGATTCAAATTATAACCCCCACCCCCTTAAGGTGATCCTGAAGTTAATTAACCACCTTTGACCTCAATTTCCATCTCCATAAAATGTTTGGGGATTAAATATATTCATATGTACAAGACATTTGTCTCATAGTAGGCACTGAAAAGACAGTTGGTGTTGTTAATATTACATGTCTTTAGTTTCAATTCATTTATATCAATACTTATATATGAATTCCTTAGAGTCTCCTGGGAAAGGTGCCAAATGGTTAATGGTTTCATAGAACTTATATTCACTTTCTAATATATTCTTATCTTTGAAGCCAGAGTTAGAGAAATTAGCATTGTTATTATGATTAGCTGTCATGAGTCACCGTTTATACTCATATGCCTTACATTTTTGGAAATCAAGAATTTGGAGTATCTGAGGATTGCCATTCAAACTCTTCCCTATAGACACTGATGTCACCTGTCCCTGGAAAGTTGATTTTCTTCAGAGTTACAGGGTTTTCCAACTTTAGCCTTCTGAATTATAACTTTAAAAGGCCCAATAACACTCCACTTTGAGTTAAAGCAATGCTTCAAGAGAGCTTTAGAGATTGACTTCCAAGTAAGAAGGGGCAGAGTGTCCAAGAGAAACAGAAATGAACAGAGAAAGGCAATGCAGGGAAAATGTCAAAGACATCCTGACAATAAAACAGAAAAGATGGTGACAAAAGAGACAGAAAGATAGATGGTGACAGAGGAATGAGAAAGGCGATGAGACACAGAAAGAGAAAGATTGAGAAAGCTATAGAAAGAGCTAGACATAGAGATAGAGACAGACAAGCAAAAACAGAAAGAGAGACCAAGACAAGTGTTAAGATGAAAGCTTCTTCTTTATTAATAAAAGTAGGGTTAGTTTAGGGAATTTCCCCAAAAGTTGAGGAAGGGGAAATTCATTCATTCAACACAATTTTAAAGTAATTACTATGGCAAAGGTACTGCTAGGCCTTGTGTGGAAGTACAAGCCTTCTGTCCCCTAGGCAGAGGAAGAGTGTGATAAAGCAGAACCTGATAAGGGTCAGTAACAAATGCAAAGTGCTTCTTAGTCCAGGGAAGGAAAGAATACAGTCAGCAGGAGGCTAGGAGTGGAGGGTTGTCCCATTGGAACTGGAGCTGGGGGATGAATAGGATTTAACAGAAGAAAGGGGGATAAATTTTCAAATAGGAAGCACATTAGCAAAAACTTTGAGCAAGGGAAACAAGACAAATGCTCAGGAAAGAAGGAATGGTAGAGTTTGGCCCAGAGTTTAGATTATAAGTGGAGGAATGGTGGGAAAAAGTTAAAAAAAATAATTTTGTGTGCAACAGGAGTGGTTGAAGGTAAACCTGAAAGGCAAGTGAGGGTTTTTGGATGAGGGAGGAATAAGTTTGTGGATGGGAAGAATTTGGAGGAGGGGGATTAAAATCTGGAAGTGAAGATGTGAAGGAAACTATTTCAGGTAAGTCCTATCTACTGTCTCCTGAGCATCTTTTCCTCTCTGTCCCTCACTGTCCTAGTCATTACTGCTCAAATCAGTAATTGTCTAAAGTCTTGATTAAAGGTAGAGGATAAATTCAAGGGAGAACTTGAAGACAACCTGTAGCTTTCTAATCTGGAGAATGGTGACATCATTAACAGGAATTGGTTTGGAGGAGATAGGTTTAGTTTTTAATTTGTAGTTTTAGAGATGCTAGTGCAACATTTCAATGATGTCCAGGAGGTGATTGCATTGTGCATCTAGATATTTAGAGAGAGTTTGATGCTATAAAGCCTGGAAGTGAATTTTTATGTGTTCCAGGAGATTGACATCTCAGGGCTCTGTGGGAAGAGTACTTTAAACCTTAAGTTCTTTTTTACTTAGCCTCTGGAACCAGGTGTTAAAATGTCATGCTTCTCAGTAGTAGATTTAAATTAGCTTCGCCCTTCTATGTGACTGTCACTACCACCCCTAAAACACCCTCCCAGACCCAGAGGGAAGGGGGAGGGGAAATAGATAGTCATCAGATCTAGGCAGTGGTATGCAATGAAGTGCTCTCTTTTTCCAGGAGAGCATGGCGCCTCCCTGCCTAGATGGGTTACTCCAACTGATGAGCACAGAATAATTAGTAGATAGTGTGAGAATAAGTGTGGGACTGTTAAATGGCTGTGTGTATTCATGCTGTCCTATTTTGCTCTTGCAGCAAAGAAGAGAGTATTCTGATGACTTTTTAAAAATTTCTCACCTGGGTATATGTTGTTTTTTTCCATTGACTTTTAGAGAAAGAGAGAAGAAAGGGGAGAAAAAGTTAGAGATAGAAACATCAATGTGAGAGAGAAACATAGTTTGGCTACCTCCCATACATGCCCCAACTGGGGATTGAACCCACAACCTGGTTATGAGCCCTGACCAGGAATTGAACCTGAGACCTTTTGGTGTACAGGATGACCCTCCAACCTACTGAGCTACTTGGCCAGGGAGTATTCTGATGATTTTTACAGAACGGATAAGACTACTTAAAATGACTGAAGACAAAAACCTACTGTCTCCACATGGATACTTGCTTCTTTAGTCCTCAGCCCTTCATAATCTGGGGCTGAGGGTGGGAGTGGGGGTAGGGTCAGTGGGGGAGGCCAGATTCAGAAACTCTTGCCTATCTCAGCACCTGTTTTTCACCATGGTATTCTTTAACTCCCTCCTTCTCTCTTCCACAATATTGCAAACCTTTGCTTCTCTCTGTCCCCAAGATGTGTAGAGTGTTTACCCCTGCTGTATTCAGTGTAAAGTATCCCTTATGCACTTAAAAATATGTGTAATGTTGTTTTTTGAAACCTGTAGATGCCAATAATGGGGAACAGGTGGCTGGATCTTCCGGAAATAACCTCTTTCATTCTGCAGACTTCTGGATACCTTGGAGTAGTTGATCTAGCACAGTGAATCTCAACTGTTAAAATACTATAACCAAATGACCTCGGAGAGATTTTCAAGCATAAAGATGCCTCGGCCCACTTTATAATTTCTTTGGTTTGGGGATTGGGACTAAAGGTGGGACCCTTGAATGTTTAACAAGGATCCTGAGTGATTCTTATTCATATTAAGTATGTTACCAGCAAATTGAATTATTCCCATCCTGTTAGATTGTACAGTCTTAGGTCTTATTCCTTAATTGTATTAGCAATCATCAATCACTTTAATGAACATGAGATTCCCAGAGAGAAACAGGTTAATGTGCATATTCTTAGGCCCATCCCATAGCTACTCTATCAGAATCTTTGAGAACAGGGCCCTGGAATCTGCAATTTTATAAACACCACAGTAACTTGCAGTGCTCTGATGAATAAACCACACTTTGAGAAACACTGATCAAAGTCTTGGAAGTTAAAGTTCGCCTCTGTTGGCAGGAGAGACATGGTTTGGGGCACAGTGGAAAGAGGAGGTAGATTTGATCAGCTGTTCACTGCAGTTCAGTGGACCAAAAAGGTCGTGGTTGGAGTCTCAGTGTCAGTAATGTACTTAGCTGTGGTTACAGCCTAGGCAAATGAGGCCAGATGGCAGCAGGAGATGACTGCTAATTAATTAAACTTGGTCTAAGGGCCACCAACGGGCCCACACAAGTTCTTTTTTTAGTTGGGGATATGGATGGGAGGAATTGAAAGATCTGAAATATAAGAACTTTTCCTGTGGCTTCTCAAACCCCTCTTCTTGTTTATTTCTCTCTGGGCTTAAGTAGTTTCCTCTGTAACAGTATCAGAATTGACTCCTGGATATTATTCATCATTAAATTATGTTAGGAATGCATTTGAAATGCAAGAACAAGGTGTATGATGTAGACACTGTTTGAAATTGTACTTAAGCTTTTTTTAAGTGAGGAAGGAATATTTTTTCAGTGATAGTTGAAAAATGAAGGAAATGTTTATATTGGTCATACTGTGTATTTTGAGAAACCATGTCATTATTTTATAGCAACTGTCCTTCAACTGAGAAAAACCATGTAAGGCAGGGCTGGTTGCTTTTCTGTTAATGGGATAGCCAGAGGGCATAACTCCTATTGGCAGTTTAAACCAAGTTTGAGATTTCCTACTCTAGTTTTCTGTTATTATTTAAGGCTTTGACTATTTTTTTCTTTATTGATTAAGGTGTTACATTTGAGTCCTTACTCCCCCATACCCTCACCCCCCAAAGTCTGTGTGTATTGGTTATGGGTATATGCAGGCATACAAGTCCTTTAATTGATCTTTCCCCTTTACCCTCACCCTCCTCTGCCTTCCCTCTGAGGTTTGATGGTCTGATCCATGCTTCTATGTTTTTGGATCTGTTTTTACTTATTAGTTTATGTTGTTCCTTATATTCCACAAATGAGTGAGAGCATGTGATATTTATCTTTCTCTGACTGGCTTATTTCACTTAGCATAATGCTCTCCAGGTCCATCCATGCTATTGCAAATGGTAAGAATTTCTTCTTTTTTTTTACCGCAGTGTAGCATTCCATTGCGTAGATGTACCATAGTTTTTTAACCCAATCATCTGCTAATAGGCACTTAGGCTATTTTGAAATCATAGCTATGTTAAATTTTGTACTGTTATGAACATAAGGGTGCATATATCCTTTCTGATTGGTGTTTCTAGTTTCTTGGGATATATTCTTAGAAGTGGAATTACTGGGTCAAATGGGAGTTCCATTTTTAGGTTTTTGAGGAAACTCCATACTGTTCTCCACAGTGGCTGCACCAGTCGGCATTCCCACCAGCAGTTCCTTTTTCTCTGCATCCATGCCAGCACTTGTCATTTGTTGATGATAGCCATTCTGACAGGTGTGAGATGGTACCTCATTGTCGTTTTGATTTGCATCTCTCAAATGATTAGTGACTGAGCATGTTTTCATATGCCTCTTGGCCTTCCTTCCACCAGTTTCAAAAAGTATCTATTTAGATCTGTTGCCCATTTTTTTGATTGGGTTGTTTATCTTCTTTTTGTTAAGTTGTATGAGTTCCCTATAAATGTTGGAGATTACACCCTTAATGGTGATAATATTGGAAAATATGTTCTCCCATGCAGTGGGCTTTCTTGTTGTTTTGTTGATGGTTTCTTTTGCTGTACAAAAGATATTTATTTTGATGTAGTTCTATTTGTTTACTTTCTCTTTAGTTTCCATTGCTTGCCCTAGGAGCTGTATCAGTAAAGATATTGCTTCAGTGTATGTCTGAGATTTTGCTGACTGTGGATACCTCTAATATTTTTATGGTTTCCTCTCTTATGTTTAAGTCCTTTATCCATTTTAAGTTTATTTTTGTGTATGGTGTAAGTGGGTAGTCTAGTTGCATTTTTTTTTGCATATATCTGTCCAATTTTTCCAACACCATTTATTGAAGAGACTGTCTTGACTCCATTGTATGCTCATGCCTCCTTTGTCAAATATTAGTTGAGCATGGTGGTTTGGGTCAATATCTGGGTTCTCTATTCTATTCCATTGGTCTACATGTCTGTTCTTGTGGCAGTACCAGGCTGTTTTGAGAACAGTGGCTTTGTAATACAGCTTGAAAACTGGTATTGAGATCCCACCTACTTTGTCCTTTTTTCTCAGGATTGCTGTGGCTATTCGGGGTCTTTCCAGATAAATTTTTGGAGAATTCTTTCTAGGTCTGTGAAATATGCCCTTGGTATTTTATTTTATTTATTTTTGAAATATATTTTATTGTTTTTTTTTACAGAGAGGGATAGAAAGTTAGAAACATCGATGAGAGAGAAACATCAATCAGCTGCCTCCTGCACACCCCCTACTGGGGATGTGCCCGCAACCAAGGTACATGCCCTTGACTGGATTCGAACCTGCCACCTTTCAGTCCGCAGGTTGAGGCTCCATCCACTGAGCCAAACCGGTTTCAGCTATGCCCTTGGTATTTTAATGGGGAGTGCATTGAATCTATAGAGTGTTTTGGGTAGTATGGACATTTTAATTATGTTGACTCTAACAATCCATGAGCATGGTATGTTTTTCCATCTGTTTATGCCTTCCTCTATATCTTTTTTCAGTGTCTTGTAGTTTTCTGTTATAGGTCTTTTACCTCCTTAGTTAACTTTATTCCTAGGTATCTTAATTTATTTTTTTTTTTTTTGTGCGATGGTAAATGGGATTGCTTTTTTAGTTTCTCTTTCTGTAAGTTCACTATTGGTGTATAGAAAATGCCATAGATTTCTTGGCATTAATTTTGTATCCTGCTATATTGCTGAATTCATTCATTAAGTCTAATCATTTTTTTTACCAACTCTTTAGGGTTTTCTATGTACAATATCATGTCATCTGCAAATAATGACATTTTTACATTTTCTTTTCCAATTTGGATACGTTTTATTTCTTCTTGTCTAGTTGATATGGCTAGCATTTCCAGTACTAAGTCGAACAGGAGTGGTGAACCTGAGCATCCCTCTCTTGTTCCTGTTCTTAGGGGACATTATTTTATTTTTTGCCCATTGAATATGATGTTGGCTGTGGGTTTGTTATATATGGCTTTTATTATGTTGAGGTATGATCAGCATACCTCACCTTGCTAAGAGTTTTTTTTTTTTTATCAAGAAAGGGTGTTGTATCTTGTCAAATGCTTTTTCTGCATCAATTGACATGACTATGTGATTTTTATCTTTCAATTTGTTTATGTGATGCATCACATTTATTGATTTGCGAATATTGGACCATCCTTGAATCCCCGGGATAAATCCTCCTTGGTCATGGTGTATGATCTTTCTGATGTAATACTGGATCTGATTTGCTAGAATTTTGTTGAGGATTTTGGCATCTATGTTCATGAGGGATATTGGCCTGTAATTCTCTTTCATTGCGTTGTCTTTATCTGGTTTGGGTATTACGGTGATGCTGGCTTCATAGAAGGAGCTTGGAAGTGTTCCTTCCTCTTGAATTTTCTTGGAATAGTCTGAGGAGGATAGGTTTTAGTTCTTCCTTAAATATTTAAGCCTTTTACTATTAATTATTACTGAGAGTATTGTCTCCTCTTCCAGTCAACTTAACAGTAAGCTTCCTGTGGGCAGATGCCTAATCTTAGACCTTTTTAATAGTCCTCTATCTCAGTGTTTCCCAACCTTCTCTCATGATGAGAATCACCTGGTGGAGTTGTTAAAACACAGATTCCTGAATCCCAACTAAGAAGTGCTAAACTAGAATTTTTGAGAACATATAGGTAAAATTGCATACCTAACTTAGTGCTCTGTATATAACATCTGTCTTAGAGCACTAGTTAAGTATACAATTTTACCTATATGTTCCCAAAAATTCTAGTTTAGCACTTCTTAGTTGGGATTCAGGAATCTGTGTTTTAACAACTCCACCAGGTGATTCTCATCATGAGAGAAGGTTGGGAAACACTGCTCTATTTAGCACAGGATGGTACATATAGCAGGCTCTCAATAAAGATTTAACTGATGTGAGAGGAATGAAAAGACTGCACAAGTCTACTCCACTGTGCTTATTTGACTGTATGCTGAGTCATAGAGAAGCATAGGATAAGGGATGGTATGATTTTGACAAACCTGCCCAGGTACTTGCTATTTATATTATGTACCTTTAAGCTGTAATATTTAGAGTTGATTATAGCTGAATTGTTATTATATTAGCAAAATGGATGGAGGACTAAGAAATCAGACATGTAAGTAACCCATATTAAAGAGTATGGACTTTGTTGTGAAGGCAGAGAAAGTCCCTTATAAATGACCTAATATTTGTATTTTAAAGAGACCATTTTGTTAGACTATTTATTGAGGAGTGTTTGGAAGAGAAGAGACTGATGGCAGGCAAACTAGATAGGATATTTATAATCCTTACAGTGATTAAAAACCAAAACGAAAGCAGTAGAAATGGGAATTGATATACAAAATTGGAGTTACTAATTATAGGTCTCTAGAAGAGATTCGAAATATAACAAGGAGGTAGAATCAACATATACTGGTTGTGTGAATTTAAAGGGAAAGACTTCTCAGATATGATTCTTAGGTTTCTTTCTTGGGTGACTAGATAGCTCATCAAGATAGGCACTACAGGAGGAGATGATGGTTAATAAATACTTATCCAAACTCTGATATCTCTGATAACCAAAGCAAATTTAAATACATTTTGCCAATTGTAAAGGTAATTCCTATAAATAGTCATATTTATAATAAACTTACTATTTTCAGAAAAAAATTAAGAAGGTAGAGAAAATAGTACTTTGCCTTTACACAATACTATGTTTATTCTGTCCTTTAATATTTCTCAGAACACTGTTAGAAAATATCCTATCTAATAAAATAGTAATATGCCAATTAACCATCACTCTGCTTCATCCACAAGCCAACCCAACAGCCAATCAGGAGCAACTATGCAAATTAACACAACCAAGATGGCTGCAGCCATATATATATAAACAGCTACACTACAGTAACCATAGTAATGTTTTATTTGTCTCTTTGTTTCCTATTTCAGTCCAATTCAAAACTTGGTAAGGAGAAAATGATGAATGGAAAGAATCATAAGGAAAGAAATGTGCCACCAGAGACATTTAGCAGATGTTATTTTTAATGTGTCTGACATAGCTCTGCATAGTTTTACACCTTTATGAGTTTATTGTGATAATGGTGGCAGTGAAATGCATGCTCCAGACACTGCTAAGTAATGATACAATTTTGAGTTTTACTTGATACTTCCATTAAATTCTTTACACAAAGTCTGTGCTCTTTCAATCTAACCTAAAGCATACTCACCTAAAAAGCCCCAGCAGCAGCAAAAGGAATCAAAACTACCCCCATTCTTTTTCATCTTAATGTCCTCTCTTTAGCTTGGCCAAGTCTGGATAAAGGGCAGAGTGAACTGGCACTTGTTATTAGCCCGTGAACCCATATAACAGTAATAATTGATGTCCAAAATCAAGTAACAATTCCTGGAAAAAGTTGGTGGTGCTTAAACTACTGCACTTGATTGTATAAACTAGGAGCCCATGTTTGGACAAAGTACCTAAAGAACATTTGACGCATTGCTACTATCTTCTGAATGCAATGGATCTAAATGGTGACACTTAAAAGACTTAGAAAAGCTTCTTTGCTCTAGCTAATTTGGCTCAGTGGATAGACCATTGGCCTGTGGACTTAAAGGTTCTGGGTTCAATTCCCAGTCAAGGGCATGCACCTCAGTTGTAGGCTCAATCCTCAGCCCTGGTCAGAGAGTGTGTGCAGGAATCAACCAATTGATGTGTCTCTCTCATGTTGATGTTTCTCTCTCTATCTCCTCACCTCCCTTCCACTCTCTAAAAATCAATGGAAAAATACCCTCCAGTGAGAATTTAAAAAAACACACAAACACAAAAAGAGATAAAGAAAAATAAAGAAAAAAGAAAAGCTGCTGTTGTCATAGATATATTGCTTCTATTCTTAAATAGTAGAAGACTGCTTCTAATACATCAGAGGATACTGGTGTAACGGGAGAAAAAATAGATATTTGTGGAATAACTAGGTTCTTTTTTAAAAATTCTTTATTGATTAAGGTATCACGTATTGGTCCTCAACCTCCCATTCCAATCCCCCACCCCTCCCCACTCATGCCCCCACCCTCCTATTTTCTCTGACCACTGGTTAGGCTCATATATATGCACACAAGTCCTTTGGTTGATCTTTCCCTTTTATTCCCATCCTCTGTTTGAGGTCCAACAGTCTGACCCATGGCTCCTTATCTCTGGGACTGTTCTTGTTCATCAGTCTATGTTGTTCACCATTTCCCCTAGATGAGTGAGATCATGTCCTACTGGAAATATACTTATAAGAATCAAAACTGAGACAAGCAATAATGGTTATGCTGAAAGGCAAATGAATCAGTCTGTAGTGAGCTTCTTTCTGGGCCAAGAGTTCTTTTGAGACCCAATTTCAATGTCAAACAGTTCCTTATGTGTATATGTCAGCGATTATAATTTAGTTCTGGATGGTGGACAAATGGTGGTAATGCAGGTCCGACCCTCTCTGTTTTGGTTCTGAGCAACCTGCAGTGATACACAGCTGCTGAATGCTATTATGGCAAGGCGTCCTCAGCGTCTTCCATCTCTGGACTGCTTCTTTTCTGTCCTCATGGTTGGAGTAGTCCTGTCAATTCCTCTCTGTTGCCAGAATCCACATGGTCTCAGAGTTGTTTTCTGAAAATATACAAACATATTCTCAACAAAAAGTTAATAAAGGAATATTTTCTATAAATTTGACTTGGGATCCTTTTTCACCTGTTGCCCAAATGATTTTCTTCTAGCTTGTTTTGACACCATGTGTGTTTTTCATTGGTGTCTTGTTGTTAGCATTACAATTAATTTTCTAAAGTACACATTTTCTAGATATAATTTATTTACAGGATATTTTTTCCTTACCCGATATTCTTCTACTTTCCCCCTTTTTTGATTTAAATATTAGGAGGCTTTTGAAAATTTTATAATGTAGTCTTGATAGCTTCTAAACTTTAATTTTTTGCACTGCTTTAGGTTCATTTCCTGTTGTGAAATTTTATCATGAGATGAACTACCAATAAAAATTTTAGTTAACACTTTAGGAACAGCTTTTTGTCCAGTGCAATTCATTTTTCTAGAATATTTGCTTATTTCAATTAGCCAGTTTAAATTAGCCTGAAAACTTGTCTATTATTTTACTGTCAAATTTATTACTCTAAAACAATTTTATTTTGCCATGTAAATATTATTGGAAAGGATTATTTGCCTTCTTGAGTAGGCCCTGAGCATTCCTGGTGGTAGGCTGGATTTAGATATCAAAAACCCACTTCCCCACACCATGGGTACAAGACAACTCAAACAAGTCTTGTTGTAGTGAGAGGGCAGCTGCTGCCAGCCAAGTCTCTGTCTTTTACTGGGTCCTGATTTGAGCTGGGCATGGCTAGCTAAGCAGGAGACCTCTTTCTGTAGGGGTGAGGATTCAGTCCCCTGCAAAGGTGGAGGGGGGGGAGTCTGTGCCCCACCTCAGTTGACCCCCAAGTTTTCTCCTGACGGCCCCTCTTCGACTGTGCCTGTCTTAGGTTATTTCTTCCCTGAGGAATATTACCTGTCTCTGGCTAACCAGCCATCCTCTGGAGCCAAGCAGGGTGATGTGAGGTTCAGTTCTGTCTCCTTGGTATCCTTATGCCCCTGTGGCCTCCACATCCAGCTCCTGCCTTAGGATCCCCTCATCTGCTGGCAGGGGATTAAAAAAAATGGATTAGGAAGTTGTTGACTGGTCACGAACTGTATCAGCATTTAAAAAAAAAACAACACTGAAAAATAAAGGATTGCTTTACAAAATTTATTTTTTTGGAGGCTGTGCTGGTAAGTAAGTTTGTAAAACAGTCTTTGAAATAAAGTTAGACACTAGGATAGTATTTGCTGAATTATCATGTCATGGCCTAGAGACCTAGGCATCAAATGTTGAATTCACATTTTTCTGCCACAGTTCTCAGCAGTGTGGAGAAGCATGGATCCTACACTCTGGAATTGGATAATAAAACACTCTAAGGAGATTTTTTCTGATCCCACATTACAGTCATCTTATATCCAGAAAGACAAGGGTTCATTTGCTTTGAACTTTTCTTTTACCCTACCACAACCTCATCACAGATGGTTTTCATACAATTGTATGATCTTTATTTGATTCATCTCAATTATTGTTTCTACCTGTCACTCCCTAGAGTACTTTGCAGAATCCCAAACTATTTTAATGCCAAGTCAGGCTAGTTGTATATCAGTTCAAAATCAAAAGCTCACCAATCAGAAAGGTGGGAATGAAGTGGGTATTGTCTAGGAAGGTATTACAGTGATTTGGGGCCAGACCTGGTGGTAAGGTAGTCGCCATAATGACAGAAGATGCACACACTGGACACTTTGTATGGAAGCAGGAAGTACAGGGAGAAGCAATAATGCCTTAAGAGAAGTATAACAGAAAGGAAAAGAATAAGAAATCAAACTGGCTCTAATTTGCTTTTCATTATATTTAAAGGCTCCAGAGTGCCATCTGATAGGTCTACTAGAAGGGACAATAAATTAAAAAATATTAATAATTTTCATTTATTTGTACACTTTAAACCTCAAATATGGAAATCAGCCCATTTGCAAATGAGCATGCCTACAACTTCAGAATCAACCAGACTGTCAACCCACTTTGAAAGAGTCTAATTGTTTCAAAATCATATTATTTGTCCTTGTAAGAAGAAAAAGAACCAAAGTAGTTTAAAAAGAAAGTTGTGAGATATTCAAGCTTTAAGAATTTGACAAGTTCAAGAGATAAAAGAGAATATTAAACATTTTTTTAATATTGTGTATGTAGGTGGTGTTTATTCTATTTTTAAAAAATATCTGAATCTGATGGAAGGAAACTTGACTTTGGTGGTGAACACACAATATAATATATGGGTAATGTATTATAGAATTGTACATCTGGAACCTATGTAAATTTTTTTACCACTGTCACCCCAATAAATTCAATAAAAAAGTAAAAGTCAGAATCAATCATTAATTTATTTGACAAGCAATGATTGAATACCTTATATGTGTCATTTGGTGATGGGCTACTTACTAGACACTTTAAAAATGAGAAACAGGCCCTGGTCTGGTGGCTCAGTTGGTTGGAGAATCATCCCAATATGCTAAGGTTGCAAATTTGAACCCTGGTCAGAGCACATACAAAAATCAACCAAGGAATGCATAAAAAAGTGGAACAACAATTCGATGTTTCTCTCTATCTCAAATCAATTAATAATTTTTAAATGAGAATCAGGCAAGATATATTTCAATCAAGAAGAAAAAGAAGGAGACACCATGACAGAGGAATAGGTGAGATTTTAGGACAAATGTTGTCTCTAAGCACTTCTCATATCCTACCATATTGGTGAATACATACATAAAGACCCTACCCCACATGGTAGAAAATAGAGACCTAGAAATGTATTCCCGGTTTTTCCCCTCCATTCTTAGATAATGAAGTCAATAAAGCATGATTTTAATTGAGAATTTGATAGATCTGAATAAAAGCTTGCATGCTTTTTAAAATTCCTGTAATGCTTGGCCTTTAAATATTTTTATGAAAAAGCCCATTAATGGATACTTCCTTAGTATAATCCCTAGGAACCATTAGTTGTTGCCTTACATTCTTTGATAGACTTAATTTTTTAGAAACATTGAGTGTAATGTACAGATTTTTCCCCTCTACCCTCTGCTCCCACACATGCATAGCCTCCCCTACTATCAGCATCCTGTGCCAGAGCGGTACATTTGTTACAGCTGATGGCCTGACATTGACACATCATTATCACCTAAAGTCCATAGTCTACCTTAGGATTCACTCTGGGTATTGTACATTCTGTAGATTTTGACAAAAGTATAATGCCATGTATTAACCATTGTAGTTTCATATAGAATAGTTTCACTGCTCTAAAAATCCTCTGTGTTTCTCCTACATCTCTCCCTTTCCCTACCCCAAGGTAAATGCTGATCTCTTTACTCTCTCCATACTTTTACCTTTTTCAGAATGTCATCTTATATAATAAAAGCCTAATATGCTAAGTGTTCAGTCATCCATTCAACCAACCAAAGTGTAGTATGTTAATTATATGCTAAGGCCACTCAACTGCTCCCTATGATGTGCACTGACCACCAGGGGGCAGACAGTCAACTGGTCGACAAGTCACTATAATTTGCACTGACGGGTCCTGGATTGCAATAGGGCATAGGCCAGGCCAAGGGACCCCACAGGTGCATGATCGGGGCCAGGGAGGGATATGGGAGATTGGCCAGCAGGTGAGGGATCATGGGGAGGGCTCCAAAGTGTGTCTGGCCAGTCTCACTCAATCCCAATCAGCCAGACCCCAGCAGCAAGCTAACCTACTGGTTGGAGCATCTGCCCCCGGATGCATGTCATAGCAAGTGATTGAGAGACCTTAGCATGTCATTGGCATATTACACTTTGATTGGTTGAACGGATGACTGGATGATCAGAAATGTAGCAAATTAGGCTTTTATTATATAGCATATTCTATTCCTTATATACTTTTGGTAAATATCCATGGTTCTGTGTATTTTATTTTATGACAAGGACAATGAAATACTAAGTATATCCTTAATTGTATTTCATGATACCAAAAGAAAGTTGAAAATATTTGTTTGCTCTAAAAGTTGAAAACATTTGTGTGTATGTATGTGTATAGTATTTTGTGTATGTGTTGTGATCACAAAGCTTAGGTATATGTTATATGATATATCATTATATCTTTTGAGTAATTCCTCACTTGTTACAAAACACTTAATACTTTGCTCAGCATTTAACCACAGCTGAATACCGAGGAGACAATCTCAGTAAACTGTCCATGTTGGACATGCAAGGGTTTTATTTTTTCTTTCCCTCTCAAGAGGTAATAACTAATTCAGAATCTTTCAGGGTATGCAAGCAGTTTAATTTTCTTCAATGTGCATTACTTGTATGCAGAGATGTTAAATTGTATCTGTCATTGTTCATCTGTTACCCAATGATAACATTTGCTTAGTTCCCCAGGAGTGTTTTATAATTCCCCCCTCATCTTGAATAGCACTGACATTCATTCTTCTTCTGGTTCTTAATAAATTAATAAAACTGAAACCCCACTGGACATACAAAGGGCTGTGGCACCTCCATATTAGCCTTCATACACACTGAAATTTGGTCATTCATTCTTACTATTAGCTTTCCACCTCTTTTTTATTTTTTAATATATTTTATTGATTTTTTTTACAGAGAGGAAGGGAGAGAGATAGAGAGTTAGAAACATTGATGAGAGAGTCATCGATCAGCTGCCTTTTGCACACCCCCTACTGGGGATATGCCCGCAACCAAGGTACATGCCCTTGACCGGAATCGAACCGGGGACCCTTCAGTCCCCAAGCCAACACTCTATCCATTGAGCCAAACCGGATTCGGCAGCTTTCCACCTCTTAAACACTTTATAATCCATACTAGAGGTCCAGTGAATGAAAATTCATGCACTGAGGTGGGGGATGCTCAGCCTAGCCCTTTTACATACTGGGAGTCCCCAGGAGCAGGAGGCGAACTGGTGATCAGGGGAAGGCGACCCCCCATCACACCTCTGCTGCTGCCACTGCCAGCAGTGCAAGCCTTGGCTGGCCCTGTTTACCTGAGCCTCGGGTGGCCCTGGGTTGCTGAGCAGTTGCCATCTGAAGCTTGCCTGTGCCTCAAGATGGCCCTAGACGGCTGGGGGGCTGAGGGTACTGGGGTCTGTGGAGGTAGGTGCATAACAAGGCCATCTTGTGGCTGTGGGCACTGCCATCTTTGAAGGTAGGGCAGTAAATTAGCATATTCCCTCCTTATGGGCTGTGAGTGCTGCCATGTTTGAGGGAGGGGCAATAAATTAGCATATTTCCTCTTTATTAGATAGAGTATATAGTAACACATGTTCACCCTTTCGTTACTAAATTTAATATGTAAGCACCAAAGGACGTGAGAATAATATTGTTTTCATAGATGCAAACACTTTTTTCCCTAGAGGTTAGCCATTTATCTACTTAAATATCATATGTTATAATTCTCTGACTTTTTCCATTAAAAATAGTTTGTCCAGTTTTCCACCTCTGCTCATGTATTTGCTATTGTTGTTTTAATTGGCTAAATATATCTGACATATTCATCACTGAAGAAGTGAAGTATTCATATTGCTCTTATGGTATAAATGTTTGACTCATTTTTTTCAGGTCACAATAGTTTAGAAAACTAGATCAGAATTTAAAGTATACATCTTTGTTTGTTATATAACATAGCAATTTTCTTTACTTAATTTCTCAGAGACTATACTACAGCATTCCTAAAAATACAAAAACAAATAAGGCATTATTTCCTAAACAAAGGTTTACAAAAATAATGAATTAATAAGACAGGCTAGTTAAATTTTTGGTGACCTTAGCATAGAGCTAGGCGGCAGATCATTAAGTGATCATTATCTGTCTTAAGGAGAACAGTAGTAGGTCCTCTTTCCGTTAAGGTAGATGCAACAAACTAACAAACCTTCCTTTCTTATAATGTCTAGGTACCAATTATAGAGGAGCTGCCAGAGTTGAAACTTGTTCAAAGTTAGAAACAATGCTACACCCACATACTCTCTCAGCCACCTTTCAGTAACCTGCCTGATTCAAACCTTGGTCGCTTCAGCTCCCATTGTTAGATTTCACCCTTTTTTCCCTGAAAGATATTTGGGAAAGGTGAAATTGGATACAAAATCATTACAATTTAATGGTATTTCTGCATTGCCTATAGATTTAATATTTTGACTTGTTTCTCTCATAGACAGTTATAAATCCAAACAATATTTTTTAATCAGTCTTGGAAGAGAAATATCTCATCACAACCTGTTAAGCTTTATTTGTGAAAATGTAACGACAAGTTTAAGGAAGGAGGAAGAGAAACTTACAATACCCAGATTTTCATGAAAATTAATCTGACCTATTGCTAAATTCAAATTCCAAGTCTGGGTTTGGAAACAAACTTTCTATGGCATTATATCTAATCTGCAATGACTACATAAATAGCTTTTTTTTTCTTTAATTGTATTACACCAAATACAAAATGCTTTCATTTCAAAAACCCTGAAAAACTATTTGTGATAACATTGAATAAACAAAAATCCTTTTAAAAGAATGGTCCATTGCTACAATCAACTCAATTGCAGCCTACCTTTCCCAGAGCTATTTTGCATATTGGGTCATATAACAGTTTTAGTCCTAGTAGCTGTCTATTTTGGGAGCTCACCTACAATCTGGTGACACTATGGAAAAAGTGTGAAATTAGAACTGTAATATGAATTAAAAAGGCAAACATCCAGAGTTTAAAAGATTATATTTGTACTTAGCTACTTTTCATTTATAAAGGTGCTTTTCAAGCACTAATTAATCTGCTTAAAACCTCTGTGAGCATGGCTGGACTAGAAGAAAATCAGAGTCATGGAAAGAGAAAGGTAAAAAGTTTCTAATGGAATTACATTTTTCCATAGCTTATCTCCAGGCAGAATCTTCTAAAGAGACATCAATTCAATTCCTCTTATCTAAACAGTCAGGCAGTTCAATAGATTAAGAAAATCAGTAAAAAAAAAAAAAAAAAAAAAATCAGTTTTGCTCGAAACCCTTAGGGATAACCCAAAACATTGTCCCACAGTAAGCCAAAATGTCAGAACTGAGAAATCAAGGACGCCCATAACTACCCTGGTTATTCGTACATCTTCAGGATTGGTGATGGGCTGATACAACCCTAAATACACTGGTTCTGCAATTGGACAGATTGCTAAAAAAAAATTACCAGTTGACTCACCATGTCTAATTCCTTTCAGGTCAATAATTCATTTCTGACTATGGTAGTTTTGATCAAACCTTCGAGGTTAGGACATGCATGTGTATGTCACTAACTGCCACTGGCAGGGGCCTGAAGCATAAACAAAAGAGAAAGCCAAATAGAAGGGAAGACGATAACAAATTCTTGAGATGTCAGGCATAATTTCTACCAATGGCCTAGAGAGCAGGGAGATAAATGCACTAGCTGTTAACACAATAGAATGAGTAAGAATAAATTCAAGGAGCAGGTTATGCTGGAAAATACAGGTAGATCACCACATATAATAGCCAATTTATGGGGAAATCATGTCAGAAACCAGGATATTGATATAGAGACTCTATGATCTATACAGAACACAACCCAAGAAATATGTGGAATCCAAGTATGACATTGTGGTAAAGATCAACAGTACAACTGCGCACAAACACACAGAATTTACACAGACATACATGCACACACTCCTAACCCCACATCTCTGTTTTATATATTTTATATTGCATTATCACTTTCAAGCATGCATCACAATTGACTTATTATGTACTCTCTCTCTCCCTATAGAATGGAAACTACTAAGGTAGAAAGTTTTCTTTCTTAATGTATACTTAACATATACAGTAGTGTCTGGAACAAAATATACTCTCCATAAATATTTTCTGACTGGATGAATGAGGTGTGTGAGGTTTAAGAAATACATAAGGAATATTCCAGAGTGGATGATGGAGGATACAAAGCCCACTTTGTATGTGGATTGGCCACTGCTTCTATAGCCACATAGAAATTCTTAAAGTACCAATTCTCTATGGCTGCTGCTTATTAGATAGATAGAGTAGAGACCAGTAAAGCTGAAGTGAAGTAAAAAAGGGGGAGAGCAACAGGAAAGGGCTTCAAAGAGTATGCTGAAGGGCTAAGGGTAATATTCCATGGGGCCCTGTTGCCTATTGTAAGTATGTTGGCTTTGACTCAAAGTGAGATGGGATGATTTTTAAAGGTTTTGAGGAAAGGAGTGATTTGATATGATATATATTTTAACAGAATCATGGGACATTGTATGAAGAGTAAACCTACGAGTAAAAAGACCAAAGGCCAGAGACCAGTTAAGACGCTACTACAGTAATTCAAAACATAGATGATGGTGGCTTGGGCCTGAGAGGTAGCACTGGAGGCTTTGAGAACTGGCCTGATTGAGGCTTATCTGAAAGTATAGCCAATGGGATTTCTTGATGGCACTTAAGAGAAGAATGTGTCAAGGATGATGCCAATGTGTTTGGCCTGAGGAAATGGAGGGATGGAGCTCCATTTACTGAGATGCAAAAGACTTGATAGGTTGGAAGATTGAGGATGTTAAAAAATATGTTGGAGATTTCAATATGTTTTCAGATGATATGTTTCTTTCATGAAGCAGAGTGATGGCAGTGGTAGATGGTAGTCATGTCACTGTTGGTTATTTAGCCAAGTAAACAAAGCTGTAGGTAGGAATTTGGGGTTGTTGTTTTTGTTTGCTTCTACTTCTGAGATTAAATATGATGCAGGGCAAAGAATATTCAGAATATCTATCAAGGAAGAAATAGGTTTTTATTGATGAACAGTGGATTGATGAACACATTGAAATAAGTTCATTTAGTATTTTATTGTGATAATTAACCAAGAAAAATTATGTAATTTTTGGTGTTCATTTGTCCTCTTAAGTTGACTGAAACCAGTAAATTATAGGATCAAGTGTGTATGTGTGTGTGTGTGTGTGTGTGTGTGTGTGTGTGCACAAAAGGGGGAACCAGTAATCAAAACAAGATCAGGGGAACAATCAGCCACACCATATTAAACTAAAACAGGTTACACAGGCTCAGCATGGTGGCTTGGTTAGTTGGAATGTCATCTCATACACCAAAAGCTTGCGGATTTGATTTCTGATCAGGGCACATATGGGAGGCAACCAATAAATTTTTCTCTCTCACATGGCTGTTTCTCTCTCTCTCTCTCTCTCACAAAAATAAATAAATAAATAAATAAATAAATAAATAAATAAATAAAGTCAGTAAAACAAGTTATACACACAACTCAGAAGTTTCCTAAATGTCAAATTTTAAGCAGTATATTACTGATTTTACGCTTGTAAAAAAAATATGTACAATCTCAGTATGACTAATATTAAAACATTTGTTAAGCAAAAAAATAAAATTAATGGAGATACACTCATATCCTTTGATCCAGAATTCCACTTCTACTAATTTCTCTTGAGGTACTATTAAGAATGTGCACAAAGATTTACACTGCAAAGTGTTTCTTATGGCTTTGTTATAATAACAAAAATTGAAGACCATTTAAATATCCAAATCTAGAGTAAATAAATTATGCACACTCATAAAATGGATTACTATGCAGCCAATTCAAAGAATGTTGTTCAAGTGTATTTGGCACAAAAAAACCTGCCTGACATGTTAAGTGATAAAAAAAACAAAAGTTAGAAAACAGTATTACATACCTTCCCACTTGAAGGGTGGTGGATTAATCTATTTATGGAGAGAAAAATTCTGCAAGTGTATACTACAAAATAGTAACTGGTTGGATTATAGGCAATATTTATGGACATTTATATTTCTAAAGTAAACCTGTGATGCTTTTATAATAAAATTGTTCAAATGCATGGAACAACAAAGATTACAACAGGCTACAGTATTTGTGTTTTAGAAATATGCATGAGTCATGTTTTTTTCTGGAGGCGCACCCTTACTCATGCATCATAGGATAAACCTTTAACAGCATATTATTCCTGGCACTCCCTGGCTTACAGTGTTTGTAACTGAGGTTAGTATAAGTAATGAGACGCCAAATAAAGTATTTAAAAAACTTGCAAAGAGCCCTTCAAATGTGAGAAATGTTGCCAAATACCCACATGTCTATAAAATTACTTTCAGGGTTTTACCAATTACAGTAACAATTTAAACAAATAGCAATTAGTCTGAATTCTCACAGACCCTTATGTGTCTTTCAGTTCGCTATACTGAAAGGGACTAGGGAGAAAATTCTCAATAGGAACAGAAAATATAGCCAGTATCTAATTTTCCCATTACTGATCCACTTTTTTTCTCTCCATATGGCAAGGCAAATAATGCCTCTATGGCCAATGCTAGATTATGTACGGTCATGAGGGACAAAAACAATGGGGATAATGAAAATCCACTGATAATCCAGAAACCTAATTTTACATAATAGTTGCAACCACCTCCTGGAGAGAACCCTTTGGTAGAGCTGCTAATGAGAAGCATAAGTAAGTGGTTTGAGTTCATCTGCTTTCAGTTATTCTTTACAGGTGCTAATGAACAGTGAAATGGTCAAAAGGCTGTCAGCCAGAGGAAGCGGTAGGAGAAAAAGCAAGACATGCCTAGCCTGGACACTGGATAATCAGCCTCAAAATAGTTGAGTTTACTACAGTGAGGATCACCTATTAAATATCTGCTTAACCAAATTCCATGAGGATATGTCAGGAAACCAGATCTTCATATAAAGGGTTTCCACTTATGCATTGTCTATCTTGGTTAACATGAATTATGCTAGGTATCATCTTAGAAATTCTCTATACTGTGGTGATTTTCATTGGTGGCAGTGATAGGATATTTATTGTCAGAGCACAGCTAATCAACTGCAGGCTCCTTTGCTAAATATGGCCAACAGGCTGCTTATGAGTCAGGACTCTGGCAGACAGCCTTGCTTTTAGACCAATGAGAATGTTATTGACTCACTCCCATGCCTTTCTGGGAGAGAATATAACCACTGCCGGTATCAAAATCATTTTTTATTATTGCTTTAAATTAATGTTTTAGTAAACACCATTTTGAAAGTATTGTTATGGTGAACATTTTGTGGTCTATGTTAAGCATTTGATTTTCAAGAATTCTTGAAAATAAATGTTTTTACAGTGCAATTATTTTCAAATATGACACAATAAACCCTAATATTTGTAACTAAAACTGTATCTGTGTTTGATTAGTAATTAAACCCTCAAATGGTTATGAAGTAATTTCCTTTTATAAGACTGTACTTTAGGATAAGTCACTTGATACATGCTACTATTCTGAGCTTCAACTATGCCTCCATGTGATTATGCATATAGCTCTCTATATTGGTAGTGAAAGTGATTTCCATTTATGGCAGTTGTTTAAAACAAAGTACACTGTAAACTATGTGATATTTATAAATGAAACTATCTGCACATGAATATTAATTATATTTCCATAGCAATTTTGAGAGTCATCTCCATTTATAGCAGTCATTTTGAGTAAATGAGATTTTTTAATCATTTTAATATCAACTGTATTTCTTGATCTTGTCCTATGATTGTATTTCTTTTTGCCCATATTGTGAGCAAAAGGGACAATGAACTAGAGTTATATAACATGAGTTGTTTAAGCCACTTGAATATTCTGGACTACTCCCTAACTTTGCATAAAACTAAAGAAACACTTTTCAATTTAATTAAAGGTAACATTCACCAAATTCTATCTAACTAAAAAACACAAGTCTCTAAATTTCTGTTTTACTGAAAATTTGCATTAACTCTAGCCCAATTTACTCTTGTGAAATACGGTGGCATGACTGGATGAATTGTAAAATTGATTTATATTGAGCACTTGCTATGTGTCTGATGTGATAATAAGTGCTTTATATGTATTGACTCGTGGAATACTTTCAAAAACCCATGGGGGAGATGGTACTATTATATCTCTAATTTATTACAGATGGAAAACTAAGATTAAGTAATTTGTCAAAATTCACTTAGAGTTCATAAGTGGTAGGGCTCAGATTTAAACCCAAGTAATTGAGCTCTGGAGTCAAGCTTTGTAATTCCCGGTGCTATATGGCTTCACTTAGGTTTCTGTTCCCTAAAGTACCGCGTAGGCTGTATATGACTGCAATGGTGTAGGCTGTATATGACTGCAAATTTAGGTACTCTGAGATCATCTTTCAACTTTCATCTCTGTTCATTTGCCAAGTGTCTATTGCATTCAAATAGGCTCACAGAAATTCTATTTAGTACATAAATTTTGAATTACTATCCATGTGTTTATCAACTTGATTTCTCCCTCAATTAATCATTCCTGTCTTTTTATTTTAACCTTCCCTATTTGATGCCTTCAGTTCCCCCATGGACATAGATTTGAATTAAACAAACAATAAGGAACTAATTATAATACATTGCATTTGCAAAGCTCTTTCACATGCTTGCTCTCATTTTGTTCTCAGAAGTTTATTTGTTATTTTTAATTATAGAAGCTTCTCAAGTGTGGCAGGAGTCCTAGAGTTATAATAACTGGGAAAGTTGAAATTGATATCTGCCGCAAGCACTAAGACTCCTCCTTGAGTTTTGGAAGAATAAGAACCCACTTTTGAACAAAAATTCAGTTTAATAGCTAGGGAAGAACCATCTTCGAAGGGAGTTATTGTTGCGGTAAACTGATGTGATCAGGAAAAGAAATGGTCTGTGTTGGAGGAAGAGGTGGTTGAGTGAAGCACACATGGATCTGTGCTGTGCTGCCAGCTCAGGGTTGAGGGGTGGTGCTGGCCCTGTCAGGAAACAAGTCAAATCAAAAAGTCCCAGAATTCAAGTCACCATAAGAACTTGAAAGCACAAGGCAGTGCTATTTGTGGCTTAGTAATACACTGATGTACAAATAAGGGCAGAAATGATTGTTGGAATGGAATGGAAAAGCAACTAGGGCTTATAACACTGTGGCTGACATCCAGAAGTATGACAGAAGCAGTAGTTTCCACTAGGGAACAGGTCTGGAGTAGCAGAGGGCGAGATGACAAATGCCATAAAGGGGAGGAAAACCATCACCATCATCATAAACCATGTGAACCACTCCTTGATCCAGCTCCACTCCCTTGAATTGTAAGTGGGAATGGATTCCAGAAATGCAGCTATTGGAGGCTGAGAGATTGATAGAATTTTACTATTGGGCATTCTTCTCCCCAGTTTTTTCTTTTCTTTTTAATAAGTCTTTATTGTTCAAAGTATTACAAATGTTCCTCATTTTCCCCCCCTCCACCAGGTTCCCACCCCACCATCTGCCCTTTCCCCACCTCCCATTGTACTCATCCATAGGTGCACAGTTTATGTTCAGTCTCTTCCCACACCCCCCACTCCCCTATTCCCCCCCCCCAGAGAATCATCAGTCCATTTCCCTTCCATACCTCTGATTCTATTATATTCACCAGTTAATATTGTTCATCAGATTTTTTTAATTCCCTTGGTTTTTAGATTCACTTGTTCATAGTTACATATTTGTTGTTCATAATTTTTATCTTTATTTTCTTCCTCTTCCTAAAGAACCCCCTTCAGCAATTCATATAATTCTGGTTTGATGGTGATGAACTCCTTTAGCTTTTTTATATTTGTGAAGCTCTTTATTTGGCCTTCGATTCTGAGTGATAGCTTTGCTGGGTAGATTATTTTTGGCTGTAGGTTCTTGCTATTCATCACCTTGAATATTTCTTGCCATTCCCGTCTGGCCTGCATGGTTTCTGTTGAGAAATCAGCTGACAATCATATGGGTGCTCCTTTATAGGTAATTACCTGCTTTTCTCTTGCTGCTTTTAATATTCTCTCTTTGTCTTTTTGCTCTTGGAATTTTAATTATGATATGTCTTGGTGTGGTCCTCTTTGGATTCCTTTTGTTTGGGGTTCTGTGCGCTTCCTGGACTTGTAGGTCTAATTCTTTCACCAGGTGGGGGAAGTTTTCTGTCACTATTTCTTTCAGTATGTTTTCGGTATCTTGCTCTCTGTCATCTTCTGGGATGCCCATAATTCTGATGTTGGTTTGCTTGAAGTTGTCCCAGAGGTTTCTTACATTATCTTCAACTTTCTGGATTCTCTTGCCTTCTTGATTCTGCGGAGGAGTGTCTTCTGGCTCTTTATGTTCCAAATCTTTGACTTGATTCTTGTGATCTTCCATTCTGTTTTTAGGACTCTGTATAATATTTTTTTAATTTCAGACAATGTATTCTTTATTTCTAGTTGATCTCTTTTTATTTCTAGTTGATCCCTTTTCATATCCTCATAGGTCTCATTTATTTTATTTTATTTATATATATATATATATATATATATATATATATATATATATATATATGTATATTTTAGCAGTTTATAAATAGTTTATCCTGTTCACATTATGCAGAATTTCAGTGTCATCCACCATGTTAGTACAGTAACTGAAATAGAAAGGAAAAAAACTAAGGGGATGGGGAAGGTTCAGAATGTAGCCTGACAAGTTTCTGAGGGTTCTCTCCATTAGTCTACAAATAGTATCTGTTTGTTGTTTTTAGGAGAGTAGACCATCCAGGATTCACGTATTGTTGAGATGCCTTCTCCAATATGTGATTAAAAAAAAAGAGTGGATTTAATGATGATTAACTGAAATGGAAACCAATTTAACTATAATGAAGGATATCTTTACCTATTATATTACAAACATCCAGTTACCTCCATCTGTCTTAAAAAATTATTTCAAAAATTAAGACACAATTAACTATACCTTATTAATTCCCTCAAAAGCAAAAAAATATTATCAGCTTTTTCTAGGAAATTCTTGAAAAACCTTATTAGCGTGGTTTTGAACACTATATCCAGTCTCTTTTTTTCCTCTATTTCTTTCGTTTGTGTTCTGTTTCCTTATCTCGGCATTTTAGCTGCTTCCCTGAGTTGGTAGAGTGGCTTTGAGTGTTGAGGTGTCCTAAATGGTTCAGTGGGTCAATCTCCCAGTTACCTAAGGTGTACACTCTTGGTGCCCCCTTTTGTGGACTGTGTGTACAACCTTGTTGTAAAGTCTTGATTGTTGTTGGTATCACTGGGAGAAACTGACCTCCAGGCCAATTGGCTGTGAGGATCAGCTGTGTCTATGCGAGGAGACAGCCTTATTCAACTAGACTTGGAAAGTTGCAAAAGCCTCTGTGCTCAGCTTGGATGGGGTGTAGTTTCAGGGTGGAGCCTACAGCCTTGGCTTACAGTCAGCCCCACCCTATGAGGTTCCGGAGTCTCAGTGTTCCTCAGTGGCCTCGCTGCAAGCACCTCTGAGAGAAAGGTGCCCTCGAGTTCCGCCCGCTACCAAACAGTCTAGGCTCTCCCCCAATGAGCCTGGAACTGGGGTTCAGTGCAGTTGGAAGTGGGGTTGGAAGTGGGGTTCAGAGCAGTCTGGAGCTTTTGTCTCCTTCCCGCTAGGGCAATCCAGCGGCACAGTGAACAGTCCGTTCTCTGTGTGTAATGTGCACGCTTCCATACTTCCTTTCACCACTCCCCTGAGTTTCTGCCTTATAGCCCAGACTCCTTCCTTACGGTCCTAGGTCCCCAGGGTCTCACCCAGAACTGGGGTTCAGCACAGTCCGGAGCTTTTATCTCCTTCCCGCTAGGGAATACCAGCCAGACACTCAGCCTCCCCCTCCTCTCTGGCTCCTTCTTCTCCCCGCGCATACCGTGTCTCCATACCTTAGGCTTTTACAGCTCCTCTGATTTTCCTTCTGGTTTTCTCTTTCCTTGTAGTTGTAGAATTTCCAGTCAGCCAACTTTCCTGTAGTTCTGGATAATGTCCATTTTGTATTTTAGTTGTATTTTTTTTTGAAATTGTTGTGTGAGGTTGCAGTTAGGTGTTTACCTATGCCACCATCTTGGTTTCCTCCCTGATCATCTCCCCACTTTCATACAGAGTCTAAAGAAACTAACGTGACACACATGTTATAGATATTTACAATTATTTTTCTATCACTACCCAAACCAATCTAGACAAATTCTTATTCAATTGATCACATCAAAATAAGTTTATTTTCATTTAAAACATCCAAAATGAAGGTATTTTAGTTATAATTTTACATACCAGAAAGGTAATATCAAAATTCATTAAGCATACAATGATGTTGTCATACATAAAAAGAGAAGTGTACAGAAACAGAATTAGAAAAGCTTGACATACCATCATTAGTCTCTAACTATAAAGTAGATAACAAATATGAAAATATGGGTTACAAGAATATTCATTGTATTATAATATGTAATATCAAGAAATTGGAAACCTAAATGTCTATCAAGAGACAATTGGCTAAGTTTTATTATGCTAATATCTACAATGGACCATCATAAAACCCTTTACAAATATGGTGTCTCTATAAAATGGTAGAGAAAGATGATCAAATTATGTTATCAAGTGAAAATAAATCATAGTAATATGTTTAAGATAATGCTACTTTTTTAAAAAGTCAAAACTACATATAATGTATGTATGTACACATTCTCTATGTAAATGCATGGCAAAGTGACTGTCAAAAGTGGTTACCTCAGCCCAGCTACCATGGCTCAGTGGTTGAGCATTGTCCTATGAACCAGGAGGTCACGGTTTGATTCTAGTCAGGGCACATGCCCAGGTTGCGGACTTGATCCCCAGTGTGGGGTGTGCACCAGGCAGCCGACCAGTGATTCTCTCTCATCATTGTTTCTCTCTCTACCTCTCCCTTCTTCTCTGAAATCAATAAAAATATATTTAATTTTTTTTAAATATATAAAAACCAAACAAATAAAAGTGGTTACCTCAGGAAGAGGAAACAAGAAACTGTTTCCTTTTTACTCTCTCCAAATCTAAATAGTTTGCATTTTACATGTGTGTGCTTGTGTTTTATTTTTTTTATATTAGAAAGACAAATTTTAAAATTATAGACAACTTGAGAAGAGCAATAACCATAGACAAAACAAAAATAACTATCCAAGAATTTTTCCCAGGAAATTGTCTGGACCTTGGCAGGTTGACAGGCAATCTCCCATACAACGTAGACTACGCAGATCATCAAAAATAATTAAAATCTTCTGGAGTGAACTAAAGTTTTTGTTTTGCTTTTGGGGGATGAGTTTCTTGCATGTTTTGTGGCTTCCCAACATCTGACCTCCTTTTTAGGTTTAAGGAATTCCTCACAGAGTATTGGGACAAGGAAGGATTTACTTGCTTTCTACTATAGAAACTAAAAGGTCACATACACACTCTCTCTACCTCCAAACCCTAACTCTTAGATGCAGGACCTATGTTAAACCTATCAGCTTCTCCTACTGGGATGAGGAAGCGAAGCCAAAGAAGCAGGAACAGAGCAGACATCTGTTGGCTGCAATATCCAGTATCCTATGATAGCAAGCCTAGTGGTGTGTTCACCAGACTATTCCAATGACATGATGTCAACAATAGTGCTGACTCTGTGGTTTCCATTTCATACTGATCCTAGGCCTTCAACCTTCCTATGAATTCTGTGAATATCCACCATTCTTTCAATAAACTCCACATTTGTTTATATTAACCAATGTCATTGTTTGCTGTTTGAAACTGTACACCTACTCAATCTACTTTATAGTCAACATAATTTTGGTCCCAAAATGTGAAAAATATACCAAATTGAAAATATAGATGAAAAATAACTATACAATATATTGGTAGATCAGATTTGATATTACATGAAAATAACAATCTATAAGTTTTACAGGGCTTATTTCAAGATAAGCTATTTACATGTAACATCAATATATTGAAATAAATTAGTATCTCCACATGTGTTTTAGGTAAAATTTAATACCACTTCTTCAACTAAAGGATAATTAATAATTAAGTGCCTACTATGAACTACAATAGATACTGACCCAGGCACTGTGTTATATAGATGAATAAGATATAATCACCTACTTCTGGAGCCTATGGTCTAATTAAAAGAAAGACAGATTAACATAATCCTATATAATAAAGATGTAATATGCAAATGGTCATTACACTGTGAATCATAACTGACCATGTAATGACTGGATCATGAATCAGCAGGAGGGTGGGGCAGCAAGCTAAAAGCAGGCAGTGGAAAGCTACAGGAGGGGGCAAGGCAGCAAGCTATGAGGGGGATGGGAGGGACAGAGGGAGCTACAGGAGGGTGGGGAATCAGGTGGAGAGCTACAGGAGGGCAGCAACAAGCTAGTGGCTACAAGCAGGCCACAGAGAACTACAGGAGGGGGAGGGGGCAGGGCAGCAATCTATGGGGGGAGAAGGGGGAAGAGGGGTGGGAGGAGTTATAGGAGGGTGGAGCAGTGGACAGAGAGCTACTTGAGAGCAGCAATGAGATACTGGTGCATAGATTCATGGACAGGGCTACTAGTTAAAATATAATGTTAAATGCTTTGGTAGAGGTTTGCATACATTAGTGACTCTTAGCACAGTCAAAAGGTTCAAGAAAAATTCTTGTCTAGGTAATTTTTTCTGAGTCTTGAGAGGTTGGTCTTAAAAAAGAGATGGGGCACCTTATTCCTTGACACTGCAAAAGATGAAAGAAGAATAGATACAAATGAAGATATATTATGTGTGGAAACTGAGAGAGGAGATCAAAGATGGCTGCCAATGGAAAGGCAGGCTACAAGATAGTGTGTGAGTGAGAGAACAAAAGGAGAGTGTGTGGATGTACTAGGAGTGTCTATTTGTGAGTGAAAAACAGATATATTCAAAGGGACTGTTGGGACTATCAGACCAGGATCCCCTGACCAGGCAGCCTCCATTGCTACTGAAATCTCTCCAGGAGTGACCGGCTCTGCCACAGAGACTGGACCATCCAGAGGGGAGAGTGGCTGTGATCAGAAGCCTAGCCTTACCTTCAACTGGGAAGAATCTGCCGAGACCCTAAAACCACAATACCCAGTGACCAGCTGCGAATCTACAATCACCAGGTCTCAAGCAATGCAAATACATGGTCTCAGAAGAGCTCTGCACCTCCTCACAGAAAGGTTAAATTTCACCCAAAGAAAGTCAACATAAGAGGAAGAGACCTACATAACCAGACACATGAAAAGGAGAAATCATTGGGAAACAAAGAAACAGCCCACATACAAAAGAAAAGGAAGCATCACCAGAAAAGGAAGTAAATGAAATGGAGACAACAAGCATGTTATAGAAAGAATTCAGAGAAATGGTCATAAGGTCACTGAAAAGGTTGGAAGACAAATTCAACAGTATGTGTAAGAACCAAGAGGAAATTAAGAAAAAACAAGAATAAATGAAAAATGGCATTACTGCAATAAAGAACTCAACATAAAGCATCAACAGTAGAATAGAAGAAGTGGAGGACTGCATCAGTGAGCTAGAAGAGTAGGTAGGAAAAAATATTCAAGCAGAGCAGCATCTAGAAAAAAATAAAAACTTTAAAAAAGGAAGAGAACCTAAGGGAACTTTGGGAAAATATGAAACAAAACAACATCTGCATAATAGGAGTACCAGAAGGAGAGGAAACTGAGCAAGCAATAGAAAACCTGTTTAAAGAAATAATGACAAAAAACTACCCTGATATAGGGAAGAAAAACTCACAAAGAAAAAAGAAAAGAAGCTCACAAAGCCCCAAACAAAATTAACCCCAAAAGACTGATGCCAAGGCACATTATAATTAAATTGTCAAACAGCAATGACAAAGTAAGAATCTTAAAAGCAGCCAAAGAGAGACAGAAAGTTACCTACAAAAGATCCCCCATCAGACTAGCAACTGATTTCTCCAACAGAAACTCACCATGCCAGAAGGGAATGGAATGAAATATACAAAGTCATGCAAAGGAAGAATCTCAATCCAAGAATACAGTACCCACCAAGGATGTCAATCAAAATTAAGGGTGAAATCAAGAGCTTCACAGACAAAAAAGGACCAAAGGAGTTTATTACCACCAAACCAGCAATGTAAGAAATGCTAAAGGGTCTGCCATAAAAAGGAGAACTAGGAAGCGAAGAAGAAACACAGGCATAAAGAATAAAAATGGCGATAAACAAGTACCTATCAACAATAACTTTAAATGTAAATGGATTTAATGCCCCAACCAAAAAACATAGGGTAGCTGAGTGGATAAGAAAACATGATCCATATATCTGCTGTCTAAGGGAAACCCACATCAGAAAAAAGGACTCACACAGACTGATGGTAAAGGGATAGAAAAAGGTTTTTCAGGTGAATGGAAATGAAAAAAAGCTGGGATAGCAATACTTATATCGACAAATTAGATCTCAAAGTGAAGGGCATAACAAGAGATAAGGAAGGCCACTTCATATTACTAAAGGGAGCATTCCAACAAGAAGATATAACTCTGGTAAACATATACGCACCCAATACAGGAGCATCCAAATATATAAAAAAATAATAATAATAATAATAAAAAAAACTTCTGGAGGATATCAAGAGAGAAATGGACAGCAATTCAGTCATAGTAAGGAACTTTAATAGCCCACTAAAATTATTGGACAAAGCCTGTAAACAAAAAATCAGCAAAGAAACAGCAATCCTAAATGACAAACTAGATCAGATGTAATTAATTGACATCTTCAGAACATTTCACTCCAAAGCCACAGAATATACATTCTTCTCAAGTGCACATGGGTCATTTTCTAAGATAGACCATATATTGGGACACAGGCAAATTCTCTTCAAATTCAAGAGAATTGAAATCATATCAAGCATCTTCTCAGATCACAATGGCATAAAACTAAAAATCAACTACAATAAAAACAATCAACTCATCAAACACCTGGAGGCTAAATAGAATGCTATTAAACAATGACTGGGTTGCCAAAGAGATCAAAGAAGAAATAAAAAGCATCATGGCAACAAACGACAATGAAAACACAATAATCCAAAATCTATGAGGCACAGTGAAAGCAGTCCTGAGAGGGAAGTTCATAGCTCTACAGGCCTACCTCAAAAAACAAGAAACAGTGGTAATAAATTATCTAATCCTACAACTCAAAGAGTTAGAAAGAGAGCAACAAGAAAAGCCCAGCATAATCAGAAGAAAGGAAATAATAAAGATCAGAGCAGAGATAAACCACATAGAGACCAAAAGTAAATGAATAAATAAATAAACCAAAAACAACACAAAAGATAAAACAAACAAAAAAAAAAAAAAAAAAAAAAAAAAAAAAAAAACAAGAGCTGATTTTTTTGAAAGGATAAACAAGATTGATGAACGTCTAGCCAGGTTCAACAAGAATCAAAGAGAGAGGACCCATATAAACAAAATCAGAAATGAAAACAGTGAAGTAATAATCAATCCCACAGAAATATAAACAATTAAGAAAAAAATGCTATGAACAGCTCAATTCCAACAAAATGGACAACCTAGATGAAATGGACATATTCTTAGAAAAATACAAGCTCCCAAAACTCAACCAAGAAGAATGAAAAAAACCTGAATTGGCTGATAACTACCGCCGAAGAAATTGAAACAGCAATCAAAAATCTTCCAACAGTCAAAAGCCCTGTACCATAAGGCTTTACAGGGGAGTTCAACCAAACATTCAAAGAAGAACTAAAACCTATCCTCCTCAGACTATCCCCCCAAAAAAATCAAGAGGAACACACACTTCCAAGGTCTTTCTATGAAGCCAGCATTACATTAATCCCAAAATCAGATAAAGATACCACAAAAAAAAAAAAAAAAGGAGAACTAATGGCCAATATCTTTGATGAACACAGATGCTAAAATCCTCAACAAAATTCTAACGTGATTCAGCAATACATTAGAAAGATCATACACTATTACCAAGTGGGATTTATTCCGGGGCTGCAAATACAATACAATATCCACAAATCAATAAATGTGATACATCACATAAACAAACTGAGAGACAAAAATCACAATCATATCATTTGATGCAGAAAAAACATTTGATAAAATCCAACACCCTTTCTTGATAAAAACTCTCAGCAAGGTGAAGTATGTTGATAATACCTCAACATAATAAAAGCCATATACGACAAACCTACAGCCAACATCATACTCAATGGGAAAAAACTGAACCTATTTCTCCTAAGAAAGGGAACAAGACAAGAATGCCCACTTTCACCACTCCTATTCAACATAATACTAGAAGTACTAGCCACAGCAATCAGACAAGAAGAAGAAATAAAAGTCATCTAAATTGGAAAAGAAGTAGTAAAACTGTCTTTATTCATAGATGACATGATACCATACAGAGAAAACCCCAAAGACTTCATCAAAAAACTACTAGACCTAATAAATGAATTTGGCAATGTAGCAGGATATAAAATTAGGACCCAGAAATCTATGGCCTTTTTATACACCAATAATGAACTCAGAGAAAGATAAATTAAAACACACACACACACACACACACACACACACACACACACACACAAATTCCATTTACCATTGCAGCAAAAAATAAATAAATAAATAAGATACCTAGGAATAAACTTAACTAAGGATACAAAATACCTATACTTGGAAAACCACAGGACATTGAAAAAAGAGATAGAGGAATATATAAACAAATGGAAGAACATACCATGTTCATGGGTTGGTAGAATCAACATAATTATAATGTCCATACTTCCTAAAGCAATCTATCGATACAATGAAATCCCTATTAAAATACCAATGGCATATTTCAAAGATCTAGAACAAACTTTTCAAAAACTCATCTTGAATAAAAAAGACCCTGAATAGCCAGAGCTATCATGAGAAAGAAGAACAAAGTTGGAGGGATCACAATACCAGATGTCAAGCTTTATTACCAAGCCATGGTTCTCAAAACTGCCTGGTACTGGCACAAGAACAGACATATAGACCAAAGGAACAGAATAGAGGACCCAGAAATTGACACAAGCCATTATAGTTGATTAATATTTGACAAAGGAGGCAAGAGCATACAATGGAGTCAAATGGTGCTGGGAAATTTGGTCAGATACATGCAAAAGAAATGAAACTAGATCACCAACTTACACATACACAAAACAAACTCAAAATGGCTAAAGGACTTGAATGTAAGATGGTAAACCATAGAAATCCTACAAGACCCCATAGGCAGCAAAATTGCAAACATATGTCATAGCAATATCTTTACAGACACAGATCCTAGGGTAAGGGAAACTAAGGAGAAAATAAACAAATGAGACTACATCAAAGTAAAAACCTTCTGCATAGCAAAAGAAGCCATCAACAAGAAAGCCCACTGCATGGGAGAACATATTTTCCAATACTATCTCCGAAAAAGGTTTAATATCCAACATTTACAGAGAACTCATACAATTTATCAAAAGAAAGATAAACAACCCAATCAAAAAATGGACAAAGGTCCTAAACAGACACTTTTTGAAAGAGGACATTTAGAAAGCCAAGAGACATATGAAAACATATTCAGTCACTAATCATCTGAGCGATGCAAATCAAAACAACAATGAGGTAATACCTCTCACCTGTCAGAATGGCTATCATCAACAAATGACAAGTACTGGCAAGGATGTGGAGAAAAAGGAACCTTCCTTCACTGCTGGTGGGAATGCAGACTGGTGCAGCCACTGTGGAGAACAGTATGGAGTTTCCTCAAAAACCTAAAAATGGAACTCCCATTTGACCCAGTAATTCCACTTCTAAGAATATATCGCAAGAAAACAGAAACACATATCAGAAAGGATATATGCACCCCTATATTCATAGCAGTACAATTTACAATAGCTAAAATTTGGAAATAAGGTAAATGCCCATCAACTCATGAGTGGATTAGAAAACTATGGTACATGTACACAATGGAATTCTATGCTTATATAAAAA
Source organism: Pipistrellus hanaki (assembly GCF_964339955.1). NCBI lineage: Eukaryota > Metazoa > Chordata > Mammalia > Chiroptera > Vespertilionidae > Pipistrellus > Pipistrellus hanaki. The sequence continues at coordinate 59,124,354 of NC_140524.1, read as the reverse complement.
AGAAGGAATTCTTACCATTTGCAGCAGTATGGAGGGACCTGGAGAGCATTATGCTAAGTGAAATAAGCCAGTCAGTGAAAGAAAAATACCACATAATCTCATTTATGGATAATAAAGAACATTATAACCTAATGAACAAAAAGGTAGATACAGAGGCAGAAAAGCATTGAACAGACTGTCAAATTACAGCGGGAATGCTGTGGAGGGTTGGAAGGGGGGAGGTAAGAGTTCAACCTAAGGACTTGTATGCATACATATAAGCATAACCAGTAGATGCAAGACACTAGGGGTGGTGGTGAGTACATGTCCTGGGGGGGGGGGGGTGTCGTAGGGGAGGCCAGGGGAAGGTCAATTGGGAAAAAAAGGAGACATGTACTACAATAAAAACAAATAAACTGAGAGCAATAACAACAAAAAAGATATATGTGGGAAGAGGAGATAGAAAAGCAAATAGGATCATCTAAAAATTTCCCTTCCCACTTTGTTTATTTTCTATGGCCAGTCCCATAACCTATGGCACTATAACTTCTGGTCTAGACTAGTGCAAGTGTTGCCTTCTTTTTGTTTGTACACTTTTTCCTTTCCAATTTATTCTTTGCATATCTAAAAATTAATGAGCTTTAAGAACATAAACCAAATCATACCACTCTACCCTAAATCTCTCCAGTGGCCATCTGTTGCTCTTGGAATAAAACAAGATCTTGTCTCATCTGCCCCACCCACTTCTACAACCCCATTCATATCATGTTCCCTGTTCCTCACTAGGCTGTGACCATGCTTTTCTTTTTGTGCTTGAATACCCTACATCCTTTCCTGCTTTTGCTCATTTGGACTGCTGTTCCTCCCCAACACAAACTTTTCCCTAACTTCCATTGCCCATGTGCTTTATTTGTCTCATTTTCATCTTTCAGGTTTTACCCAAATGCCATCTCCTCACAAGGACCGTAACTGACCATTATTTCCCATTTACTTCTTGTCACCAGTTTATTTTCATTATCATACAACTGTACATCTCTTGTTTAGTTATTTTCCTGCTTCTCCATTAGGATGTAAGCACCCTGCATGCAGGGACCTTGTCTGTCTTGATCACCTCCATGTCCCTCTAACTCAGACTAGTGGTTGACACATAGTAGGAACTCCATACATATTTCTTAAATGGATTAATCTCTGCATAGAAAAAAAAAACACAAAAAACCTAAAACACTTTGTAAATAATGCTAAAATGCAAATATCAAACTAGAAAAATATGTGCAATATATAGGCTACATATAACATCTAAATGGTTGATATCTGTACAATGCATATATACAACTGCTACATATTAATAAATAAAAAAATGACATCCAAATCAAGTATGCACAAAGAATATGAACAGAAAATTCATGGAAGAAGTACAATGAATTTATCTACATATGGAAATATCTTCAACCTGTTAATTATAAAAATAGAATGTTTGTAAAGTAGATATTTTAATCTAATTTAGACCGATTACATTGGCAAATGTTGATATAATTATTAATATCTAGTGTTGACAATCTCATATACTTTAATACTAGTAGAAGTATAGATTGGCATAATATTTATGGAAGGCAATTTGATATTTTCTTTGAAATTTAAATGATACATACCCTTTGATCCAGCATTTCTACTTTCAGAATTTTTTTCCTACAGAAATAAATAAATAAGTGCTATTTAAAGCTTGAGCAGATTCAAGGTGGTTTTCTTTGATTGTATGTATCAGTAAGAGTCTGCTTCACTATATTATAGTAATTTACATAATATAATAACATGTTAATATTATGCAGCATTGCTACATTCATGCAATGGCTTGTAAGGATGCAGAATATAACCTTGAACTTTATTCTTGTCATTTTTCTCCCTTTCTTTTACTTTTTGAACTTCCTGACCCTTGTCCTTGTCAGTCACAGTCACCTGCATGGCTTGGAGGTAAATAAGCATAGTTATTGTAAGAATTAAAAGGGAAAGAATTAATATACACTCTTTGTTGTTTTATTTCATTTTTTTTTTTTTTTTTTTTTTTTTTTTTTTTTTTTTGCTTCCAAACAAGTATGTGGAAAAACAAAAGGGAAGGCCCTCTGGAAAACAGAATATAGAGCTGGTGATGTTCAAAGCTTACAAAAAATATATTTGAAGAAAGGACCTTCTCTACCCACTCCACCCCAGTCCTGGGAAGAGATTACAATGTAGGAGTGAGTGTGTTTGCAGGAAGTAAAACAAAAGCCTTGAAGGCGGTCATAAGCTAGAGACAAAAAGGCCAGACTTAGGGCGATATAGATGACATCTAGGAATTGGTATTGAGGGGTACGCAGAACTTTATTTGGTAGTCTCCACCTAGGAGTGAAATGAAGGCTAAATTGATACCAGAAAACATTAATAACCAATCAAGAGAGCATATAACCATGTCAAGGAGCCATGTCATCTTTTAACTGGGAGGTACAACTTTCCTTTAAGATCTGCTAGTGGTCCTTAATGCTGCTCATCCAGCAAGAGTAGGATGTGAGCTTTTCTGGGTCCCATCCAAACTATGCCTTGTGAATGCTTCTCCTTAGCAATAGCCTAAGACTCTGGTAAGTCCCTCAAAACAGGGGGGGGATGGTGGTATAGTAGGGAAACTCCCATCACTGCTTCTTCAGTGGGACTGGACAATGTGTAGAGAAATCTTTTGTGATATGGATATATATATATATATATATATATATATATATATATATATATCCCAAATGTTAACAGTCAGTAAGAGAGAGTACAGAGATTTTGTTTTCACTTTTTTTTTACTATATTTCTGAATTGTTTTTGAAATTCTTTATAAGTATAACCTATTCATATACTGAAAAAGCCATTCTTAAAAAGAACAGAAAAATCTACAAATAATGCCAATGTGGCATTTGACTTGATAAGGAAAATAAATTAGGCAACCCTTCAAATCACTTAATGTATACATCAGCTATTTATTAATGTTTGTGCACATAGAATGTCCAGTTACCTGGGGGTCAGAAAACCTTAAAAACTAGCCAGGATTCAGTGGGAAACTATGTATGCCAAAAGATGTTTACCAAATATATTTTAGTACATCTTTCTCAGCTCCCATCATTAAGACTTTTTGTTATGACTCTGTTTTTTTTTGTTTTGTTTTGTTTTTACATGTTTTTATAGGAGGCATTTTGAGGACTTCTGCATCCACCCATGAAGGATGTCTCCTGCTAGAAAGAAGCACAAAATATATGAAACAACTGTTTTCAGATATTGGGCAATAGACTGTGCAGTATTTTGGGAAATAAATGAAGTGAGCCCTACAATGACCTTGACTTTATGGTGAAGACACTCTCTAGACAGCAGCACAAGGAAAGAGAATCCCATTGAGCTGAGGCGATCGGAATCCAGGGAAGCCAATGCAACTAGAATTTCTGAGTACTGTCAAGGGCACCACTTGGAGAAATAGTTCCAGAAATCTACATAGGTGTCTCCTTAAATTTTTGGCTAAAACCAGTCTATGAATATGTAGGGTGAAATTCCATCAGATTAGGCAACGAAAAACTTAGGGAAAGAACCATCATTGTAAGCCAAGCAGTTTCAAGAGTCAACATATGGCCGGGCATCATTTTTATTCCAACCTGACCAGAATGGATAGACATTGTTGAATGTCCAGGGTGTTTAGTAGTGCTCTCAGAAGCTCATACCTTATAGTAGAGCTAAAAGAAGCTTAAAAACAAACTTCAAATGAATTAAAAATTTTCATGTTGCCTAACACCGTGGTCGGTAAACTAGGGCTCGTGAGCCACATGCGGTTCTTTAGGCCCTTGAGTGTGTCTCTTCCAAAAAATAGCACGGCCTGGGTGAGTCTATTTTGAAGAAGTGGTGTTAGAAATTTAACTTTAAAATATTTGGCTCTCAAAAGAAATTTCAATCGTTGTACTGTTGATATTTGGCTCTGTTGACTAAGGAGTTTGCTGACCATTGGCCTAACAGAATAAAGTCCTATGCTGTATAATAGAATACTACAAAATCTATAATTCAACAACCTGAAATTAAAAATGTCCAGCATTCAGTAAAATAATTTCTAGACATGAAGAAGCAAGAAAATGTGACCCATAAGCAGGAAAACAGATGCTGAAATAAGAGATAATAGAATTTTCAAACAAGGACTTTGAAACATCTATATTTATGTTCCATATACATAAGGACATAAAGGAAAAAATAAACATAATGAAAAGAGAAATGGAAGATGTAAAAAAAACAAAACAAATGGAACTTCTAGAGATTTAAAATACAATATCTGAACTGAAAATTTATTGGGTAGAATTAACAGCATTAGATCAGTAAACTTAAAGACATAGTAATAGAAACTATGCAAACTGAAACACACACAGAGAGAAAAAGACTAAAAGAAGCAAAAGGAGGCTCAGTGACCATGTCAAGCAGTGACAATATCAAGCAGTCTAGAATAATTTTAATTGGAGTCCTAAATGCCTGAAGGGGGAGGAATACATTTTTTTTGAAGAAATAATGGCCAAACATTTTCCAAAATTGATGAAAACTATAGATTTACACATCCAAGAAGCTCAATAATCTCAAACCAGGATAAAGTGTCCATTTGTGTCTATTTGTTTTATTGTTCCCTAAATCCTGACCTATGAACTGAATTGTATTCAGTTCTTTAAAAAAAAATATTTTTATTGATTTCAGAGACAGGAAGGGAGAGGGAGAGAAAGATAGAAACAACAATGATGAAAGTGAATTACACTGAGTGGCCAGATTATTATGATCTCTGAACGCATAATAATCTGGCCACTCAGTGTGTGTGTATATATATATATATATATATATATATATATATATATATATACACACACATTAGAGGCCCAGTGCATGAATTTGTGCATGGTTGGGGTCCAGAAAGCCTGGCCAGGGGGAGGGGACATGGGCAGTTGGCCAGCCTGCCTGCTGGTCAAACTCCTGGTTGAGGGAACAATTTGTGTAAATAGGATATACACTGAGTGGCCAGATTATTATGCGTTCAGAGATTATAATAATCTGGCCACTCAGTGTATAGATAGGCTGCCTCCTGCACTTCTTCCTCCCCACTGGGGATTAGCCCAAAACCTGGGCATGTGCCCTGACCTGAAATGGAACTGTGACCTGCTAGTGGTTCATGCTCAACTGGCTGGTTCATGCCACACTGGCTGGGCTGTAGCTGTGTTTTAGCTTGTTTGACTGATTGCCAGCTGGACCAAGGGAATGATAATGTCCATGTTGACAAAAGGGAGGAGGTGTATATTACTATATTCCCCCCTCACTTTGTATACCTTGGAATTTTCTACTAGGTGAATATTACTATAATTTTGTATACCTTAGAACTTTCTACTACTAGAGATTTTTCTGCAATCTCTACCTGTCACTGTGAATTCTTTGGGCCCTATCAACAACTTTGTGTTTTAGGTTTCTTTTTTTAAAATGTCTTTACTTATTTTAGAGAGATGGGAAAGGAGAAGAATAGAGAGCCAGAAAAATCTAGGAGAGAGAAACATCAATCAGCTGCCTCCTATATACCACCTACTGGGAATTGAACCCTCAACCTGGGCTGGACCAGGAATTGAACCTGCATCCTCTAGGTTCATGATTGAAACTCAACCACTAGGCCACCTTGGCCAGGCTTTAGGGTTTTTTTTTTTTTTTTCTCATATAGATACTATTCCTGTTATGATGACTATTTTAAACCAATTGGAACATTTTAAATTATAAGATCTGTATTTTATAATTATTTCTATACCCCAAGTGCTTATTTAGCAGTTTGCACATATGTCAATCAATAAATATAGAATTATTGATTAACTAGAGGTGCAGTGCATGAATTCGTGCATGGGTGGGTTCCCTTGGCCTGGCTTGTGATTGGGGCCAATTGGGGTCATCTTGCCCAGTTCTGATCAGGGACAATGGGGACCGGCCAGCTGGGGAGGGACCGCGAGAGGTTGGCCGGCTGGCCAGGGAGGAACCTTGGGAGCTCTTCAGGAAATGACCAGCTTTTTCACCCAGTCCTGATCTGCTGGACTCCAGCAGCAAGCCAACCTACCAGTTGGAGAGTCTTCCCCCTGGTGGTCAGCGCGCATCATAGCTACTGGTTGAGAGGTCTACCGAATGGTCAACTAATAGGTAGGACACTTACCATATTGTGCTTTTATTATGTAGGACTAGAGGCCCCAGTGCATGAACTTTGTGTATGGATGTTATCCCTAGGTTTTGCCTGTGATCAAAATGCTAGCATGTGGTGTGGAAGGACAGGTCCCAGCTGACCTCTGGGCCCTGAACAGCACCTGGCATCCCAGGCTTCCCTGTGCTCCCCTTTACCTGAATAATGGCGCCCAAGTCCCCAGGCAGAGATGTGGCGAGTATGGTCAGAGGCAGCAGGCCAGGTGCAGGGTGGGCCTCTGGGCCGCCCAATGGCACTGCAAGGAAGCGAGGCGGGCAGCGCTTTCTCTCCTGGCCAGCCTCCAGATTGGCTCCTGCGTGAACCCACAAGGAACCCAACTGGCCCCTGCAGTCCCAGCAACTGCAGCCTGGCTCATCTGAAAGAGGCTGCACAGATGCAGGGCAAGATCCTCATGGGTGCCTGACAACTGAGAGCATGTGCTTCCCCAGTATGTGAGCGTTGGTGTCCCAGGGGAGTGAGAGTGAGCTCAGCAGACACCACGCATTCTTACCTCACCTCCAAACACATTACCCCCTCCCCCAGGTAGCTGGTAAGAGGTTGCAGCCCCAAGTCATAAAGAGTGATACAATGACCACCCCAGGGGTCTATTTGCATATTAGGCTTTTATTACATAGTATTAGCCCAATGGTCTTCAAACTCCAGCATGCATCAAAATCACATGGAGGGTTGTTAAATCATACATTGCTGAGCCTATCCCTAGAGTCTATAATTTATTAAGTTTGGGTGGTGCTTGATAATTTGCATTTATAACAAGTTTTCAGGTGATTCTTACATTTCTGGTCCCCAAACCACATATTGAAAATTACTGGATTAAACTATATTTGTCATTTCAACTGATGAGAGATTACATATACAATGTATTTCAAGTTTCTCCTTAAATCCTACCTCTTCCATATAGCAATTACTTTTCCCTCAGAATAGCAGCTCCTCTTTTTAACATGTATTTCGTACATTGTCTACATCTCTTACAATATTTACCATAGTTTTTTTTATTTGTTTTTTCTGTAATGTGTTTATCTTGAACACTAGATTATCTGCAGAACTAGCTCTTTAAAAGCTGAATAAATTGATAGTTTTTTCAAACATGTATTAGCATGTGTATATGTTTATATTTAAAAAACAGATTGATGATTTTTATAGAAACAACTAGAGCCATTTAACACCAGAAGTTTGCACCTTTTGATTAATAGCTGCCAGTCCTGAGATAATGTCTGCCTGATTTGCTTCACAAAGTGGTTTAGTTAAAATACAGTAATTGACTGAGAAAGCATTAGGAAATTGTATATTGATATGCAAATATATAGAGCATTATTGTTAACCCATTATACTATCTGAGTCAAATGTATTGTGGTTGGATGGCCAATGGATTTCTTGCAATATGATAGTTCTATCATTATTATTATACTAGAGGCCCAGTGCACAAATTCATGCACCAGTGGGTTCCTTTAGCCTGGCCTGCGGGATTAGGCCAAAACCAACTCTCCAACATCCCCAAGGGGTCCCAGATTGCAAGAGGGTGGAGGCCAGGCCAAGGGACCCCAACAGTGCACAATCAGGGCCGAGGAGAGATGCAGGAGGCTGGCCAGCTGGGGAGGGACTGCAGGTGGGCTCCAGGGCATGTCTGACCCATCTCACTCAGTTCTGATCAGCCGGACCCCAGCAGCAAACTAACCTACTGGTCAACTGTCTGCCTCCTGTGGTCAGTGCACGTCATAGTGAATGGTTGAGCAACCTTAGCATATCATTAGCATATTACACTTTGATTGGTTGAACAGACAACCGGACACTTAGCATATTAGGCTTTTATTTTATAGAATTAGGTGATGGGAATGGAGACAGAACTAAAACACTTCAGTTCCTACTACTTTATATGCATCAAATCAATGTAGTGGTAGGGTAGGATTTGTATCCCTGATTTAAGAAGATTAACTAACTCCAACAAGAAGTGTCTAATTGTTGTTTACTTTTTGTCCTAATTATTGTTAGTGGCACATTCTAACTGCTGATAAAGGTCAAATATTGCTCCCATCAACTCTATCTTGTAGAAGAATCAATTCTGACGAGGGTAAAGAACTCGTAATTTGAGTTGAGTTTTTTCTGTGAAAAAAAAAAAATTTCAAGCTTCACAGCTTCAGCCCTGGCTGGTTTGGCTCAATAGATAGAGTGTTGGCCTGTGAACTGAAGAGTCCAGATTTAATTCTGGTCAAGGGCACATAAACTCAGTTGCAAGCTCCATCCCTGCCCCTGGTTGAGGCTTGTGGGAGGCAACCAAGTGATGTGTCTCTTTCACGTAGATGTTTCTATCTCTGTCTCTCCCTCCCCCTTCCACTCTCTCTAAAAATCAATGGAAAAATATCCTCAGGTAAGGATTAACAACAACAAAAAAGTTCAAGCTTCCGGTGTGCTCATATGTGGGAATTGTGGAGCTTTTTTCATGTCGTGATCTGCCTCATACTCTTATATATAAAGCCAAGTGAGCATAAGGTCAGTGTTTAGGTCAGAGTAAGTAGTTAAAGCAAGTTCTACTCCATGTTTTGCTAAGAAGATCTTCTCTTTGTCCTTCCTCTAATTATCAGAGTGTAAGACCTGAAAGTGGAGGGAAAGGAGGGGTCAAGCCGGGAAGTGGTTCCTGACTAGGAAGCCACTCTTCTGACTGCTAGTTTAGGCCCTAGGTTAGGATGTAATTCAGGTAAATAGTCACTTTCATTCACTTATGGTCTGCCCAGTTTAACCTGAGACCACATAAAGATCTGAGGCCATAGCTCTAATTACAATGAAGTGTCTGTTTGTCCATTGTCTCCCATGTGTTCCTTATACTCCTCAGGAACCTTATAAAGGAGCAAGTTGCCTGATGGAAAATGAATATTTAAAGTTTGGGACCCCACTCACCTCTTCCCATTAGTGTTATGACTAACATACATGACATATGCCATATTAAATTATATAGGGACTAGAGGCTCAGTGCACAAAATTCATGCACAGTTCCCCTCAGCCCAGCCTGCACCCTCTCCAATCCAGGATCCTGTAGGAGATGTCTGACTGCCGGTTTAGGCCTGATCATGGAGATCGGGCCTAAACCAGCAGTTGGTCATCCCTCTCACAATCCGGGACCACTGGCTCCCAACTCCTCACCTAACTGTCCCTGCTGCCATCCTGATTACCCCTATGCACTTCTTCCTGATGGCCTAATCACCCCTAACTGCCCCCCCCCATTGCCTTGTCACCCCCAGTGCCCACCCCTGCCAGCCTGGTTGTTCCCAACTGGTCCCCTGCTGGCCTGGTCAACGCCAACTGCCCCCCACCGCCAACCTGGTTGCCCCATGCAGCCTGCTGTTCAGTCATTACTGTGACAGCGTCCTGGACAATTTGTATATTCCTCTATTATAGTATAGATGAAATCTGTTTCATGCAAAGTATCTAATTATAATGCCTTAATTATTTTAGAAAATTAAATATCACTATATTAATTGAACAGGTAAGTTGTTTGTAAGATTCATTTCGTTGTTTTTTTTTTTAATCTCGCCTGAGGACATGCTTTTATTAACTTTAGAGACAGGGGGAGGAAGAGAGAGAGAAAGGGAAACATCAATGTGAGAGAGAAACATTGATCAGTTGCCTCTCATAGACACCTCAATCAGGGATGGAACCAGCAATCTGGGTATGTGCCCTGATTGGGATTCAAAACTGAGACCTATCTATGGGACAACACTCCAACCAACTGAGCCACACTGGCCAGTGCGCATTTTATCTTTTAAAAGAAATTTTGATTGTCATGCTATTTCTGTTACAAAGCCAGAGTTTGGCTATAGACATAACCATCATAAAAAGCTGGATTATTTTTACTAGTATAGTTCACTCATTGTTTTATTCTCCCGAGGATGCAGCTCTTCTTAAAAGTCTGATCTTCATTTCTATAAGTTCTCTATCAGTCAACATATTGTGTATTTTGAAGAGTTAATTTATCATTAGTGCCAGCCTATCAATAAAACCATTTTCACAGGCAAGTCTAAATGATCCTATATTATTGTAAAAGAGCACAGTTGGAATAAATTATAATTACATTTCTCTTATACTGAAATGAAAGGTCATTTCCTCAGGTCTTTACTCACACTGAACTATTAAATGCAGATTCCAATAAGCTACATTCAACTTTTATAATACACCATCTTTATTGGTTTCTTTCTATCCTCCATTTCATTTACTGATCTGCATTTCTGTTTATGCCAGCATCTTCTAATAATGCCATGACTTGCTCAGCACAATTCTACCACTGCTGGCGACTGACCAAGCTTATACAATGTGTTTTCACATAAAAGCTTCTTCCTTATTGCAGACTGCTATGTGAACTATTTTAGTAGGGATTTTATAATGCTGCTTTGTAATTAAATGAATGAAAATTAAGGCTCCAATTTCAAATTAGCTTGTACAAACTCATTATCTATCATTCTGACCAGAAAAGCAGTAGGCCTTATATCATTTGAATAATATGCTAATGGAAAGGCATGTCACTTATCCTGAGTCTTAATATCATATTCATATTTGAACACAGTCTAATTATATTTAATAAAATGTAGGGGTATATAAAAAGCACAAATCACTTATCAAGATTCATTTCTTAAATTATGATAGTATCACAAGCTGCCATGTAATTTACTAAATATAAATACTACTGTTATTTAACCTAAAGCGTTTAAATGAGCTCATCATCATGTATTTTGAGGGAAAAATATTTCTAAGGGTTTAAAAATGATTACTGATGAATTTGGAGTTTTTAAGTTGTGAAAATTCAAGTGTGCTTATGGTTTTATAATTCTTTCTAATAAAAATACTGAAATGCAATTAATCTTTCATGGATCTAAATATAATAGGCAATCACTTCCCTAAAACAGACAACTATTGTGAAGTGAATGAGATCTGTAACCCTTGTTCCCTAATAACATCCATAAAATAATATAGTACCATCTTTTGTACTGTTATAGTGTTTGCTAAGCGTAAATTAAAAATAGCTGAATGACAACCACAGTGCTAGGTAATTTTCCCAAATGTTGATTTTTAGAATCAGTGACTATACAATAAATATTATATAGTATTTATTTCCCCTGCCAGAAAAAGCAGGATCTGCATTAGCACTGGGTCATAAATCCAGAAATGCATCTTTTTGCAATCGGCGCGTGTGCACCTGTGCACACTGAGTGAAAATTTCTTAACAACTGTTCACCACTGGTTTCAGAAGTGAGAGGTGGTTAGGGAGAACTGGTAAATCTTACCTCCCACACACTCTCTCCTGACAACTGAAATGAGATCCCAGTAGGATGAAAAAGAAGCACATGTGTCAACTGTAATGATAGTAAAATTAATGCTTGAAGGAGTAACTCAGTCTTTCTGTCACCTGTCCCTGCCAATCATGTTGTTGCTCCATTTCTATTGACAAGTAGAATGCCTATGCGCATTCCATGTCGCAGATGCTGATTAAGATTTCAAAAGGGGAGCAATTCTGGCTAATGATGTGCTCCAAGATTTGAGCATGGGAGTGGGTGGCAAAAGGTCAACATACAAGTATCCTTAACTTCATATGCATCTTTAACTTCCTATTATTAATCTATTTTTGTAATAAACATGATTGGGTATGTGGTAGGCGGAATTCTAAGATGAGCACAATGACTAACTCCTTTATAATCTCCTCCCCTTAAGTCTGGATGGAACCTGTGAATGTGTGACATCACTCCCATTATTATGTCATAATTTGCAGTAAAGGGGATTTTGCAGATGTAAATGACTGAGGTCAGGAACTCCTAAAATGAACTGGACTCTACATAGAGAAAAAAATTTGAAGCCTGACAGATTTGATGAAGAGAGGTTCAGCCATTGCTGAATTTAAAGATCCATGCAGCCAGTGATGTGAGCTCTAAAGCAGAGCTTACCCTGGTTTTCAGCAGGTAAGGAAACTGGGATTTCAGTCATACAGCCATAAGGAAGTGAGTTATGCCACAATCATGTGAAGCTGGAAGAGAATCCTGAGATCCAGATGATAACAGAGCCCAGCAGACACCATGATTTTAGCTTGCGAATGCCCTGTGTGCAGAACTAAGCCATGTGGTACCTATGTATGACCTATGGAACTGTGACCTCATAAATAAGTGTTGTTTTCAGCCACTATATTGTTCTATAGCATTAGAAGACTAATATAAAATACACATTACATATAATGAAATGCACCCATTTTAAGTTTCTACAAACTTAAACTCCACAATGAAGACATAGAGAATTAATATCATGTCTCCAGTTCCCCTATACTCCTTTACCATCAATCTGAACCCCAGCAGGTAACCATTTGTCTGATTTCTGGCACTGTGTTTTAGGGTAAATATTGACTCTCCCTCCTCAATCTATTATCTATCCCTTTGTCTAATCTCCTGGTCATATGAGGGAAATTAATGTCTTTATATTTTTCTACACCTCTTCATTTTTTACATAATAACCCTCTGAGTACATGAAATAGTTTCTCAAAATACTTGTTAGTTTGTCAATTTAAAAAATATGTGCTGCCCTAATTGGGTGCTAGGTGGTTAGAGCATCATTCCGCAGATGAAGGGTCCTGGGTTCAATTCTGGTCAAGGGCATGTTCCTTAGTTGCAGGCTCAATCCCAGGCCCTGGCTGGGGGCACTTGCAGTAGGTAATCATTCAATGTGTCTCTCTCACATTGATGTTTCTCTCTGTCTCTCCTCTCCCTTCCACTCTCTAAAAGTCAATGGAAAAATATCTTCCACTCAAGATTAACCAAAAAGTGTGTGTGTATATGCCCTGCTTTTTTAACCTGGTGGAGTTTCTGCTTTCTGTTGCCCAGCATATGGGTGCTCTACCTAATCTTACCCCTTTTGTGATGACCACTGAAGCCATGTGTTGAAAATAGCTTGTAAGAAGGAAAGAACCTGGGCCCTTGAATCTCTGAATGAAAGGTCTCCCCACAAATACTGCCTTGGACTGTTGTAGAGACTGCTAGTTTTCTACTCAAAATCTGTTTTCTCCTTCATCCTTACAAAGAGAATTTCTAGACACTTCAGGATGTCAATGTGTTAAGATAAAAATAGTGTATATTTTAGTCTCTGGTATCCTTTACAGGTCGAATGGCTATAAGCAGACATGTAAGCTGAAGTAGTCAGGACTTTTTGAAAGTCCCTTTTAAAGAGTTAGCTGTGTCCTTCCCCACTTTATCTTTTCTTCCTATGCAAAAGCAGATGTATTGGCTGGAGTTTCAGCAACTATTATGAAACCAGACAAATGAAGGCAACTCATCCTAGGGATGATAAATGAAGGCAACAGGGAGATTGATCCCCTGATGACATAGAAAGTTGTCATATAAGCCCTGGTATAAAAATCTCCATATATTTAATTACATAGAATAAAAATCCCCTCATGTAAGCCAATAGTTTTAGGCCTGTAATACTAATAGCAGAATATAATTCCTAATTCATATATTCCTAATGTAATACTTCTTGTATTTTCAGGATCTTATTTATTATTACCCACTGGCTCTTCCTGGCATTACCTGTCCATGTATCTGTAGTCCCTTCTGTGGCTTGTTTTTTGGATCTCTGTTATTTCCTCATGAATCAGTCCTGTCTCCTGATCCTTGGTCAACTCCAATTTGGTCTGTCTTGCTTTCAACAGAAACCTGTCACACTTGATCAAGGTTAGAGTGAGTATATGACAATCACTTCAAGGCAGACTCTAAAATGCTTCCCTACTGCCGAAACCGGTTTGGCTCAGTGGATAGAGCGACAGCCTGCGGACTGAAGGGTCCCGGGTTCGATTCTGGTCAAGGGCATGTACCTTGGTTGCGGGCATATCCCCAGTGGGGGGTGTGCAAGAGGCAGCTGATCGATGACTCTCTCCCACCGATGTTTCTAGCTCTCTATCTCTCTCCCTTCCTCTCTGTACAAAATCAATAAAATATATTTTAAAAAATAAAAATAAATAAAATAAAATAAAATAAAATGCTTCTCTACTGATGTGAATGCAGCAACTTGATTCTCTCAGCATTTTTTCTATATCCACTTTTCCCAGTCCCAAATTTAGATTGTCTTGCCAGCTCCATTTTCAGGTGAAAGTGAAAGAAATAGTAATCTAGATTATATGATGGACAACACCCTGTGAAATTCATCATTCAAGGAATAGAGGAGATTGGATAGTGTGACCTATGTTTTATAGGTGGGAAGATACCACTTATCATCTCTAGGAAGATCTGTTATACTTAGTGGTTTTGCTCATGTTGTGAAGTATATTGTTTTTCAAGTCAAGAAAATCTCACATTCATATTGAAGTTTTTTCTTTCTTTTGTGTATCATGTAAGTAGGAAAGTAATAAGAGATGCTCACAGATAACTCAAGGGCCAGTAACTTTTGTTCTCAATATGGGAGGTTGAAAGTGAAAATGTGAGCCTGTTGTGTCCAGCATAGTGTGATTAAAGAACATCACCTGATGAAAGCAGTGATAAGGGAGAAGATACACAAACAATTAGGAAAGGTAATTTATGTGGCTTCCAATTTGGCCATTATCACCTTGAGAAAAGCAATTGAAGATGGATAGTTCTGTGTATTCTTTCACTCCAATGAGAAAAATAAAATACTGGCATCACCTACTGAAAAGTCAGAATAAGAAAAGTGAATATGTTTTTCTAAGTAGACATATTTTCTCCAGGCTACTAAAGTTCTTCTGTCTGGATGATCTTGCATTTCTGGTGTGATTTGATAAGCTCTAGCTCCTAAAGTTGAGTTGATAACAATGAACCAGTCTGTGCAATGGGTCTATATGTTTAAAATCCAATTAATAATGATTTTCACTTGACTTCTCTTTTTATTTCCTTTTAAATAGTTTTTTTTTTATGCTAACATGACTGATAGTTCTCCAAAAGTCTAACTTAGGGTTACTCAAACTCTGTTAGAAAAATAGAATAATTTAGTTGGAGACATTATAAGAGAAAGTGAAGTCATGGACAAATGAAAAACATATTCTGTTCTCAAATTATTTTAATCATTAGCTTGACCTCCTTAACCATCAACTTCTTTGTTCTTTAAAATTTTGCTGATAAATAGGTAAACTGATTAATAATTATATTCTTTAGTCTGCACACCAATTCCTAGCCATTTCTTTGAACTTTAGGGGAACATCTGCACTTAATGTGTTAAGAAGACCTGAATGCCCTATAGATCTTCAGCACAATTGTGACCAATAATGAGGAGGTAGTGGTGAATAAAAAGAAAAAGGGGAATAGCATGCTATCTTATTCTGGGTTCCAATATAATCTATCACTACTGGGACAGTATCTAGGTAATTCACCTGTTAATGATAAGTAAAAAAGAAAGTGTGGTCAAAGTAGAGCCTAGGGTCCAGAGCTAGGATGTCAGCCAGGACACTAGAGCTGAGGAAGGTGGAGATCACAGATAAAAATAAGGAGAAAGGGAAGTCACAGATTCTGGGGGGTGAAGGTCAAGAAATATATTCAAAACCTCAATTTGCTCTGCATGGAACTGAAGAAGGAACATAAACCTGGAGACTTTTACAGTCAGCTTTAATGTTGACACCATGTGTATCTGCAATAAAATTTTTAGGATTTAAAGCACAAATACCTTTATATTTAGACAGTCTCCTTGATTTCTGGGAAATTCATCTGGTAGTAGTGTCATAACCTTCATAACTTCCACCACTAAATTTCATGATCTCATTTTTGTGGATCATTGGAGAAAGAAAGAGAAAGGTGAATGGGTGAGGGCAGGACCAGGGACAGTCACTAAGCTCTGGCCTTGAATCCTACAGGAATTGGCTGTCAATGCCAATACCAGTTTCCAAAGGACTGGAGATGGCTCTGACTTACTCAGTACAGCAGCAGCTGAGTAGCAACCCTTCCATTTCTATTGGGTCGGCAACTAAGTAATTGCGGATTTTAAAAAGAAAATCAAAGACAATTTTTTCATGGAACTAAATAACTTTATTCTGTAATGTATTGCCCATTTTGATAAATTACCTTTTGCCATTTTTCAGGCAGCATCATAATCCCACGTTCAAAAAACTTCTGGTTTTTATTAGCAAAAAACTGAATCAGGTACGATTTGACATCATCATCATTATTGAAATTTTTACCATTCAAGGAGTTTTGTAAAGATCGAAACAAAAAGTAATCAGATGGTGCAAGGTCAGGACTATATGGTGGATGTGGCAAAACATCCCAACCAAGCTCCATTAATTTTTGCCGAGTGACCAAACATGTGTGTGGCCTTGCATTGTCATGATGGAATACAACACCTTTTCGATTTGTCAATTCGGGCCGCTTTTCTTCAACTGCATTGTTTAATTTCATTAGTTGTTCAATGTAGACATCAGAATTGATCGTTCGGTTGGGTGGTAAGAGTTCAAAGTAGACAATTCCTTTGTAATCCCACCAAACTGATAACAAAACCTTCTTTTGATGAATATCAGCTTTTGATGTTGTTTGAGTTGGTTCACCTGGCCTGCTCCATGATCTTTTCCGCTTGATATTGTTGTAAACAACCCATTTTTCATCGCCAGTTATCAATCGTTTTAAAAATGGATCATTTTCATTACGTTTCTTTAGCAAATCGCAGCTGCTAATGCGTTGCGTTAACTGTGATTCTTTCAGTTCGTGAGGAACCCATGTATTGAGTTTTTGAACATAGCCAAGTTGTTTTAAGTGATTTTCAATGCATGTATGTGATACATGAAGCTTCTCTGCAATCTCATGTGTTGTACTGTGACAATCCGAATTGATTATTGCTTTGATTAGGGCGTCATCAACTTCAACTGGACGACCAGAGCGTTTTTCATCTTTGAGTGAAAAATCACCAGAACGAAATTTGGCAAACCAATTTTGACACTGCCGTTCTTTTAAGGCTTCGTCACCATAAACAGCACATAACTTTTTATGAGCTTTCGATGCGTTTTTCCCTTTGCTTAAATAAAAAAGCAAAATATAATGAAAATGTTCCTTTTGATTTTCCATTTTTCAACGAACGCCAAACGAAAACTACAAAACAGATCAAAAAACTTTTTTTACTGATTAACAGCTGAATAGCCAACTATCAAATAACAAAATGTGTTTTACATTTGTACTACGTCTGCAAACCTAAAAATTCAACTGAAGTCATATATGTGTGAAACCCGCAAGTACTTAGTTGCCGACCCAATAGGAACTCATCCTATGGAAATAATCAAGGATGTGCCTCAAGGGAGAACTTTCAGTATGTTCTTCTCAATGTTGTTTTATTATAGAAGGGGAAAAAAAGCTAAATGCTCAACAAGAAGGGAAGAGTTATGTAGGTACGGGGCATACACACATATAAGAGAATATATATGTGAGCATAAAAATAATATTTTAGAGAAATAACTGTATTTATTGACAAGGTAAAACTAACTTTAGAAAGAGGATTACATAAAAGTATAACACATAAAAGTAGCAATTTCTCCCCACTTTCTACTCCCATTATCCTGCATTATTTTCACTAATACTACTCTATACATGTGGCATACTCTATATTTGCTTCTTTATTTTTTATTTTCTGGATCCTTTCCCCCTCATTAGAATGTAAGCTTCATAAGGGCAGGGACTTTGTTTTGTTCACCATTGTATTATCCACTCCTAAAAGAATGTCTGATGTACAGTGGGTGCACAATAAATATTGAATGAATGGTTGAATAATTACAGTATGTGTTGTATATCAGCAAAAGGATAGGAGAACAGAAGAATAGCTCAAACACAGTCTGGATGATGATTTGGAAAGACTTCCTGGAGAATATGCCCCCTGAATCTATATTAAAGCATGTGCAAGAGCAAGACTTAAGGAAATGTCCTATTGTCTGCTTTACCCTTCACTGGCTCTTGATGCTTGGTCTTTCTCCTCTAATCCTGCCCACATCACAACTTTCCCTCTTTAGTTTACTTCTTGCTCCAAAAAACTTTTGCCCAAATATAGGAAGTTATGTTTTTGGCCATTATTGCATGCCATGATGACGAAAGTTGCATAGATTTCATATAGTTTAAAATTATAGAAAATAGACTGAGTTCATGTGGTTTTAAGTAAATTTGAATTGGAGAAAATCTTTTAATAAACTAAACCTATCCAATGAGTATTATAAAGTATGATAAAATATTTGAGTGTCACTAAAACAAACAGGGAATATAAGAGAAACACATTAAGTAATGAAAATAAAATTCTATTTAAAAGAGGCCATTGGCTATCATTTTACACAACAAAGAAAACAAAAGTATTTAATTTTGATTATCAAATTAAGATATAATAAAATATATAGCAAGAGACCACATTTCTTTATAAATTAAATTATAAAAATTTAATCTTCAGTTTTAAATATTATATTTCAAAAATTACACTCTACTCATAAACTAATCAATATATGCCCTCATCTTTATTAAAGGGTTAGATTTATATATGTTGCATTATATTGAACACATATAATTCAATATAACTGTCACAAATAAAACACGTGGAATGTGGGCTAAATGCATTTACATTCCAGGTATTGCTTTGCCAATATTAGAATTTTGTTATCAGTATTGAAATTAGCCATAGTCCATTTAATTATTTAAAAGAATTATAATATCATCAAGGCTAATTAGATAGGTGGGAAAACCAATTATATAGGACGTGTGTAAAGTTTTAAAATAAAGAAGCGGTTGGTATATATTCAGTACAAATGTACCTGATTCTTAGCCAAGACAAAAGCATCAAGGTAATGTCTGCCAAGAACTATGTGAAATAAAATTACATGATATCTAGCTGTAGTAATGTTGACATAACAAAGAGAGTTTAATCTCTTGGAGTAGAAGATAAACATTCAAAAGCATGTCTACTTATGTGAGTAGACCTTATGAAGTGCAATATGAAAAAGGAGATGAAAAACTGATGGGAGTTCTCAAATGAAATAGCCCCTATTTCTACAGCCAACACCCAGCAGAGCAAAAAAATCTTCTTTTATATTGATATACTCAGCATCTGAGTGAACATATTGTATTAGAAATATGATAATTTTATATAATAGAATTATAAACCTCTGAGTTGAAGGGGACCTTGAAGATCATTAGGTTGAATCCTTCAGCTTGCTGTGACAGAGCACAAACTCTGTGTGATTTTGCCAAGGCCACAGGCAGAACTTGGACTGGAATCTAGATTTTTCTCTCTCCTGATCCAAAACTCATTCCCCTGTAACATATTGCTTCACATTTGAGATAAAAGTGCACTTTTACACAACACTCCAGTTTTTTACAAGTCAAGTAAAGCATAAAGATGACGATTTCCAGAATGCCAAACACAAAGTACTCCCCTTACACTGATGGGCAATGAGGCATGATTATTAAAAAAAAATATATATATATATATATATATATATATATATATATATATGTATGTATATATATATATATATATATATATATATATATATATATATATATATCCTTCTTAAGGCCATTGCATCAATTCCTCCCCTGTTCTCCTAAATCAAGCAAAGCAAACACCTTCCTTATTTTGATCTAGACAATCTGATGGGGAACAGAACATGTGTTCAATGAAACCCTTTCAATTTTAGTCAATGAAATTCTTTTGTAGCTTTAGAAAAGCAATTACTTTAACCATTTTAAAGATCAATATTTGGATAAACTCACCTGCATCCAAATCCATTGGAAAGATGACAACATGACTGGAACAACTCCACTTTGATTCATTTTAGTGGTAATACATAATCATGACTGAGGCTTAATCTTGTCCTATGTCCAGAAGGTCCTTGATAGTCCTCTGAAATTCATCTATTCCCAAGATTATCAACATGTTTTCATGTTTTTACAGTTCCATTTATTTCTTTTTACTCATATTTCTATTTCCTTGATATGTCTTCATATATGGGCTTTTCAAAATACACCAATTTCTTTTTTCCTAGCTTGATGACCTTCCCATTTAACATACAAAATGTTCTCAAAAGTAGAAAACAACAAAGTCAATTAAAGATACAGTTGCAATGAAACCGGTTTGGCTCTTGGATAGAGTGTCGGCCTGCGGACTGAAAGGTCCCAGGTTTGATTCCAGTCAAGGGCATGTACCTTGGTTGCAGGCACAACCCCAGTAGGGGGTGTGCAAGAGGCAGCTGATCCATGATTCTCTCATCGATGTTTCTAACTCTCTATTCCTCTGTCTTCCTCTCTATAAAAAAATCAATAAAAAGATATTTTTTAAAAAAAGATACAGTTGCTTGCAGATAGGTAGATACCTTCACAAGTATCATTGCTCATGCTAAGATGGGCATTTTAAGATTTTTTGAAAATAGTCATGACATCCTAAAATGTAATTCAGTACATGTCCAAGAATTTTTCTCTTTATGCAGTCAGGAAAAAAGCAGTCCAGGGACAGGCTTTGCCTGAAAGCTTTAGAGATAATCACTTCAAAGTTGTTGTAATGGGTTGAATTATGTACCCCCAATAATTCATATGTTGAAACCTTAACTCACAGGACTCAGAATGTGGCTTTATTGGAAAATAGGGTCATTGCAGTTGGGATTAGCAAGGATGCGGCCAGTAAGTGGGCCCTAATCTAGTATGACTGTGTCCTTATAAAAAGGGAAAATTTGGACAGAGACAAACATGCATAGAGGGAAGACAATGTGAAGACACAAAGGGAGAAGACAGTCATCTGTGAGCCAGGGGACAGCCCTGGAACAGATCCTTCACTCACAGCACTCAGAAGAAACCACCCTGCTGACACATTGATCTTGAATTTCTAGCCTCCAGAACTGTGTGTGCCACAATTGCTCTTGTTCAAGCAACTCAGTTTGTGGTACTTCGTTACAACAGCCTTACCAAATTAATACAGTTGCCTATCTGAAGTTTCACAAAAACAAATACCATAAAAAGTCACTTAAATAGACATTACAATGATTAATCTGCAATCATAAAACAGACTCTACAGAAGTGACATATGATATGGCCTTATGGGACTTTAACTAAGAGAGATTCCCTAAACTGACTGGAAAATTCAGTTAAACAAAACCTCATTTCTTAACCAATCTGGTTTTATAATTCAACACAGGTTTGAGAATCCCTTTAAAAAGCCATACACTAGAGTAGGGGTGTCGAACTCAATCAGAGAAGGGGCCAAAATCTAAAATCCAGCCTAAATCGCGGGCCGAATGGTTTACTGAACAGTCATAAACTGACAATGTCATAAACTGACAGCGGAGTGCAGTGATGACAGCGCGGTGCGGGCCACATTGCAAGGCCTGGCAGGCTGGATTTGGCCCGCGGGCCTTGTGTTTGACACATGTGCACTAGAGTTAGAGTGGTAAACAAAAATCAGCTGTGGTCTCTGCTCATGAGGCTTAAAGTCATGTGGAGTGTGTGTGTGAAAATAAACTGGAAAATAAAGGAAGTGAAATTCAAACCCAGATTTTTCTACCTTCACAATTCTGTTTGTTCCACTCACATACTTTTCAGAAAGAAGGGGAAGAGAAAAAGAGAATGTATGCACCTATGTAATCCATACAGTGCTACATATGTATACTTGGGATTGTACAGTCAGTACTTGTATATCTGAGGTAAAGTACTACATCTAGGAATTGGACTCAGTCCAAAGACACAATTATATCTGAATACTGATTTTTTTTAACTTACCATCTAAAAACCATTCTCGCTTCTTAGCACCTGCTTTCTGTTAATGGTACACATAGAGTTTACTACCCCAGACTTTTCAAATAGACCATAGAGTGATTCCTAAAACATAGATTATGTACATCTCTTCGCCTTCAACTGTGAATAAATGGCACTTTCCAAGGTTGATGTTGGTAAACGTAACAAAGTAGTCTCAGAAACGTGATTTGTCTGCACCTGAAGATTAGCTCTGTGGCCCAAAGATAAACTCATATTGCCTAAAGCCACAAGCAACATTTCAGAATGAGAAAATATTGACAATACAAAATAAAAATCTCATATTGGATGGAATACTCATGTTGATATGACCAAAGTGTTCTCTCCCCAGAGGATAGCTTGAGGAGCAAGCAAAGAATATTAGTGGGATAAAATTTATGTGTAATGACAAGTAGCTCTGAAGAACCAACGTACTTATTTCTGGAACAGGCATATTGAACTGTAAAGGCCCTAAAGTGCTCTATGGCCTTCACACTCTCTCTCCAGGGCAATGCTAGGATGAGTATTGCCCAGGCCTTTGTAACTCTTCTTTTAAATTCCTGTCTGCCAACATGCTCTTCCATGGACCAACTCTTTCTTTAAATGTACATTTCAAGATAGGCAAACACAAGCTAAAAAAAAATATTTTGTTTGTCTTGATCTAGTCTGTGGGCCATTCTCTTTAGTTTGTGTTTGCCTATCTATAATGGTCCCTGAGGCCTTGACTTTATAGTTTTAACTCTTAGAGGATAAAACAATTGTCAAGTTTTTAGAAGGTATCTTACTGTTGGCTATACACACTTCCCTCTTCCTCTCATGTACTTTATATAGTATGCAAAAAGCTTACCTCATTATTTTTTAGGCATGAGTTCTCTCTTTTGTAGTTTTTGCTTTTTGTGTGTTTGTTAAACCCTCCTGACTATTTTTAGAGTATACTATGACACTAATAGAAATTTTTAAGTCTTGAATGCTAGGAGCTTCACCATATTTTTCTACTGAGAGAAAGAGAAAAAGATGTCCAGATGGAAACTGATTTCAAGTGGAGAGTAAAATATACCTTATATTAAATGAAAATAAATATTATTTATGACATGTGTAAAAATTTCCTCCTTTTGCTCATGTGCATATAATTAATAAGTTTGTATAACTATACATGTATAGTAAAATTTATTTTTGAAGTATTTTAAAATTGATTTTAGATAAAGAGGGAGAGAGATTGAAACATCGATGAGAATCATTGATCAGCTGCCTTCTGCACGTCCCACACTGGGGACTGAGCAGACAACCTGGGCATGTGTCCTGACAGGAAATTGAATCAGTGACCTCTAGGATGCATGGGTTGATGCTCAACCACTGAGCTGTACTTGTGGCTCAAATTTAATATTACCAGTGTTCTCTGCTTTGCTTCGTGAAATAGGTGGATTCCTGGAAAGTTCATCATAAAATGCAGTACTAAGAGCTCTAGAATGAAGTCAGCAATCCTGAGGTCTCTCTGTTTTTCCTGTGGGCACTGTACAGAGGGTAACAGAAAAGTGACCCTGGTAAAGAGGCTCACACTAAGAGGAAGCACTTTGAAAAGAATTAGTTGGAACTTTTTAGAAAAGATGACTTCCTTGTGACAGTGTACAAGCTGTATATCAACAATGCCAAACTTACTGAAAATTCTAGCGTTACCTAGATTTTCATTTTTCATCTAAAAACCTGTCCAGATTTTGTTATGTATTCATTCCTATAAGCTTTCACCTCCATGCAGACAACCCTCAAATCGATCCCAACCATAACTTTTACCTTGAGCTACAGAATGGCATTCTCATCTGCCTGTGGATCGTCTCTGCTCAGATGTTTATACAAAGTGGGGCAAAAGTAGGTTTATAGTTGCAAGTACATGCAATACATGAAACTTGTATTACTATTTATTATTGTATTATTTTCCTTATGAAAAATGTAAATATATTTTTGCCCCACCCTGTATACACCACACACTCAGCATCATTAAAGAAGTCATCATCTTCTGCATCAAATTAATACCAAATTTTTGTACTGGAACCCGTATTCTTTGTCCGCCGGAATCAAAGAATTAATCCACGGACATTAAGTGGTATAGCAAAGATGAAGATTTATTGAAGAACAAGTACAGACTCCCACATGGGGAGAGGGAAGAGTCCCACAGAATGGACTCCCACGTAGGGAGGAGGGAAAAGGATCCCACAGAACTGACTCCCATGTAGGTAGGAGAAGAGTCCCACTGGGCTCCTTTTCCCTATAGCTTACATAGGCTGCAGATCCTGGTGCCTTATATACCCTCTGATTGGTCACTATTCCTCTAGATTGGTTACTATAGTAACTCCTGGACTCAAATGGACTCAAAGGTTGGACCTCACATGGCTCATGTGAGGTGTCGTCCCCCCCCCCCCTTATAGTTTCCCTTTGGGCTTTTTTCTTTTCCTTCTGAATGAAGGTATTCCTTCTCATTATTTTGTAAATATAGAGCTTTCTTGGCTACTTCCAGTTTCCTTGTCTTATGGAAATATACCTGTGGCTGCCTCCTTGTCTTATGGAGATGTGACTACACCTGGCTTCCTTGTTATAGAAATGTATTTTCTCTCAGTCTGCAGTCCAGTGCTTTCCATAGACCACAATTCTAAAAAAATCCCTAAGTCTGCCTGTGTTCCCCCAAATTCCTGCTTCAGTTTCCCCTCTGATTAGGAAATTAAAAGATGAAACAGAGAAGGCTGAAGACCGGGATGCCAGGACACAGGCTTTATTGAAGAGAAGAGTACCACTGCCAACTGCTTCCAGAGAGAGAGCAGAAGAGAGCAAGGGCCTGGGTACAAGCACTTTTTTAAGGAGAGGATAGGGGACAGGGCTTAGGGCACTCAGCACACACTGATTGGTTGTTTCATGTAAGGCCTATGGTTAGGGACCTAGGGACTTAGGAATCAGGGTATTTGGCAGCTGCTGATTGGTGGTTCAATGCTCAGGAATGTCCGGCTGAAGGTGGAGTTTACATCTGTCCATCAAATGGAGGAAGGGAGGATCTATCATTCCAGGCTTCTGGTAATATTTTTAAAAAATTGAGTCCCGGCAAGGTCAGGGGGCGAAGGTCAATCTTCCGTAGCTACTTCCAGCTGAGAGGAGGCGTCGTTTGATACGTCTACCTGGGGTCTCAAAGATTCTGGTGTTCGGTTCTGAATTCAGTGCCAGATAGATCTCTCCTACCTTCTGGTTGGCAAATGCCTGCATTCTGTTCTGCAAGAGACTAGTGAAACAACGCATGAGACAGGGGTCAAAAGACAAGATTTATAGTATAGATCAGCGTTTTTCAACCGCTGTTCCGCGGCACACTAGTGTGCCGCGAGATGTTGCCTGGTGTGCCGTAGGTGCAGACAAGACAAGAATTTTATAATTTTTCACTATTTTGTTTACTTAATATTTCATAATAAAGTAATTATAAAATACTTTCTTTGTGTTTATTTGATTCCTATTCAAGAGAATTACTTTATTTATAGTCAATATAGGCACAGAGTTAAAT
Source organism: Pipistrellus hanaki (assembly GCF_964339955.1). Classification (NCBI taxonomy): domain Eukaryota; kingdom Metazoa; phylum Chordata; class Mammalia; order Chiroptera; family Vespertilionidae; genus Pipistrellus; species Pipistrellus hanaki. Next base: position 59,098,898 of record NC_140524.1, on the reverse strand, counting down.
TTTTTAACATTTTCTAATGGTGGTGTGCCTCGTGATTTTTTTCATGAAACAAGTGTGCCTTTGCCCAAAAAAGGTTGAAAAACACTGGTATAGATACCAGTGGGCCTAATAGTAGGGGGAGCCATGGAGTAAGTGAGCCAAAAACAGGTAGCATTTTCCATGCTGGATATGGGGTGCAGCAGCATGATTTTCCCAAGAGACTGGTTGGTGACATCTTGAGAGCGATCCTGTTGAGTCACTTGGCAAGTAAAAACTGGTCCTGAGGCTGCCACAGCGTCACTTGTCTGATTTTGCTGCTTTTCTGAGCCTGGAGCTGAAAGATAACTGAAACCTAGATGTTGTTTTTAGGGAAAAAAGAGTAGGGGTCTCAGTTGTCTTACTAGTGATATGAAAGGGGAGAATAGGTTACCCTGGAGTGAGGTTCGTATTTTCCCAGTTTTGCCCCTTGCTGGGCATCCACATGTTTCTTGTAGGTCCTAAGACAGGGTTTCAAAGTAGGTAGATCAGTGGTTAAGCTCCCTATGGCAGTTCCAATTCCTACAGTGATGTGAAGGGTTAGAAGGAGAGGGATGATCTGGACTCTTTTATCAGATATGATGGATACGGGGACAGGTAAAGACTGATTATTGAGGCTGCATCTACATTGGGTGAGAGATAGATGAGAGTACAGGTTCCTGTCCAGCTGATGGGGAGACAGATGTATGTGTTCTCCCCACAGAGAAAGAAAACTCCCTAGCATGGAGACAAGCTGAAAGGTGTAAAGAGAAGAGATGGGCTAAAGGGTATGAGATTCCTTTTCCTAGTTCCACACTCCAAGCTGAGAGTAGTCACCATGGCGCTAAGAGGTGACAGATGAGTGATTGAGACTGTGTTGCAGTGAAAGTGGGAAGGAAAAGGAAGGAAAGGGATAGCAGAAACCAGAAACCTGGATGGTTGAATAAGAGGTTAGACAATGTGAATATTCTGGTTTAGCTTAAGAAGTATCCAGCAACCTTGTCCTATCAGGCTTGGAGACTGAAGTCTCACTTTCTTGCTTAGAAAAGGCAGGGGTCGGGGGAGAGAGCAGGCTCCACAGCTGTTCCCAGGGTAGCCAGGTAAGGGCACATTCTTCCTGCAGATAGAGGAGATAAGGAGATAAAGGAGATAAGGTGTTTACAGTCCCAGGAATGTTCGGTCTTGTGGGTCAAGAGAGTGAAACTGAGGTAGGTGAAGGTAGTTTGAGACAACTGGGTTTTATGAGGGGATGCATGGTAGCCCTGACCAGGCACCGAGGTAGAATGAGAAAAGAGTGAATGGGGGAATTTGAGGTGGCTAATGGTTGTGAGACTGATCTGCCAACCCCCATAATAGAGACTGAGGAGGGGACAAGGGTCCCAGTGAATTCAGAGAGGGCAGAATAAGTGGCCCTAGTATCAATTAAAAAGGAGATCGGCTTACCTGCCACCACAGTCATTACCCGTGGCTCTGTCCTGGTGATGTAAGTTTGTAGGGCCCTGTCAGGGCCTGGGCAGCTTCTTTGGTGGCCAGTCCCAGGAGGTCTGGGAGCTCCAAACCAGATCCAGAGGGCGGCCATGCTAGACTGTCTGAGGTCAGACCCAGAGGGGCCAGACGGCAGTCTGATTTCCAGTGGCCTTCCCTTCCACACCTTGGGCAGGGCCCATGCGGGGGTGTAGGGTTTGAGCAGGACTTGGCTCAGTGTTCTTCCTTGCTGCATTTGAAGCATGGGTGCAGAGCAGACTTAGTCCCTGACTTAACCATGGTTGGAGGACTGGCACTTTGTTTGGGGTTTGAAAGAGGTGGCTAGGAGCTGGAAGGCCTCCTACTGAGCCTCAGCCTTGGCTTGATCTCGCCTTGTTGTTGGATTTGGGTCTCCTTGTCTCTATTATTAAAGACCTTAAAGGTCAGGTTAACGAGGTCTTTTTGAGGGGTTTGGGGACCTGAAGTTGCAGCGTATGTTGGGGAGTAAAGGTGGTCAGTCAGTGGAAAAAGAAACCTGAGATGCCTCTCAATCTGTGAGGCTGGACATAGAGAATGGAATGTGGATTCAGACCACACCCTCAGTTACTGCTGCCTCCCTTGGGTAGAGGGGGAGGAAGAGGAAGAGGGGAAGGGCGGTGGCGGTGGGTGGCCACACCAGGTCGGGCCTGATGAGGGGGGACTTACTGGTTTAAAATGATGGCCACCAGGGAGAACAAGTGGTTGGAGGGGGGCAGGACAAGCGGCCAACGTGGTGGCAGGCTGCTCACAATATACAAGGGAAGAGCAACCCAAAACAGAAATCACATTTAGCTGTTTGGAGCTGTTGGTGGGATGGCCTGCAGTTAGAATTCTCAGAGGTAGGAATGCCCCACCCTACAAGGGCAGGACCAGGAGGGGCTGAGCAGAGAGGGACTTTGGGTCAGGAAGATAAACTTGAAACTCAAGAGGGCCTTGGGTCAGGAGGCCTTCTAACCTGAGAGAGATTAAAGTAGAAGAAATACCCAGTAGACAGTTCTTAAGAAATTGTTCCCTAGTTTCCACTGTAGGAAGATCTTGAGGCATTCCGGGGCCCATTGGAATCACCTAGAGCCAACTAACTCTAGCTGGAAAAAACAAACAAACAAACAACTTTTCTTAAAATTCAAACCCTAGGAAGGTCGTCAAACTTGATTTTACCAAAAGATTATATATTAAAGTATATTAGATAAGAAATAGGCCAGCAAAGTTTAGTTCCTATGATTAAAAGATGATCTTTTTATTAAATACCTGATAAAAATAAGATAATTATTTTACTAAAAAAGACCTAACCAAAATAAGGCTTATTTTCTAACTTCATTTGTCCTTGGCTATGGACAGCAAGTGATATTAATTGGATTTCTCCCATCAGTCTTCCTTAGAACATTGGCATAAGCTATTTACTCTCTGTTTAGGGAGGCAAAATGCAAATCATTGACTCTTAAAGTGTCCTTGGTTTAGGAAAGACTGAGCTTTCTAAATGGTTGCAAACTGCTGTTTTAATATTTCAGTTTCCCTGCTCTGTCCTGGCTTACTGGCCTATATCATTTAATAAATTTCCCTTTAACATTTCTTTCTTTATAAACTTCTTATAATTTACACAGACATTCTTACAACTTTCAAAAACATTTTTAAACCACCTTCTTTTTCCTTCAAAATGCATAACCGTGCCTCACTCCTTTCATTAAGCATCTCCATTCTGATATTCTTTCTTTCTGTCATATCATCAGCAATTTGTACAGACCTTTATTTTTTAAGTGTAGTAGAATTCTTCATTCTTAGAAATCTTAATTTTTCAATAATTTACAAAAAGTAAACATTCAGCATTTCTTAGATTAACATTTATCAACACACTTTTTGTAGTTATTCTAAAAGACATTAAATTTAAACCGGTTTTAATATTAAAAATTTGGTTCAGACCAATTAATCCTCTTTTTTTTTAAATCAGACCAATAAAATATTATATCCTAGGTGAAATTTTACCACACATATTACATATAAAGACTACAACATATTTTGAACTATTTTTTTTCAGAGCAAATGCAAGAATTATTTTTTTCAAAATGAATTTTTATACTCTATGCATTTTTACAACCATATAATTTCTCCCAACTTCATTTAAACTTTTAACTCTTAGAAGCCTCAAATTTTAGGTGGCAAGTTAAATACTTAGCATTTCTCAGATTACTAATACATTTATAGTTTAAGGACATATCTCAAATAAAATACAAGACATATTTAATGAATAAATTCATATCTATCCTCTAGATTTTTCATATGAGGAAAAATTATATTAATATTTCATTTTAAAATACCTAGATATTTAATAAATTTTATTATTTAACTCAGCAAACTCCAAAGTTTTAACTTACCAAAGACTTGGGAAAATTATGTATAAACTGCTACATTCTTCCTTAGAAATACATCATCTAAGGTTAGTGCTGCCTCTTCTGTTTCTGGCCCTTTGGGCCAGCCCTTCCCTAGGTCACTTTCTTGAGAGGTCAGGCCAACTATTGGTGACAAAATGTAATTTGTAATATTTCTTGGCCCAACAGGACCTCAGGGTCTGGCCCAGAGTACTTCCTCATTTGATCTTTTAGTCTTGGTAAATTCAGAAAACCCTTTTTTGCCTTGTTGAATATTAAAGGCTTTATTTAGGTTCTGAGACAGGCAACTGCGTTCCTAATTCCTTTAATGATTAGCTCCCTAAGGTCTCTCATGTGCCCTCTGTGGTACATGTTTTTATGATCAGACTGGGGCTCCTGGTTTGGAATTTTTACTTCTGCTGGAAATGCCCCAAGGCCAGATAGCCATAGCTGACTTTCAGATTACTCCCCCTTCTTTTAGTCTAGCTAGTCAGCTGAGCCACGTGGGTCTACCAGCAGCATTTTTAACTTTTTTTTTTTTTTTTTTTTTTTTTTTACTGCTCCAACTCCTTTCTCAGCCTAGAATAGCTGGTTTCTGGTGGTGCAGTGACCTCATGGCAGTTGGAGCCTTATCAAGATAGCTGTCCTCCCGAGGGGGAGGCTGGGATTGTAAATTGCTATCTTCTTCTTTCCTCAGATCTTCCCTAGGTCGCATAGGGAGTCTGGGAGGCAATTCAAGGGATCCCATTTGTCTGCCCACCCTTGTTCTCTTTTAGGCTTCTCTGCCTTTACTAACAGGGATAACTCAATGTGAAAGTACCATTTTATTTTAATTATGCTGTTAATTATGTTTGCCCTTTCTGTTCAAAGAAAGGACATAATAATCTGGCTGGGAGTCCTATGCCTCCAGGATGACCCTTGGAATGCAGTCCATCCTCATTCAAGAACCTCCCATTCTCTTGCTGCTGTGTCCCCAAGGTCAGCCTTAGTTCCACCTTGGCTGGCCTGCATGAGTTTGTGATGTCACAAGCAGGCGCCAGCCAGCCACCCGCTTCCTGTCCCTGTCCCATTCTGGCCGTGTTCCAGTTCCATTCCAGTCCCATCCCGGTTAATACCAACACTGACAACTGGATGTTTAATGGACATGATGCTGGGCGGGGTTTTGCAAATTTCTCTACCCTTCCCAGTTCAGCAAGCACCCAAGTACCTTCTTCCATTCTGCAGTTTTGAAACCTTTCTCTCTCTCTCTCTCTCTCTCTCTCTCTCTCTCTCTCTCTCTCTCTCTTTTGTTTTCTTTCCTTTCTTTCCTTCCTTCTTTCCTTCCTTCTTTCCTTCCTTCTTCCTTCCTTCCTTCCTTCCTTCCTTCCTTCCTTCCTTCCTTCCTTCCTTCCTTCCTTCCTTTCTTTCTTTCTTTCTTTCTTTCTTTCTTTCTTTCTTTCTTTCTTTCTTTCTTTCTTTCTTTCTTTCTTTCTTTCCCCTCCCACTTTGCCTCAGGTGGGGAAGATAACAGTTTGTTAACCACAAGCAGTTATTTTTCTTTGCTTTAAACTCCCCTGGATTGCAACCTTCACAAATGTTATACTTTTAAATTCATCTAAGACATATAAAAGTTTACACCAAGAGCAATGTCTCTGTCTCTGGTTCCAGAATTTGCTTCCCCAGAACCTCAGCATTCTCCCACTGGACTATTTTTGGGGAATGTATTCCCTAGGCCTAGAATTTCTGTTTCCCAACCTTGGCAGGTCCCTTGTGACTATGTACTCAACCCCCCATGTTGGAGATTTATTGTACTCCCCGAGATCTGCTTCATCCTTCTCTGGCCTCTTCCCTCACAGGAGAACAGAACCACAGATTAGAACTCTGAACTCACTTTATGTCCGAGACACATCCCAGTCACATATGCCTGACCTCTGAGGACACCCAATCACCGAAGTAGTACTCAGTCCATTTCCTACATTGGCTCATGCATGACGTTACCTGATTGTTGTATGTCTTGCTTGGGCCCTCCCTGCATTCGCGTTGCTGGCTGACTCTCAATTCTGAGCTTGTAGACAGCCCAGGGGTAATAGCTGTCCCTCCTCACCAAGGCCGCCACTGCCTCAGGAGAGGGGTCTACTTACCCTGTGGAGACAGATGATATCCCGGAAGAGCCCCCAAATTGTTAGAAATAAGGTGAGCCCCCCAAGTCAGGGGTTCTGGTAGAATATAAAACACTCAGGAGCCAGGCAGCAATGCAAACATATTTACTTATATGTAGAAGGGTGCACACACATGGTCTGGTTATGCATGTGACCTGTCCTTTGCTCTTTATTGGAGCTCAGGTGCACAGCCTTTCTCAACTGGCTAACTCAAAGGGAGGTGTTGGCCTTTGTTGTTTCAAGATGGCAGCCCCCAGGGGAGCTGCAAACCACGTGGAAAACATGGCAGCTGTCTAAACTGTTCTTTGACAGAAAAGATGACTTGTTTATTCTCACACTAATAAGAGAGACATAAAACCCCAGAATGTCACTGGCAGACAGAGAATTGTCACATTTGCCCTTTTTCCCTGACTGAAAGTTCCTTTTGAACTTGGTTCTGCCTAAGTTTTTGTGTGTTGTTTTTTTTTTTCTGAAGTAGACTAAACCTTTATGACATTCAAAGTATGTGTATTTTGAATAGAACATTGCTATTAATTTTTACTTGGCAGAGTTTCCTCATACAACTTCAAGTATATTGCATTGGTCTAATTTAGTTCAAAGATATTTCTTTTTGCATCATCCTAGGGCCCTCGGGGTATGGCAAAATTCTGTCCTTAGTTAAATTCTTGAAATATTACATTAGGAAAAGCTGTCAAATATACCCAATTTAAAGATTATTAAAACTTGAACCAGTTTTTAACATTAAGGAGTTGTTGTTTTTTTTTAATTAAAAAATATATTTTTTATTGATTTTTTACAGTGAAAAAGGGAAAGAGATAGTTAGAAACATTGATGAGAAACATGAATTAGCTGCCTCTTGCACACTCCCTGCTGGGGATGTGCCCACAATCAAGGTGCATGCCCTTGACCGAAATGGAACTTGGGACCCTTGAGTCCGCAGGTCTATGCTCTATCCACTGAGCCAAACCAGTTAGAGCTAAAGATTTGGTCTTGACCACAGAATTAATTATTTTCAATCTGGCCATTAAATTTTTATGATACATCTTGAATGTCAGAGAAACTGCTGGGAGGAAACGCCTATCACCTGCCCATTTCCTTGCTGCCTTGCCTTCCCAAGGGCACTGAAGCTGCAAAGCTGTGGTTAACCCATAGATAAACTTAGTTCCCACCTCAGCATGGCCTGCAAGGGCTTGTTACTTCACAGGCAGGCGTGGGCCACCCAGTACCCATTTCTGCCAATGCTGCCTACAGGATGCTTTAATGGACTTGCTGCTGGGCGAGGCTTTGTCATTTTCCCTGCCCCATTGCTGCCTTTGGAACCAAAAGCCGATTAGCGTCTGAATAAAAGGGCTCTTTTTTCCCTTTCTTGCTTTGCCTTGGGTGTGGAAGACAATCATACTTCCCTGTGTTAACATATATGCAACTTTCACAAATTACACTTTCAAATTAACTTCAGAATCTTAAAATCTCAACCTAGCAGAACAACCTTCGGTTCTGAATGACACACAAAGCATACACAGGACAGAAACAAAGTGCTTTCTATCTCCATAAAGACTGCGAAGAGCAAACCAAGCTAGCAATCAGTAACCTAGGTACTATTTCAGACAAAGACTCTCAAGATTCAAACCCTGCCACATGTTCCTCCTGTCCACAAGCAGTTGAGTCCCTGCAAATTGGGACATTCCCTAACTTCAAACAGACTGATTCAAACATTAACGGGATATTAACAGAAACACTCTCATACACAATATTTACAAGTTCACACAATCCAGGCATTCCACAAAGCACTTAAAAATTATGTCTCTTGTCCCAGGTTTGGGACTGGCCCTCCCAGAACTGTTGCAGAAGACCAAGAAGACCAAGGATTCTTCTGACGAAGTAGGAGGGACTCTGTTTAATACGCCAGCGGTCTCAGGGAACAGCCTTCCAAATCTGAGTAAAGGAACACGCATGGGCCCCTTATATCTCCCTCCCTATGATCTTTGTCCCACAAACATGGATTATGCTTCCCGTCCTTTTCGCAGGCCTTGCAAGAAGGCCCCCAGGTGTTGGGGTCCCCAGGCCATATCTGATGGTCTGGCTTGGCGACAGAGTTAATAACCCTCCCTCTGGGCAGTGTACTGTCCACAGTCCAATAGCCTCTCTAACCGGTTCTGCAAGACCAGTATCTGGGAAAGAGGTAGTGATTTAATTATAGGTTATCAGGAATGTACACTGAGCTTGCTGGCTTGGATTCAATCACTAGCCTCCAAATATGAGGGTTAATTAGAATTACTCTTTAGCCTCCTCAGAACCTTAGCATTTTCCAATGGACCATTTTGGCCATGTGGCTTGCCTAATTGCCTCACATTCTCCTTCTGTCATTTTTGCCATTTTCCAAAGAAAACAGTCTTAGGGGTATTCTATTGCATCCATGAAGAGGTGGGGTCAGGCCAAGGGCCACCTAAAGTCAGGTGGAGTGCCTCCCCCTGAACTAGCCTTTCCCTTTACATGGGTACAGAAAGTCCCAGAAGCATCCCTTAATTTATGAGAATTGGCTCACCTTTCCAAATTTCAAATGGACTGGGAAATAAAACCTGGTGAAAATGAGACTTTTAAGAATGCTCCCGAGAGTGTGTGACCATTTTACAGAATCACAATGAAGGTGAGAGGCAAGTTACCCAGTAATTAATGAAATAACTTAACAGCTATGTATGTCTGGCTCTAATTCTGAATTATCTGAAAGGCTAAAACTTCTGCAGGGGTGGAAAACAGCTGACTCTTCTTTCTTAATTCTTATCTAGAAAAATTTCCCCAGGACCCTTACTAGCCTGCACCAATGGAGGCTTAGGATTTTAAGCTTAGTGGGTCCTGGACCATGGAGGCAGTGGTCTTGGCTGGATACTATTTGACCTGACTGACATAGAAAGCAGAAGAAAAGGCAGATGATTCTCCAATTAAAACCTGCTTGGGATCTGGGCCAGGGGAGTGGACGTATGTAGAGGGTCAGAAATGTGCTGTTCTTGGAACCATATCTCAGTTTCTCTTCCAGCTGTCTAAGACAGCTGCGAAGACCCAGGATTCTGGGTGACCAACACTTGTATGAATCCCCTGGATGGGTCAGAATTTAATTACATGTGTTGTTAAAATCCTATTGAGGTGGTCTGCACGCCATGGAGAGATTCTCTCCCAGCACCTCCACTGTGGCTCTTACTCATGTAAGAACATCCGAGAATCTGGACCAGAGGGAGAATTGCCTCTTTCATTTTCGGTGCTGGGCAGGGACCCAAGCACTCATTTAGTGGATGGCCAGGCTTTGACTTGCAACTGGTGGAAGCCTAAAGCTCAAATTCGTCCCAGCACCAGTTTATCCTTCCATGAGAGACTTTTCTTCTAGCGGCAGTCGCCCTGTGGCTTTTACTTGACTGACTAATGCCTGCTTTGGTTTTGGCCCTGGAGAATACAACCAGAATAGAGCAGTGAAAGATAGATAAATAATATATATATGGGGGTGGGGGGAACAAACAACAACAACAAAAAAAAACATTGAAACCTGTAAAGAATTTTTGTGAGTTTCTTTGAGCCAAACTATCGACATATGTTGGGAAGCAGAAGCTCAACGGATTGAGATAATGCTCCAGAGAATGCAGGGTTACATCTATATTTATACATTGCAATCAAAGGAAAGGGCTGTAGGTGAGTTACATGAAATTCATTGGTGATAGATTAGGGAGGTGGGACAGAGCAAAGTGGGGAAACTTCTGGATTAGGGTAAAAGGTGAAATGATGAATGAGAGGGCAGGGCAGGGTGAGGATGAGCTCCTGATTTCACTGTGGGGCAGGGCAGAGTTATCCTCCATTTTGTAACTGGACCCAGCCCAATCAGGGTTAACCGAGGCAGTGACATCACCACCGATTGGAGTAAAACCCCTGGACTGGGCGAAATTTGCTCTCTCTTCTGCCATGCTGCCGGAGTGAGTGGGACAGAGCTCATGCTAGCATGGAAAAGGCTCTTTTGTTTATTGCATCGGACTTGGATCCCTGGTGGTCCTTGGGGATCACGAAGTCTGGGCTTAACATATGGGGGAATTCGTCCGGGATCCCCAGCCAGGACTATGAGGGTCTCCGATCCAGAGAGTCTGACTGGCCGCGGTAGGTGTGTGTTTGTCTGTGTCCTTGTGTGAGTGCTCTGGAGGGACGTAAAACCCCTCGTGGAATTGGTGCCTGAATACGCCTGGTGGACGCACCATTAAGGCCACAGGCAGGAGGATTCAGAAGATGTTCTGATCTCCCAGGAGGGCCCCTCAGTTAGGAGAGACATGGATCCTCTCCTAGAGGGACCCTCATATGGGGAGAGGGATGGAAGCATCTCCCAGGACGAGGTGAGTTGCGTGAGCTGTTGCCTCACCTACGGAAAGTGACGGGAGCCTTTCCCAGGTTTAAGTTTGGTATCGGCAGGTGACATGGCGCCCCAGGATGGAGCTGGCGAAGTGTGGCCAGAGTGGTGGTGCGGGGCCCCCTGGCAGCGTTGGGTAGGAGGGGGGGCTTCCTCGGGGCTCAGTCTGCATATTGGAGTGCGGCTGGGCAGTGGTGGCCTCGCTCGGGGAGCAGGCACCTGGGTTAATTTTGCTGGCTGCCTGGAGAAGGGGAGGCGGAGCCGGAAAGCCACTGAGCAGACCCGTGCTTCCTCCTCGGGGGCAGGCTGGGCAGCACGGCTGGGGCGGTGGCTGCAGAAGCCTCGCTCCTGGGCCTGGGCCGGTGTGGGGGCATTGGGTCTAGGAGAAGAGGCCTCAAGGGCGAATTTCTGTGCTCATGTAAAGGGAAAAGGCCAGTTCAAAATGAGTGCGCATAGTTTTGGGCTGTGCTTAAACTTTTCTGTGTACAGAATGAGCTTTAAAAATGGTGGAGATTAACTGGGAGATAAATTAAAACTGGTTTCCCAAGTCATTGTAAGCAGCTTTTGAAATTTCCCGCTGTGAGGCAGGAACTAGATGGTAGTGGTAACAAGTTTACATATGAATGGCTGGGAGTCTTCAGCTAAAGAATGTGTTCATTTGCATTTGAATGCTACTCTAGTGATCTGCAGGGAGTGGCAGGTGATTCCATGGTGAAGCTGCCCAGATGGCCATGTTTACAATGTTTAGTCTTCCTTTAAGCAGCGTCATATAGCTACTTAAGTATGAATTGTGATTGACCTATGAACAAAATTCATTTTTTCTGACATTGTCTTAAATCTTAGTAAACTGCCGCTGTTGCGGAGAGTTCTAGGAGAGGCCGGAGAGGGCAAGACTATTTGCTCTCCTGCAAAAAGATTAATCAGTGCTTTGTCTGACCAGATCTGTTGCTGAAACTTCTCCCTAATTAAGCAGGATGTAAAAGAAAAAAAAAAAAAAGACTTAGGAAAGTAAAATTTAGATTTGCCTCATCAAAAATTTAGAGAACAGAATTGAAGCTCTTAATTATTATGTCTTGTATTTTTCTTAGAAAAATAAGCAGTAATGATCAAGGATCTCAAGGATTTATTTATTCTCATTTGTCAGATGAGAAAGTATGTGATGCTTACACTTAAAAAAATTATTTTAAGTCAGTGATGCAGTATTTTTTGAAGTCAGTTTTTCTGAAGTAATGTTTAATGTAACATATTTTATATTTGATCTGTTTTGTTTTGCTTTATATGGTATTGTTGTCATTTGTAATCACATTGTAAGCTTGAATTTGGGCTTGTACCTGCATCTTGTATTTTGTAAACTTTGGGGGTCATTTTTGGTTTCAGTCATGTGTGCCTACTTTATAGATTTAAGTAGGCTTCATCACAAAGGTTTATAATTTATTTAGAATTGTGTTAAAACAATGTGAAAACAATTATTTGTATGATTTAACCCCCCTCTACTGCTTGGACAATTTTCACCGATGTTCTGTGGGGGGGGGGGATAGAGGGGGTTTAGAAATGCAGATAAATCTGTATCTGTAGGAAAAATGTGGCATTTTAAATTTCAAGCGGTTAGAGGTCTTAGAACAGGTATTGGACCTGCTCCCTCCTCCCTTGCCTTTTCTTTCAAATTTGAGGCATGGTTATGTATTTTTGAAGGATATAGAAAGAAAGTTTAGAAGTTAATTTGAAATTATAAAAGGCCAGCAACTAATAGGAAGGGATTAGTATGTTTATTGTAGAAAGCAGGGAGCCTCCTTGGACATCAAAGAAGGACTGTGAACCTCAGAAGAAACATGTACTGAAGGAACGCAGCTGCTGAACTGGACAATGGGTCTTTGAGGAGCTAAAGAAGGCTCTTGTCTCAGCACCTGCCCTAGCCTTGCCAGAGGTCGCGAAGCCCAGCTTCCATCTCTACGTGAGTGAGGTAAGGGGAATTGCCAAAGGGGTTCTCACTCAGACTCTAGGTCCATGGAAGAGACCTGTTGCCTATCTGTCTAAGAGACTGGACCCTGGCCAGCGTGCTTCTAGGCAGTGGCTACCACAGCCTTGCTGGTGAAGGAGATAAGCAGACTCTGGGCCAGGAGCTAACCTGGATGGGCCAAGCTTTTTTCCTGGACCAGCCCTGTGTCCGGATTCATAAGACTCTGGCCATCAACCTTGCCAGCCTGCTTCCAGATGATGATGGAGGAACCCATTCATGACTGCACAGAGGTAACAGACGACAAGGTACTGTTCACGGATGAGAGCAGTTATGTTCAGGATGGGACCTGATATGCAGGGGCAGTGGTAGTCACCCTGGACCACACCATTTGGGTACAGTTCCAGAACTTTTGGCCTTAATCCAGGCCCTTTGATGGAGACACGGTGCCATCCATAGAGAAAAGAGGGTTACCAACTGCAGCTGGAAGGAATCAGCTGAACAGAAGCAAGCCACTGAAGGACCAGATGATTGGTGGACCCTCCAGATGACAAGACTGTTGGTCCCAGAGGCTCTAGGTCAGAGTTTCCCAATGTCACCAGGTTACCCACTTAAGTGTCACCAAGACTTCTGAACTTCTGTGAGGCAGAGTTGCTAGAAGTACTGTCTGTGCACAGGTAAATGCTAAGCAAGGTAAGGGGGTCCCCCTGTGAATTTGGGTCCCAGGGAACTTCCCCAGGAGAGCATTGGTAGGTGGTTTTCAAAGATTAAGCCACCAGCAATAAGGTCTAATTTTTGTAGACACTTCAGATTAGGTTGAAGTACACCCCACTAGAATGGAAACTGCCTCTATAGTAGTCAAGAGATTACTCCAGGAGATTATACCTAGATTTGGGCTGCCAGTATCAGATAACAGCCCCACCTTTGTAGCTAAGGTATCTCAGAGTATAGCTCTAGCCTTAGGACAGGTAATGTGAGACTCTGGAAAAGGGGTTTAACTAAATGTGTCCTAGAATAGGTGAAAATTGGACCAGCCCCCTGTCCTTTGCCCTCTTAAGGGCCAGGTGTACCCCATACTGAGACAAGTTTCCCCTTTTTTGGGGGGGATCATGTATGGTAACCATTCCCTTGCTCAAGTCCTTACAGGCTCTGCAGTTTGCTTGTTCCAGATGCACTGCCAGTGCCCACTGTAGACCCTGTAGCCCAGGAACTCAATGTGGGCAAAGAAATTCACTGCCCAAGGACTCAAAGGGACACTGCACTGTTATCTTGAGCACACCCACTACTGTTGAAGTAGATGGCACCCAGACCTGACTACATGACTCCCAGCTCCTGCATGGCCTGGATCCTGGCAACTAGTGGCCTCACCTGTGAGATCCCCAGCCTGGGCTCCACACAGGCCAGGAGGAGAACTGATGCCTGCAGGAGGGGAACTGGACTTCAGTAAGGACAATACTGATGGGAACTGTGGTACTAAGGGTCTTGGTAACTGTATTTGTTGTTTATGCTGAAAGGAAGTAGGCTGAGTCAATGATTTGACTCAGGCACATAAGACAAGGGGGGAATGAGAGGGCAGAGCAGGGCAAGGATGAGCTCCTGACTTCACTGTGGGGCAGGGCAGAGTTATCCTTCATTTTGTAACTGGACCCAGCCCAATCAGGGTTAGCTGAGGCAGTGACATCACCACCGATTGGAGTAAAACCCCTGGACTGGGCGAAATTCGCTCTCTCTTCCTCCATGCTGCCGGAGTGAGTGGGACAGAGCCCATGCTAGCATGGAAAAGGCTTTTTTGTTTATTGCATCGGACTTGGCTCCCTGGTGGTCCTTGGGGATCACGAAGTCTGGGAGTAACAATGAACATATGCTTCTTTTACAGAGATGGATACAGGATACTTTAACATAATTAACAGTTGAGAATTAACTTGATAACAACAATGAAGGAATGTCTCAAGGCCATTTGTTGTGCCTTGAGGGGTCCCGGGTAAAAAGGAAGTTACAAGTTGCCCAGACATCGCACAGATATGTTATCTTTTTAAAAAAATATATATTTTATTGATTTTTTACAGAGAGGAAGAGAGAGGGATAGAGAGTTAAAAACATCGATGAGAGAGAATCATCGATCAGCTGCCTCTTACACATCCCCTACTGGGGATGTGCCCACAACCAAAGTACATGCCCTTGACCGGAATCAAACCCGGAACCTTTCAGTCCGCAGGCCGATGCTCTATCTATTGAGCCAAACCGGTTTCGGCAGATATGTTATCTTAGAGGCAAAAAAGGCAAATGGGCTCAGTAAAGAAGATCTAAGTTGATTTTTGTCAGGTGAAATATCAGTCTAGGACATGACTACCCACTATAACCTGTTTCTAGTTAGATATTTAATTTTCACACCATCTTTTGTGGTTATTTTAGGTCTCTGAGTTTGTAAGACTGCTACGCAGGCCTCCCCTGAGCTTGTCAGGTTAGCATGTGGCTCTTTTCATTCACGTATATATATTTAGAGAGAGAGAGATACCCACTTTGTAGATGGCAGACAAGTTTAAGTAACTAGCAGACATTCATCAGCTTCCAAAATCATACAAGAGACAGAAAAGAGAGATAATTTGTGGTTACTCACCATTCGACGTGAAGAAGATTGAATTGACTGATTTATGGAGAAATTCCCAGCCACGCACCATCTAATAACGAATTTTTGGACTGGAACCTGAATTCTTTGTCCACTGGAATCAAAGAATGAATCCACAGACAGAAAGTGGTATAGCAAAGGTGGAGATTTATTGAAGAACAAGTACAGACTCCCACATGGATAGAGGGAAAAGTCCCACAGAATGGACTCCCAAGTAGGGAGGGGAAAGAGTCCCACTGGGTTCCCCTTCCCTATGGCTTACAAAGGCTGCACAACCTGGTGCCTTGATATCCCCTCTGATTGGTCACTATTCCTCTAGACTGGTTACTATAGTAATTCCTGGACTCAAAGGTTGAGGTTCTCTCCCTTCTCCTTCCTTATTGTTTTTCTATTCCCTTTGGGCTCCTTCTTCTCCTTCAGAATGAAGGGCTTCTTTCTCTTTATTTTGTAAATATAGAGCTTTCTTGGCTACTTCCAGTTCCCTTGTCTTATGGAAATATACCTGTTGCTTCCTCCTTGTCAGATGGAGATGTGACTGCACCTTGTGTTATGGAAATGTACCTTCTCCTAGTCTGTAGCCCAGTGCTTTTCAATGGACCCCAATTCTAAAAAATCCCTAAGCCTGCCTGTGTTTCCCCAAAATTCCTTCTTCAAAACTTGAAGTTTTAAATTTTAAATCAAAACTTTCAACTACAATTTCTTCTCCTAACACCTCAAATATGAAAC
The DNA here is from genome assembly GCF_964339955.1 of Pipistrellus hanaki. Lineage (NCBI taxonomy): Eukaryota > Metazoa > Chordata > Mammalia > Chiroptera > Vespertilionidae > Pipistrellus > Pipistrellus hanaki. The sequence goes on along the minus strand of NC_140524.1, from coordinate 59,083,219 downwards.
TACAGGGTTAGTTTTTATTTTATTTTTATCCTATGTACAATGATTTGTCAAGTTCTGAATCATCAAATACTAATTTCTTCCTCTTACTTCATGCCCTCCTTCCCATGCCCCTTGCACCAATCTAATTTCAGTCCTTCATTACATATTACCTGGATTATAGTAAGTCTCTGACCACCCTCTTTCATCTGTCTCTAATTTATTTCCCATAGCCCTGGAGAGTAATCTGAAACACATCTTATTATAGCACTCCTCTCCTTAATCCCCTTCAGCATTTTCCTATTGCCTACTAGTTAGAATATAGCACAAGGCTTTTCGTGATCTGGCTCCAATTGGCCTCATATTTCACCATTTTGCTGCAAATATGTTTCAGCCATACTAAAATACATGTAGTTTTGAAAGAAGTAGAATGTGGGAAATCAGCTAGTATTGTAAAAAATATTAATCATGATTTGTTCACCATGATTGTTTTATTCTGATCAAAGAAGGCACTTCTATCCTGGCTGGTGTTAACCAGAAACAGCCCTTCCTCCCCATATGGAACTGCCTATTATCATGGAAAGATTAACCACTTTGCTGCAAAAAACAGAATTGCCAGCCCTTTGAAGATCCCCAGCCCTTTTGCACACCTACAGGCCTTTGCAGACCTCCAGCCTGCTTACCTGTTAACTGACCATCTGGCATTCCCTTTGGCTATTTGCCCATGTAACCCCAGCCCTTGCATATCACTAAGCCCTTTGAAGACCCCTGGTCTGTTTGCATATCTATAAACTGCCCTTTTTACCTACTTTTTCTTTGTGCTTTTGCTATATGAGCAACTGGCTTATGGGGAGGTTGGAGAACAGATTTTTGTGGATACCTGCTGCTCTCCCATGCTGCCGGCTATTGGAATAAACATTCATATATGCTTCAAACCTGTCTCTGTTTAATGGGCTCGAGTAGTGACAGGCAACACAGACCCATTGTTTGTCTGGTTACAGTTTCTCTAATCTGCCATGCTATCTCTTGCTTACATAGTTACATATGAATACCCTTCCTGTCTTCTTACTTATTCATTTCTTCTGCTTTATGAACTCCTATCTGGCCTTCAAGACTCAGCTTAAGTATCACCTCCTCCAGGAAGCCTTCTTGAATACCCACTTTGTGTTTACCTGACTCCATTGATGCAATACTTACATTATACCTTCTATTAAAATTGTTTATTAACTTCTCTGTAGCATCCACTACACTGTAAGTTCCTTGAGAATTCTCATTCATCTCTGTATCACCAAAGCTAAGAGAGTGTTTGCTCAGATAAATACATGTTCATTAAATGAACACATGGATAGAAACTTCATTATTAAGATGCTGACCAGTGCACCATCCAGCAGAAATTGGAATTTATGTAGTAACCCAGCAGTTCAGGTTAGAGAAGCAAAGTAATTTACTAGAATTTAAGTATTAGGTAAGATAAAGGTAAAAAAGAAACTCAATATGATATGATTAAGGCCCAGGACATGAGATGAATATACTATGGACATAGAACAAAAAGCCATGATCATAAACCAGAGTAAAAGTTCAATCTGAGCAAGATTAAAACTGTGAGTAACAAAACAGAGACAAGAAAAAGTTAATACTTTTTCTCCCACCTTATAAATTCTTCTAGATTGGTTTAATAATCAAATTAACAGAGACAGATTAACAGGAAGAAATCAAAGTTTAATACATGTGCATGGGAAATTCACATAGACATGTGTTAACGGGGGAAAAAACAAAAACCATTGAAACCTGTAAAAAATTTTAGTGAGTTTATTTGAGCCAAACTGTTGACATATGCCAGGAAGCAGAGCCTCAATAAATTGAGATAGTGCTCTGAAGAATGACGGGTTACATTTGTATTTATACATTGCAGTCAAAGGAGGGACATAGGTGGGTTACATGAAATTAATTGGTGATGGATTAAGGAGGTGGGACAAAGCAAAGCGGTGGGAAACCCCAGGAATTGGATAAAAAGTAAAATGATGGACACATACTTAGGTGGGTACAGAACAATTAACATGATAAAGAAGGAATTTGAGGCATCATCCTGACTCCCACCACATTTGGTTGTGCCCAAAGGGGCTCCAGGAAAAGGGAAGTTACAAGTTAACCAGACATCTCACAGATATGTTATCTTAGAGGAAAAAAAAGGCCAATGGGCTCAGTATAGAAGATTTATGTTGATCTTTGTCAGGAAAAGTATAGGCCTAGGACATGACTACCCACTATAACCTGTTTGTAGTTTAAATATTTAATTTTCAAACCATCATTTGTAGTTATTTTATTTTTTTAATATCTTTTATTGATTTTTTACAGAGAGGAAAGGGGAGGGATAGAGAGCTAGAAACATCAATGAGAGAGAAACATCTACCAGCTGCCTCTTGCACACTCCCTACTGGAGATGTGCTCTCAACCAATGTACATGCCCTTGACTGGAATCGATCCTGGGACCCTTCAGTCTGCAGACCAATGCTCTATCCACTGAGCCAAACCGGTTTTGGCTTTTGTAGTTATTTTAGGTCTCTGAGTTTGCAAGAGCTTGTCAGGTTAGCATGTGGCTCCTTTCATTCACACATGATAAATCCATGAAAATTAAAGACAGGGAGCCAGCATTTTGTGTATAAGACATTTTTGGACAAAAGGAGAAAGTGGGGAGGACAGGGTCTTAGATTTCAGAATGAGAATGGGCAATTTGCAGGTAGTTGAGGAAGAGCAGAACATAGTTGGCAGGACAATCCTTGCTGGGCAACTCAGAAACAATGGGCCTCAGAGGGTATCTAGCTATCAGGCCCCTGCCTGAAGCCCTCTTGCTTACCATACTTAATTCAGATTAGGCTAAGGTAGCATCCTAAAATCTTACTGAAGCAGGTTTTCTGTCTGAATCTCTGGGGCAGGAAAGAGGGGAGGGTCAAAGCTTCCTTCTGAGTCTTCTGTTTTATTCTTTTTAAAAAATATTTTTATTGATTACAAAGAGGATGGAAGAGGGAGAGAAACATTAATGATAAGAGAGAATAATTGATTGGCTGCCTCTTGCATACATCCCACTGGATATAGAGCCCGAAACCTGGGCACGTGCCCTGACCAGGAATCGAACCATGACACTCAACCACTGAGTCACACCAGCTGGACTTTTGTTTTTTAACAGTTTAAAATAAATATCTCAAAAAGATATTTATTGGTGGCAAAATCTAATTTAAGTCATAGACCAGCTCAGGAATGAGAATGCCTGAAAGATGTATTAGGCCTGGTTTCTGGGCCACACATATGACCAGCATTGTGCCGGGTAGACTCTTAGTGACAGAGGTAGACCTAGAGAGCTGGCAAATGTAATTGGCTGCTGCACCAGGTGAAGCACATTTGCATTCAGCGTTGCTGTGTAAGGATCAGACCTGAGTGCTCCTATTTGTGAAAGCTGAACATAATGCAACATCATTTGATTTTTTAAAAAAATCAAAATTATCATATTAAATTGCCTTTAGAAGGCTCTTTTTAATGATGATTTTCACGGATAATAAAGCCATTAAGTATCCCAAAGGAGTAACCTTATCATATACATTACATTTTAACTTTAATGTATAAATCAATGTACAATTGATTTAATTAAGGAAGCTGGAGATAGTTCTTTCACAACGTGACACACTTTACATTTGTAAATATTTCAGCTGCCAAGAATTTTGCTATGAATATAAATCTTAAACAAGTTTTTTAATAACTGTGGACTGACTGATTCCATGTTAAGTATAGATCAGAAGATGCTGGAATAAGTTTCTTAGGTCTGAAACTATTTTATTTTCGCTCCATTACATTTCTTCCACTAGACATGCTTTTTAGGCAATCACATTAGCTGAATTAACTTTCAGCTGCTCCAAAAAGGCTGTGTGTCATTTTTCTTTTGCAAAGACAGCAGCTCTACTACTCTGGGACAATATCTACACTAATAAAAGAGAAATGTGCAAATTGACCACACCTCTGTGATGCCATCTGCCAATCAGGAGTGAGTATGTAAATTAACCCAACAAAGATGGCAGGTTAATTTGCATACATGAAAGTGGAGTGGCTGGCCAGGGCAGGATGCCTGCTATAAGGGGGAGGGAGGGAGAGGAGGGAGCTTATTTTTAAATGTTACTTGAGTAAATTTTAAAGGACATTTTTGACAGTTTTGGGCAAACACCAGTAAAATTTGGCTTACCAGTTATACTATTTCATTCATATTTCACACTCTACCTAGAGTATATGCTTTTTGAAGGCAAGGTCATGTTTGATTCATCACAATTCTTGGCACAGTTGGTATTCAATAAATACTGACTAAATGAATGTGCTATTACATGACAGTTTTGCTGCTGTAATGAAAACCGACAATTCACTTATTTAGTATTCTTCATATTTCAACTCTGAAATATTTATAACCTATTCTCCTTTCTCTAACTCTTTAAGTATTAATGCCCAAATGGAAATTTATATGACCTAAGTCTAAAGCCATCAAATTTGGATTAAATATTAGTCATCTGTTACAGTGAATAATTTTCTTAAAATCTTTATTTTAGACATTATGTTTTTACTGAGCACAAAAATATAATTAGTATATATCATAATTTGAAGTATCAATTATTGTCAAACAAAATATACTTCTCTTTTAGAACTTCTCTGCTTTTAATTTTTAAAATTGATTTCAAGGAGAAGTGAGAGAGAACTAGAAACACCAATGATGAGAGAGAATCATTGATTGGCTGCCTCTGCATGTTCCCCTACTAGGGATGGAGTCCTGATCAGGAATCCAACCATGACCTCCTGGTTCATAGATTGACACTCAACCACTGAGCAACACTAACTGGGCTAGAACTTCTTTAGTAGAAGCATAGAGCTTACAGCTAGGGACAAAATGAGTCATCTAGTGAATTCATAGGCTTAAAAGCAACCTAGAGGAATTATCTAGGATATTTTTTAGACACACCAATCTCTTCAAATAGTTCAGAACAGTTTGTGTTAAAATTATGTTAAGAAATTCCCTTGCTGAGTAAGTTCCTTTGGTAATCTAAAGTTTACCAGAAGTTCTTTATGTGTCATGTAAAACCTTTCTGAGAAAATGCCAATTTATTTCCTCTTTTTTATAATCAGTGATGCTAGAAAAGGAAATCTTCAGGATCCTTTGTAAAACATTTTATATCATTGATCAGAAGCACTGAAATTATCTTCAATCTTCTTGGCTTTAGTGGGTTTACCTTCACTTGTATTCCTAATTTTCCCGCCTTGTTTTTCTGTCCTCACTGCCTAGAAAACTCTCTTCCATGATTCCAGTTTATTATTCACCATTTTTTCATTTTTTCTAAAGTAGTTATTAGCATTTGTAGTCACTGCTTAAAATAAAAATTTGAAAAATTCTTGATGAAGAGTTTGCAATCTAATATGACAAAAATTAAATAATAACATAAGGTAAGGATTGGCAAACCACAATCCATGGCCCAAATCCAGCCTGTCTCCATTATAATAAAGTTTTATTGGGACACAGTCAATCTCATTCATTTGCATAGTGTCCCCCCAAAATGTATACACATTTGGACAGCAGATAGCTCAACTTTGAAAATGAAATGTATTTTAATAAAAACTGCCTTTATAATTATTCAAAGTGTGTGTATACATATTTGGGACACACCCTATATTTCAATGGCTACTTTTCGTCTACAACAGCAAAGTAGAGGAGTTGTGATTGAAACTATCTGGCCTGAAATGCCAAAAATTTTTAGTATCTGACCCTTCATGGAAACAGTTTGCTGACCTTTGATTTATGGCAGTAAATTATTAAAGGTTAATTGAGTGGTCAAAATTTACTAGCTATAAGCAGGAAGTAGTAGAGGCCTGCATTAAACAGTGCGTCTCATTCTGTGTAAGGAAAGGCCAAGGCTTTTTGTTTGTTTGGTTTTTGCCACCAATCCATCCTGGACCAATATCTTTTAAAAATACAAGAAAAATTAATCATTAACAAATGAAACAAAGATATACAAAATACAGCCAAAAGCTTTTAGCAGTAGTTAAACCAATATAAAATTACTTTATCAAGTTGCAATAAAAGACCTTAGTTGTGTCCTGGGCCAGTGTAGCTCAGTGTCTGATCATTTTCCTGTGAAACAGGGGGTCACTGTTCAAGTCCTGGTCAGGGCACATGCCCAGGTTGCATGCTCAATCCCCATTGGGGTGCCTGCAGGAGGCAGCCGATCAATGATTTTCTATCATTGATGTTTCTATCTCTCTTTTCTGTTTTCTTTCTCTCTCTGAAATAAAAACATATTAAAAAAATTTTAGCCATTTCATATATATATATATATATATATATATATATATATATATATATATATATCCTAGTTGTTTTTAGTTTTGGTGCGTATCTCATCATGGACCTATAACAAACCATTCACATAAGGACACCAGTTTAAGCAATTAGGTCATGGTCAATAGCACTTCCTGGCCTGTATCTCTTTAAGGTAACTTTTTATATTTCTGATCTGATACATTGTGTTGATATAATTTAGGCTTGAATAGGCAATTTTCTTTCTCTTATTTTTAACAAGTTAAAAATAGACTCATTCTAGCCAAGCTAACAGGACAGTATTTTATTTTATTTTATTTTATTTTATTTTATTTTTTAGTGAAAAATAATCGTAAGGCATGTCTTAATGAACAGTGCATTTTTCCCTTTGTCAACAAACTTATATAGGAAGTTGTGTTATAATATATTGTGATTCTGGTGGTGGTTATACAAACATATGTATTTGTCAAAACTCCTATAATTATGCCCTTAAAAGGAGGGATTTTTACAGTATAGAAATTATCCCAGAATAAAGCTGATTTTAAACAATGCAAATTATAGGGCACCTTTCACTGGAGTTTCTCATTCAGTGGGTGGAGAGTGCTGGCACCCATGGGGCTAGAAATATGTGAAGTCTGTTGGCTAAAAGCACCTGCAGAGTCTCCATGTGAACCACACCTTGCCTTAGGAAATAGAAATATTCAAGTCCAGAGCTCAAGCTTCCCTCTCCCTGGGAAAGTGCTGTTGGACAAAGCAGATTTAGCTTTTGAGATTTTTTAGCCCCTTTTTCCTGAAGCCTTGCTTTCCTTATTCAATTAGCATGCAGTCAACTCTTGGAAGCCTGAGTCATTTTGACAGATAAGGTGGCTTTGCATATATGTGTTCTGATCTGTTGGTAAACTTTCCTCATTCATGACCAAGTTCATGTGATAGAGGTAGAGGTTGCCAAGAAACATCAGACTGTAAACTGCAAATTAGGTGGAGGAAGAAGGCATAGGGTGCCATAACTGGGAAGTTTTCATTGAAGAGATGGGATTAAGCTCGTTACCTATGGTTAGGATTTGTATTCCAGATGGGAAACTTGAGGCATGCTGCTTAAGCTATTCAGGCTGGACAAGAGGATTACCATTGAGATATGATGTGTGGGTTAAAGTGAGGAGAACAGATTTATCCTGTCAACAATGAGAAGCCATTACAAGTTTTTCATAAGGGATATGTAATCCTTGTTCAAAATCCAGGGAAAATTCCACTTTCTCAAAGCTATACTTAAAAGTTATATTGTATAAGACTTGATAGCATTCTATGTACTGTGCATGCTCTTTGTTTTTCTGACTAAACTGTGAGCTCTGATGAGCAGGAAATATCTTACTTTTGCTTGTCCTGGAGTGGGCAGTTCTAAGTGAGTTAGTCAGAAAGCATTCCTTATTCCTTTAATCCATTGCATTCTTATTGGTTGGTGTTTTCACCAGTATACGATTTTCTCTCTCTTTCTTGAATATTTAAACTGAACCTTGTAAGATTGTGAACTACAGTTAGAAGAAAACCTAATTAATAGTTCCTAGATAATTTACTCTAGTTTATACAAGCCATTGTCATGCTTATTTTTTTTTTAATAGAGATGCCATGGTGACTCATGCTTATCTTGAGTTTATATGATCTTGATCCTTGGTGGGGATTGAGATGCTTGCTGTGAAACAATCTTTGGAAACCTACTATGAAATGCTTTCTGAATGTAAGGAAGGGCTGACACCCTGTGGAACAGAGTTGTTTCCCTGTGAGGTTTATAGCAAGATTTGTAGTTTTTTCACAACTTGTTCTGCGGAACAGCCTTGTCATGTCTCAGTGGTTACTCTTGGTTGCCAACCTTAAGCTGTAAGCAGAAATTTTTTGTGGTAACAATGTTTGATAGGTCACCTTTAAGTTTGCAGAGAAAGATAATCTACCAAGGACTTTCTCTCCTTTAATAAAAAAAAGGGAATGGAGAGGAAGTTAGAGTTTCCCCATGTCGGAAGTGTCCTACTCTTACATCTTTCCGTTCCCAAGACTGTGTTAAGTGAGCCTCCTCAGTATGTTCACAACACCCTATGCTTATCCTTTCAAAGCACTATTTCTATATGGTACTGACATTGTGGACTATTCCACATTATGTAAGCTTTGTCCATGGTGGGAACTGATTCTCAGTCATTTCTGGATTACCAAAGGTTAGTAGACCCTCTGCCTTATGGTGGCTAGTTAATGAATATTTGTTGAACTAAAGACTAATCCTATCTAATAAAAGAGTAGTATGCAAATTGATGCCACTCCAAGACACAAATTGCCCCCATGTGATCAAAGATAGCTACTCCCATGTGGACACAGATGGCCACCACAAGATGGCCAGCAGAGGAGGGCAGTTGTGGGCAGTTAGGGGTGACCAGGACAGCAGAGGAAGACAGTTAGGGCAGACCAGGCCAGCAAGGGAGAACAGTTGGGGGGGACCAGGCCTGCAGGGGAGGGTGGTTTGGGGAGACCAGACCAGCAGGTGAGGACAGTTGTGGGGGAGATCAGGCTTCAGGGGAGGGAAGTTGGGGGGGGACCAGGCCTTCAAGGGAGGACAGTTGAGGAGGGGCAGGCTAGCAGGGGAGGGCAGTTAGGGGTGACCAGGCTAGCAGGGGAGGACAGTTAAAGGTGACCAGGCTAGCAGGGGAGGGCAGTTGGGAGTGACTAGCACTGCAGAGGAGGACAGGGGTGACCAGACTGGTAGGGGAGGGCAGTTGGGGTGACCAGGCCAGCAGAGGAGAGCAGTTAGAGGGGGACCAGGCATGCAAGGGAGGACAGTTAGGAGGGACAAGGCCATCAGGGGAGGGCAGTTGGGGGAGACCAGGCTTTTGGGGGAGGGCAACCCAGCCAGCAGGGGAGGCAGTGAAGGGTGACCAGGCCATCAGGGGAGTGCAGTTGGGGGCAATCAAGCCAGCAGGTGAGAAGTTAGGTGTTGATCAGGCTGACTGGGGAGTGGTTAGGGGCTGATCAGGCTCACAGGCAGAAGCTGTTAGGGGCAATCAGGCAGAGGCCGGTGAGTGGTTTGGAGCCAGCAGTCCTGGATTTGAGAGGGATGTCCAACTGCTTGTTTAGGCCCAATTCCAGTGGGATCTGGCCTAAATGAGCAGTTGGACATCCCTCAAGGGGTTCCAAATTGGAGAGGGTGCAGGCTGGGCTGAGGGACACCCTCCCCCCCATGCACGAATTTCGTGCACCAGGCCTCTAGTATACTAATAGCTAACATGGAGGGCAATTACTCTGAACCAAGCACTGCTTTAAGGACTTGGTATGAGTTAATTCATTTAAAACTCCCTACAATCCTATTCAAATTATACAAATCAGAAAAATAACAATGAAGCTAAGTAGCAGGTGTGTTCAAGATGGTGAAACTGGTGAGTAGCAAAGGCAGGTTCAAAACTATGACTTCAAAGCCTTAATCACTCTTCACATATATGTTTGTTGAAGTCATTTGCCTATTTATTTTATTTTTTAATTAAGAATTCTGAAGTAGTGTTTTTTTAATTAAATTCTTTGTTGTGGAAAGTATTACAGATCTGCCCATTTTTGAATCAGATTTGTGTGTGTGTGTGTGTGTTTAAGTTGCATATGTTATTAACCCTTATTGAATATATAATTTGCAAACATCGTCTTCCATTTAGCAGGTTGTCAAAAAAATATGTTCTTTGTTCATTACCCTATTGATGGACATTGAGATTATTTTCTTCTTCTTCTTCTTCTTCTTCTTCTTCTTCTTCATCATCATCTTCTTCTTCTTTTTGATACTATAGAGAATATTGTAGGACATGTTTGAATATGCATATTTCTCCAGAGTTGATGAGAAGGAACTGCTAGTCCATAGGATGCATGCATTTTTACTATAATAGGCATGGCCAAATTGTCTTCACAAGTGTCTGTGACAATGAAACCAGTAGTTTCTCCACACAAAAAATCAACTTGAATAAATGGAGATATATGCCATGGTCCTAAATGGAAAGGCTCAATTTTCTAATGATGGCAGTTCTCATCAAATTAATCTGTAAGTCTTATTTAGTTCCAATTAAAGGCCACCAGAAATGTGTAATGGAGTTTGACAGGCTGATTCCAATTTTTTAAAAGATAGATAAAATAAGCGAAAAGAGTTGAGAAATTTTGGGGAGAAAAGTAATAAAAATAGAAGGAATGATACTGTTACCATGAGTAGTGGAGGGAGATATTGGGAAAGAGATGATAGGGGCAGAGAAGAAATAAAGGCTACCAAGTCAAACAATTCTCATGATATATATTACAAATTAAATCTGTAGAATATAAATTTTACCTTTAATACTATTACAAATATGTAAAATTTGAATACGCATATAAACAATGACTATTTCCCTGGCTTGTTTAACTCAGTGAATAGAGCGTCAGCCTATGGACTGAAAGTTCCTGGTTTCAATTTGGGTCAAGAACATATGCCTGGGTTGCAGGCTCGATCCCCAGAGGGAAGTGTGCAGGAGGCAGCCAATCAGTGATTCTCTCCCATCAGTGATGTTTCTATCTCTCTCCTCCTTTCCTCTCTGAAGTCAATAAAAATATAAAAATAAACAAACAAACAAATAAATAAATAAATATAAAATAAACAGTGACTATAAGGAAACCTGGCTAAGTGAAAACATTGACTTGGTTAGCTGATATGATTATGGACAATTCTTGTTTTGGGATACAGCATTTTAATATATTTTTCTATAATGTATACAAATATAAACATGATCAAGAACCTTCAAGAAGATCTTATTTTCTTATTTTTAATATTATTCCATATTCTTTCTACACAATATTACCTATGACAATTCAAGTTTAATTGATTCAGTTGTCAGTGATATCATTGATTCAGATGCCATTGATTCTTGTTCCGTTAGCTCAATGTTTTACTTTCTGGAAGCTGTTCAATTTTTTCTTTATTTTTGTTTTGAAATTTCACCACAATGTGACTGGGTGAGGGTCTTATTCATACATCCTGCTTGACACCTGATGGGCCTTTTAAATCTAATGTCTTTCTTTAGTTCTGGAAAATGTTCTTTTATTATTGCTTTGTCTATTCCTTCCTACCTATTCTTTCTATCTTTTCTTTTTCATTTGGCCCTGAGAGTAGATGAATGCTGTAATATATATATATATACTCTATCTCCCATCCTTTCTTCCTTGTTGTCCTCCTGTATTGCATTCTGAGAGACACATTAGTTTTATTGACGGGGAGCTAGTGACTAGAAGAAGATAGTCTAAGGAAGGTGTCTGGGGTATTGTTAAATTTCTGTTTCTTGATCTCGGGCTGGTTACATTTCTTGATCTCGGGCATTTGTTTAATTTGTGAAAAATTCTTGAAGCATTATACTTCTGATATATGCACTTATTTCAATAAAGAATTTAAAAAAATAATAACTTGAAAAGTTTGGGGCCTGAAAAAGATGAAATTGCCATCTGCTGAAATGAAGCAGGCTGTAGGTAGAGTAGGTCTGGGGAGATCAGGGGTTTGGGTTTGAACTGTCTCTTAGGTATGCAGGAAGGGATGTCAATTATTGTGTTCAATCCTTCTAATAGGTTGTCTGCTATAACAAAATACCACAGAATGGGTGGCGTAAAATCAACAGAAATTTATTTCTCACAATTCTGAAGACTGGAAATCTGAGACCAGACTTCCAGCATACTTGGGTGAGAGCTGTTAACCTAAAAATAAAAGACCAAATTGAAAGGCAACAAGTATTTAATTGAGATAAAAAAGAATTGCTATTCTGGAAACACTGATTCAGGCAGAAGCCCAAATGGTATTCCAATTTGGAAACAAAATCAAGGAGTATTTATAAGAAATAGAAGTGGGAAGAATGATATCAATAGAAGGGAGGCATTTCTATTGGTGCAGATAGCTAACTGTGATTTTAATTCTCAACAATGTTTTTAATTTTTAGTCTGGTAGTCATACCTACTTGCTTGTTATCCTTGTAAACAATTCTTCAGGACTCAAGGTTGTTTCAGGCTCAGTCCAAAGATTATTTTACCCTGTTTTAACTTTTACAGTTTGAGTCAGGCAAGGTAGCTCCTCTGGGATGACAGCTCTGACTCCATTTTCTAATGTCTTAGTGCATATAATTTTTACAGAGCTCTCTTTCCCAGTCATGGTAGGGGCATTACATGGTGGTCAAATGTCCTGGCTGCTCATTCTGCAGGGCTCAAATCTGTTATCATTTGGTAGCCCATGCTCTGCAATCTTTGTGCTAGAAGCACTCCTGAATCCCTATTCACTTAGAACCTCTCCTGTGCATCTCCTCCCTTCCTGCCTCCCTCATTCCCTCCCTCCCTCCCATCTTTCCTTCCAGTTGTTTTTTTTTTTTTCTTTTCTTTTCTTTAATTTGATCCCATCTGACTTCTATCTTTTGGGCATTTATTTTTCCAACCCTCAAGTGCACCTGCTCTTATTTCTCAGTGTGTCATAACTAGTCAATTGCCTCATTCACTTTTTATAAAAATATGTTTTTATTCATTTCAGAGAGGAAGGGAGAAGAAAAGAGAGAGATGGAAACATTAATGATGAAAGAGAATCATTGGGTGCTCCCTGCATGCCCCACACTGGGGATCCAGCCCACAACCTGGGCATGTGACCTGACCAGGAACTGAACCACAACCTCCTGGTTCATAATCCACACCGGGCGTCTCACTCACTTTTTAAAGCCTGTTTCTTACCTATAAAATGTGCCAATGTCTGCTTAACTCATGGATTTAGAGAAGCAAATGAGGTTATATAAAGTAAGGCCCTTTGTAAATTATATACTCTATAGAAATGTCTATTTTATGTTAGCTCTTACTTTTAATCTTTTAAAGAGTAAGTAAATTCATTAGTTGGACATATGGACTCTGTACTGTCTTCTAAATGTGATTGTTTCAGGGACTTTAGACAGTCTGCATTTTAGTGGTGACCTACTTGACATCTCCAACTGTGGTTAGCAGGACTAGGAGAAGTGGGACCAAGGGTATTTAGACCCATTTCTTATCTTAAGTTTTTTTCTGGCAAATGACACATTGAGTTTAAAACAGTGCACTTCCTTATTACCCTTTTATAAATGTTTATGAGTCTTCTCCCATCAAATATTAGCTGCTTAAGGACGAGGATCAAACCTCACTCATTGTGGTATCCTTAGTGTCTTACAAAGCATTTGACACATAGTAGGCATTCATTTCATATTTATTTTTGAACAATCAATTGGACTTTAGCAATGTTTGTTTGCACGGACTTGAAGAATATTATTGGTGTGATAAAAGCGTTGCTTAAAAATCTTCTAACAAGTTTTACTGACACATTTATGTCACCTGTGGTGTGGATATTTGCTTTAGGCAGAAAAATTGCCTTATTAGGACTAAATACAGCAGTTTTCTACAATCTAAATATATATGTCTACAATCTAATTATAACTTGAGAAGCTGAAAAAGCTATACTTACTGAAAGCTGCTATTTATTGACATTGTCTCCAATGTCACAGTGACCCTGAAAGTCTTACACCTGGGAACTGGAACGCATATGCTGGTCTGACTCCAACACTAGAGCGCTTAACTCAATTGCTTTGCCTCTAATTTATTTTAAGCCAAGCAGGTAAGGGATATCAGCAGGGAGCCATCTCACAATTTCAGTTTTCTGCTGTTGGGGAACAGTATTTACCTTTATTTGGTTCTGTTTATTCACTTGTTTTATTGGGGCCTAGTAATAAAAGTGGTTCTTGATCCTCTTAGTCTGTTTCATGGGGACATTTTTTTGTTTTTGTTATTCTCATTCACACTGAGGATCTGAAAGGGCTCACCAGTTTTAATTCCTAAGTTTTCCACATGGGGAAGAGATATTTTTCCATGGGACTAGGGACTATTTCTAATTTTAGCATTGTTTATGCAATGACTTTGAAAGTATGTTTTCAAATTCCTGTTAGGCTCTTTGTGTAGCCCTGTGGCCTAAGCAACAATCAAGATTAAATGTTAATACAGTTAGTGAGAGACAAGAGCCTGATATGGAAAAATTAAACTAATATTATTTATAGAGTGCCTACTATGTGCCAGCATAATTATAGGCCTTAGGTCGTGAACAAAACTTATGGAAAAAGTAAAGACAAAAAAAGGTATATTATAATAAAAACTGACTCAATGCATTTTAAAATTCCTCAATAGCCCTGGCTGGTGTTGCCCACTTGTTAGCATCAGCCCGTGCACTGAAGGGTTGCAGGTTTGATTCCTGGTTAAGGGCACGTACATACTTGGGTTGCAGGTTCAGTCTCCGGTCCGGTTGGGGCACGTGTGGAATGCAACCAATTGATGTGTATCACATCAATGTATCTATCTCTCCCTTCCCCCACTTTCACTCACTCAAAATTTAAAAAGACAATGAAAAAAAAAATCCTCAGGTGAGGATTAACAACAACAAAAAATTCCTCAATGGTATAATGTTTTCTTGAAACAGGTTATATACATTTGTAGGTTTAATATCTGCAACATAATTATTTTATTTTAAATAATTGTAAATCAAACTTGCCCATATTTTTATTTTTAAATTAACAATTAATTTAAAGCGATTTGGGCACTAAATACTTCTGCCTCAGTGGGGACTTCTGTTCAAAATTCACTTGACATTTTTCTGGAGTTACATGCTGTTTGCTATAAAAAGGAGACTATAATATTTATCCTATGTTAGTGAGATCTAATATCATAAAGCTGAGCAAACCATTTTTTAATACTTTGGCAGGAATTTTAATAATTTTACAGCAAGAATAAACACAGCCTATTTTGGGAGACAGGACTGAAAATTCCTTAGCAAACTTTAACTCACATCAACTTTTTCCTATGTACCCTGGAGGAAAGTGAATATAGAGTGTCCTTTCCTCCTGATATATTGGTGATGACACAGGCCTTGTCAAAGAATGGCTCTGCACAGCCCTGTCTAGTAGCATTGGAGCAGAATTCCTCTGACCTACCCTTTTATCTTCCCTAGTCACACCCTGATGCCATTGAACACTTGATACTCCCTTTTAACTTCTCCTTGTCTGCTACCCTCACATCAATTTTTAAGCTCCTGGCAACAAGGTCAAATCTTAAAATTTAAAAACCATGTTTTGTTTTTTAAACTTTAGCTTCCCCTTTAACACATGCCACATTGGTAAACACATACTAAGAACTCAATTACTTTTGGATTCATTCATTCAGTCACATGGGGGTTACAAGCAGTGGGATGAGCACTGAACTGGAAGTCAGGTGAACTTGATTTAAAACTGAGCTCCACTAGGTCCTTGCTATCTGATCTTGAACTTTTCAGAATCTCTCAGAGTTGCAGTTTCTTCTTTAAAACAAAGGTGCCTCAACTACATGATTTTTTTTTTCAAATCCCTTTCAATTCTATGATCCGGTAATCCACAGGAGTGAATAAGAGTCCTCTATGTTTCCAATTTTCCATCAATGCCTTATAGTTACCGAATGTTCTGTCATCCTTTGGATTTTATATTTTTGGCTCTGCTTGATGATATATAACAAAATGATTTTAAAATGTTTTATTGATTGATTTGAGAGAGAAAGAGAGAGACGGAGAGATGGGGAGAGGGAGAGAGAGAGAGAGAGAGAGAGAGAGAGAGAGAGAGAGAGAGAGAGAGAGAGAGAGAGAGAAACAGTGATTTGTTTTTCCACTTATTTATGCATTCATTGGTTGATTCTTGTATGTGTCCTGACCAGAGAAAGAACCTGAAACCTTGTGCATCAAGATGACACTCTAACAACTTAGCTACCTGGCAGGGCCTACAAAATTATTTTTTTTAAATTAAGAAATCAAATACAGTGTGTGTGTTCAGTAGAAAATTAGTTTATAAAGAATAGAAAGGTATATTTTTTTCATAGTCTGTTGTTTTTCCAGGCATGGTTACCAATGGTTTCAAAACATATCCCTCAAAGAATAACAAGCTTTTTTCTCCTTCATGCTTCCCCTTACGCATTTGCTTTATTTTTGGCTGAATAGAGGATCTGTGTGTTGTAGAGCACATTTCTTCAATCTGGACTTCTTTTTAACATATGCAATTTTTCTAATCATAGTTATTTGTGAGAGCAAGACTATGCATGCTGATAGGAAAGATACCAGAATCAGCTGATTTTAGGAATAATTATACCAGTCTTGAAAATAATAATGCGCATAGGGCCTTAGAAGAAATCAGTGTAGGATAAATATATATAAATATTAATGTGAACCAAATTCATAATCCAATGAGAAAAAAGTCCTAATGAGAAATTATATGCAATCTGCCCCACCTTCCTACCTCATAGACTTATTGCAAGGATTTAATAAAATAAGACAATGCATTATTACTTAACCTTGAGTGATACTTTAGAGCTCTCTCCTCGCCACTGATGCCCATGTGGACTCCCAAATCTGCATTCCAACCTTGTCTCCCACCTAAATTTCTCATTTGCTATTTCCAATTGTCTATCAGGAATTATGCATATGATCATGAATCCCACTATTATTACAAAATCAATATAATCACAGTCAAATTGATCACCTTTCCTCTACCCCAATTATTGCTCTTTCTAAACATCCTAATTTTTCTCTAAGTTAATTCCCCCCCGCCCCCCAGTGCAAGTCAGAAAAAGAAAGATGATTTAGGCTTTGTCTAAGTGATCTAAATGTCCAAGAGGCAACAACATCTGGAAAGTAACTAGCTGAAGTCTGGGAGGTTGGAGAGGTGAGGCAGAAAAGGAGCTGGAAACAAAAAGGTTTGGAAACTGAATGATTCAAAGGCAAGGGAAAGCACAATGGAATTGAACGTCAGTTCAGGAATAATTACACAAATTTGGTTAACATCTTTCACCATCCTTATTTGGCTCAATTTGGGAGCTTGAGTCTTATTTCTAAAGGCCCGGATGGTATAGTAAAATTTCTGTTAATATAAACACATTCCTTTTTGAAATCTCAAAGCCTAAAGCCATCTTAAAATCCTTTGCTCATCAGAATATCCCACCAAATACAGGATACTCTACAAATGCTTGCTAAAACAAATGGATAAAGGCCCCATTGATGCTTCCTCCCCTACACTTCTTATATTCAACCATTTTATCCCAGGCCCACTGTTAGCCTAGTCCAGTGGTCGGCAAACTCGTTAGTCAACAGAGCCAAATATCAATAGGACAATGATTGAAATTTCTTTTGAGAGCCTTATTTTTTAAACTTAAACAACTTCTAATGCCACTTCTTTAAAATACACTCGCCCAGACCGTGGAAGAGCCATACTTAAGGGGCCAAAGAGCTGCTTGTGGCTCAAGAGCCGTAGTTTGCCAACCAGAGGCCTAGTCCAAAACAAATAATATCAACACAAATAATATTAACACTAAACTCTCCCCTTTAGTATTTGAGTTATTCCATAATTGGACCTCAATTTATTCCCAACTTTATCTTTCCCTACTGCCCATCAAGGTCTTTCCACATATGCAAACCAGTCTCCATTCACTCTCTTGATCATGTTCATTCTTTTCTTTACTCTTCTTTGTGCAGAACTTCTCCCCTCATTTCAGCTTCATCAATATCCCTTAGACCCAGTTCAAGTCCCATCACTTCTGTGAAATCTTCTACATACATTTCAGTAAACATGAATCTCATTTTTTTTAATGTTCTGTTATAACTCCTGTTATATTATGCATGCTGGCACTTAATCATTTGTTTTCTCCTAAATAGTATATGCCTTGACTTTCTAGAGAGTGTGTGTGTCTTTGAGGGCAAAGATCACACATTACACTTCTTTTGTGTTACCCACAATGTTTAACAAAAATGGTTATTGAGTAAATGATTCATGCTGAGTACAGAAATAGAAAAAAAAGGGTGTGGTGACGAAATAATATAGACCTCAGTTTCACTTTATTATTCAAGAGATCACAAAATGCTTTAAAGACTGCAAATATCCTTGACATCTCAAGTTTATGATAATAACACAATATATAGAAAGTTGATATACAAATATATACAAATATGACTACATATATTATCTTTATAAAATGTAATTGTATATAAAAGATAGAGGGAGAATTTTCTAAAACAATGATTGAAACCAATTCAACACACAAAAAAGCTTTTTTTTTCCTTCTAAATATACTTGAGGATTTGGAAGGGTATAGATTTATGCCTTTTGGATTTTAGAACGAATCTATTAGGCTCCTAATAAAAAATAAAATGACTCCTGGAACAACTCACTTTTTGATAAAGTCATATACAATGAACTTCTAATGAGATAAATGCTGTTTTACCTCTTTTAAAACTTGAAATAAAATCATTGCCTGTGAATGCAGATTTTGAGTGCAGTAATCTAATTATCCCCTCATATCCCAGGAAAAAATTTGAAACTTTGATAACTCAAATCTTGGAAGAAACAATCAAGCCCCTTAAGGCAAGAAATCTTTGGAGGTTATTACTGATGAGGTATAAACAGATAAAACTTGCAATTGTTACAAGTCTTATTTTTCAGATAGGTAAACTTTAAGCAGAGAGAAACCTTAAATTAGAAAAATGTTATCTGAACGCTCCGAAGTGTAGTCTGGTCTATTGGTCTGAGGATTATAAAATAATAATAAAATTATTATTCTGAATAAAACACTAATCTTGAACCACTTCATAAAATTGACATGCACACCTTTAATAGCTCATTTTCCATTTTTTTCTTTCTCTTTTTTTTCTCCTTAACATTTCATAAATGTCATAATACACATTAAAAATCACAATGTCTCTCCTGTATTCCTGAAATCATTATCTTGAATATTACTGCACAATTTCAAACATTTGAAATGCTGACATTGATTGATAAAGTTATCCATAATACATGCCTATTGCTGACTTAATTACTTTGGGGTTAAATGAAGAAGCATTTTAAATGGTGTGCTCTAATGTAGTTCAATTATTAAAAACAAATCAAATAAGAAATATGCTTCAAAAAAGAAAGATGATAAAATGACATTAATTCTCTGAAAAACTTTATTTTAAATGCAGAATATTTATAAATTAATGGCACACAGAAAAGATGAATTCTTTGTCCTTTCTCTTTAAATATCAGCATCATGAAATATTAAGTGCCTTTAAATATCTACTCAAATTGATCTGCTTTTTCTTGACCTTGATACATAGCTGGATGTTTCCCTGAAGAGTTAAATACCTATTCAGTCCTGCTGCTTTGCTGGCTAACTGATTTCTTCCTGTTGCTAAATCATTTGTTCCCAAACCCTGTTCCCTGTAGGATTTAACCTCTCTTCTCAAAAGTTTCCGTGTATGTCACAGCCAATCATACTAATGCTCCTGCAAGACTTGTAGGTACAACAAGCCTGTGGTAATGGTCGCGCTGCAGCTCTCATGGCAGCTCCAAGCATAATGCAGTCCGCTCGCGTCGAAAGATGATGTAAAATGAACTTTCAGGGCTGTGATGAAGAGGTCTTCAAATCGAAATAGCTTCTGTGAGGCAAATGGTTCTGTGTTTCTCAGGTCATTGTAATCCCTGAAATCATACCACCTCTCAAGGTGTGCAATGACACGGTTATCAAATGTTTTAAATGATTTCTTGAGCATCCGAGCTGAAAAGAATGTCAAGTTTAGATTTGTTTGAAATTCATAATATTTGTCATTCAGCCTCTGAACCAGCTTGTTCCTATCATTTGTGATGGGGCTAGACAGATGGCAGCCACTTGAATGCCATTTTTCCCCCCAGAGAGACACTGCTG
Source organism: Pipistrellus hanaki (assembly GCF_964339955.1). Lineage (NCBI taxonomy): Eukaryota > Metazoa > Chordata > Mammalia > Chiroptera > Vespertilionidae > Pipistrellus > Pipistrellus hanaki. The sequence goes on along the minus strand of NC_140524.1, from coordinate 59,063,145 downwards.
TCCTAGAATTATAGCAGCACATTAAAGAAAAAAAATTATACCCTTTAAAAATAAATTTCCCAGCTCCCATGGGATGTTATCTTGGGAAAACTTAATACTTTATTTTAAAAAACAAGCTCACGCACAACAATATCTCATGTCAGTTAAAGTGCTTAGGGTAGAAGTTTCCTTGATGAACCTTATATGTTTCTAGTTGGAGTTTTTTTTTTGTTTTTTGTTTTTTGTTTTTGTTTTTGTTTTGTTTTGTTTTGTTTTTTAAAATATATTTTATTTATTTTTTACAGAGAGGAAGGTTAGAGAGATAGAGAGCTAGAAACGTCGATGAGAGAGAAACATTGACCAGCTGCCTCTTGCACACCCCCTACCGGGGATGTGCCCACAACCAACGTACATGCCCTTGACCGGAATCGAACCTGGGACTCTTCAGACCGCAGACCGACGCTCTACCGCTGAGCCAAACCGGTTTTGGTCATGAGGACTACAGTGCAAAATTGTGGATCTGCCCTACACAGTACTTATATCCATTAGTGAGAGAGATAACAAATTGTACTTAGGAGTTAATGTCTTTTTACAAACTGGGATGATTATCTGTTTTACTCTTTAAGGTCAATGCTTAACCTATTTTAACAAAGATTTCTGTTTTATAATCATAAAATGGATAGTTGAGTGTAAAGTATGCTAATTTCTTTCTCAGTTAACCACAAATATGGGGAACATGACTATTCAAGTACAAAGAGCATATCCAAGTCAGGTCCAATGACAGTGGCCATCTAATTACAGGCAGAGTTCATTACAAATGAACAGAAATGTATGTCAGCCTTTCCTCTTTTCTTCTGTACTGTGGCATTTATTGTACTACTAGAGGCCCAGTGCACGGAATTCATACATAGGGGTGTGTGTTCCTCAGTCCAGCCTGCATTCTCTCCAATCTGGGACCCCACAGGGATCAGGTCTAAATAGGCAGTTGGACATCATTCCCACAATCCAGGACTGCTGGCTTCCAATTGCTCACTTGCCTGCCTTCCTGATTGCCCCTAACCACTTCTTCCTGTCAGCATGGTCACCTCTAACCACTCCATTTCCAGCTTGATTGATGTATAACTGCTCCCCTGCCAGCCTGTTTGCCCCTAACTGCCTTCCCCTGCAGGCCTGGGTCCCTCCCAACTGTCCTTCCCTGCAAGTCTGATTGCACCCAAATTACTTCCTCTGCTGACTTGGTCACCCCTAACTTCCCTCCCCTGCAGGCCTGGTCCCTCCCAACTGCCCTTCTCTGCTGGCCATCTTGTGGTGGGCATCTTGTGTCCAAATGGGGGCAGGATCTTTGCCCACATGGGGGCAGCTATCTTGTGTGTTGGAGTGATGGTCAATCTGCATATTACTCTTTTATCAGATAAGATAGAGGTCTGGTGCATGGGTGGGGGCCAGCTGGTTTGCCTTTAAGGGTGTTCAGGATCAGGGTGGGGGTTCCCTTGGGGTGTGGGGCTGCCTGGGCGAGGGGTCTGTGGTGGTTTGCAAGCCAGCCATGCCACCTGGCAACCCAAGTGGAGGCCCTGGTATCTGGGATTTATTTATCTTCTACAATTGAAATTTTGTAGCCTGGAGCAGAGCCAAGCCTTCTGTTTGCTTCGTGGTGGCAGCCATTTCTGTTTGGATTTATGTATCTCCTATCATTGAAACCTTGCAGCCTTGAGTGGAGGCCTAGGCTAGCAAGGGAAGGTGGAAAGTTTGGCTTCCTCCATTGGTGGGGAAACCCAAGACTCCCTCCTGCTCTCTGTGGACATAGCCATCTTTGTTGGGCTAATTTGGATATTCACTCCTGATTGGCTGGTGGGCGTGGCTTATAGCAGTAGTGGAGGTACGGTCAATTTACATATTGCTCTTTTATTAGATAGGGTGTTGTAGTTGTTGGTTTATGGGCATCCCTCTTGCTTTGTCTGTGTGTAAGGACCCAGTCTTTCATCTTTATAACATACTCACTTTCCACAGTGACACCGTAATATTAGGTGCTCAAATGGGTCAGCTGAATGACTTAATACCTTGTGTTATTAACCCATGAGAACAATGACTTTGTTAAACTCATTTGTATATCTTGAGCACCGAGTACTCTTCTTGGCTAAACAAATGTGGAATAGATGAAAAAACAGCTTTATATTTGGTAAATAAGTGTTACATATCCAATCTCATTTCAGCTTTTCATGAGCTTCAAGGATGAGAAGATAAAGATCTAGAGCAATGAATCAACTTATTAAATTAACTTACTAAAACTATTAGGTTACCTCTGAGTGAGTAATTCTTAAGAATAGGTCATGAGGAGGGCTGTTCTGACTATTAAACAGAAAAAAGGAAGTTGCTATGATTGCTTATGGGTATTGGCAAGTACTTTCTCCTCAAAGATTTTTTTGAGTGTGTGTGTGTGTGTGTGTGTGTGTGTGTGTGTGTGTGTATGTATGTGTTGAGATTGTTTTAGCTACTTCAAAGATGTAAAGACTGATTATATATCATCTAATGTTTAATAACTTTTCCCCACAATCTTTGTGATGCACTAACTAATCTAAATAAGATACTTGATTCATTTATCTGAAATGGGGCCTTTTCTCCTTTAAGATGACAGAACACTTACCACACCTTTTTCAATTATAACTTTCCATTCAATTAATTCAAAGTCGACAGTCTAAATGACAAAGGGATCATAGAGCTAATACTCTTTGATTGAAAAACTATGCCAATAAGTTTGATGCAAAATTAGCATCAGAACATCATTGAAAAAAATATTTTAGTTCATGTTAAAGATACCTGGAACTCTGAGTATTTTCAGAAAAGCAAAACCTTGGGAAGATATCATAAAATAACTTTTTCCATTTATTGCTAAAGTATTCTAAAGTATTCTCCTCCTAAAGTAGTTCATGCTTTGCTTCATCCTTACTTGTAATGGTTTTCCAATAATACAGAAGCTTGATGTTGTCATTTTTTAAAATATTTTTTAACATACTTTATTGATTTTTTACAGAGAGGAAGGTAGAGAGATAGAGAGATAGAAACATCGATGAGAGAGAATCATCGATCAGCTGCCTCCTGCACACCCCCCACTGGGGATGTGCCCACAACCAAGGTACATGCCCTTGACCGGAATCGAACCCCGGACCCTTCAGTCCGTATGCTGACTCTCTATCCACTGAGCCAAACCAGTTCCAGCTTGATGTTGTCATTTTAAGTGGAAATCCACTATAATAAAATCTTAAGTTGCTGCTACATTGTTTGATAACCTCCAGACATTTGTGCTTGCTGTTCTTTTTTCATTGATTGAAAATCTCCTAGCAGATTACATGATCTTATCCTTTTCAGCAATCAAAAAGCATTTGGGTCATTACCAACATGAGAGAGAAAAGAGAAATGATTGTGGTGGACTGTCAAAATTAGTGAGCTTTATATCTAGAGTTCCTGGCAAGTGTATGGAAACATTTTGTTACCTTCTGAGCACTTTTCTTTGAAAAGATTTTAAATATGTACATAAGGATTTTTTGGTGAATTATAATGTACTAGAGGCCCGGTACATGAAATTCGTGCATTGGGGGGTGTTCCTCATCCCAGCCTGCACCCTCTCCAATCTGGGACATCCCTCTCACAATCTAGGACTGCTGGTTCCCAACTGCTTGCCTTCCTGATTTCTCCTAACTACTTCTGCCTGCCAGCCTGATCACCCCCTAACCACTCCATTGCCAGCCTGATTGATACCTAACTGCTTGCCTGCCAGCCTGTTTGTCTCTAACTGCCCTCCCCTGCAGGCCTGCTTACCCCTAACTTCTCTCTCCTGCAGGCCTTGGTCCCCCCAACTTCCCTCCTCTGCTGGCCTGGTCACCCCTAACTGCCCTGCCCTGAAGGCTTGATCACCTCCAACTGCCCTTCCTTGCAGGCCTGGTCCCTCCCAACTGCCCTCCCCTGTTGGCCATCTTGCGGTGGCCATCTTGTGTCCACATGGGGGCAGGATCTTTGACCGCATGGGGGCAGCCATCTTGTGTGTTGGAGTGATGGTCAACTTGCATATTATTCTTTTATTAGATAAGATAGAGGCCTGGTGCATGGGTGGGGGCCAGCTGGTTTGCCCTGAAGGGTATCCAAGATCAGGGTGGGGGTTCCCTTGGGGCATGAGGCAGCCTGGGCAAGGGGCCAGTGATGGTTTGCAGGCGGGCTATACCCCCTGGTGACCCAAGTGGAGGCCCTGGTGTCTGGGATTTATTTATCTTATACAATTGAAACTCTGTAGCCTGGAACGGAGCCAAGCCTTCTACTTGCTCCATGGTAGCAGCCATTTCTGTTGGGAGTTATTTACCTTCTATAATTAAAACTTTATAGCATGGAGTGGAGGCCTAGGCTGGCCAGGGCTATAGAAGCTTGGCTTCCTCCATTGCCAGGGTAAATTCTAGCTTCCTGCACTCTTCAGCTCATGGCTGCCACCATTTTTGTTGGGGTTTATTTATCTTCTATCACTGAAATTTTGTAGCATTGAGTGAAGGCCTAGGCCAGCAAGGGTAGGTGGAAAGCTTGGCTTTCTCCATTGCCGGGGAAACCCAAGCCTCCTTCTAGCTCTCTGTGGCTGCAGCCATCTTGGTTGGATTTATTTGCATATTCACTCCTGATTGGCTGGTGGGCATGGATTATGGGTGTGGCTTGTGGGTGTAGCAGGGGTAAGATCAATTTGAATATTACTCTTTTATTAGATAGGACTAGAGGCTTGATGCACAAAATTCATGCAAGAGTAGGCCTTCCTTGTGCCAGCTGCTGGCACCGGCTTCCCTCCAGCACCTAGGATCTGGGTTTTCCTCCAGCCACAGGCTTCATCTGGAAGGAGGTCTGATGTCCAGTCTACTTAGCATAATACTCCTTTAGTATTATAGATTGTACTTTTACAAAAATTATTTTTCATTTACAGTTGACATGCAATACTATATTAGCTTCAGGTATACAGCAGAGTGATGTTGGTATGCTTGAAGTTGTCCCAGAGTATCGTTACACTATCTTCAAATTTTGGGATTCTTTTTTCTTTTTCCTTTCTGGTTGAGTGTTTTTTGCTTTTTTATATTTCAAATCTTTGACTTGATTCTTGCATTTCTCTAGTCAGCTGTTAGGTCTCTGTATAATATTTTTTAATTCAGTCAGTGTATGTTTAGTTTCTAATTGGTCCTTTTTCATATTCTCAAGGGTCTTGCTAAATTTGTTGGCTTTTTCTAGGAAATTCTTGAACAACTTATAACCGTGGTTTTGAACTCTATATTCAGTCATTTGCTTTCCTCCATTTCTTTTGTTTGTGATCTGTTTATTTGTCTCTGTATTTTTGCTGCTTTCCTGAGTTGGTAGAGTAGCTTTGTGTGCTAGGTGTCCTATATGGCCCAGTGGCTCAGCCTCCCAGTTGCCTGAGGTGAACAATCTTGGTGCACCACTTTGTGGACTGTATGTACAGCCTTGATATAGTTAAATTTTTTTTTAAATAAATTTTTATTGGTCAGATTATTACACTTGTTTCTCTCCTCCCCCCCCCCCCCAATAGCTCCCTTCCACCAGGTTCCTGCCACACCCTCTGCCCTTAACTCCACCCCCCTCGCCATTGTCCTCATCCATAGGTTATATGATTTTAATCCAGTCTCTTTCTGCACCCCCAAACCCCTTTCCCCCTGATAATTATCAATCCACTCCCTTTCTTTGCCCCTGATTCTTTTATATTCACCAGTTTATTCTGGACTTCAGATTTTTTTTAAAAAAATTTTTTTTGTTGCCAATGCAAAAACTAAACCACACACATGTTATTTTCAAAACTTGAATGTCAAGAGCAAAACTCTTGCTATTAAATAATAATAACAATGCCAATGCAAAACAACAAAATGAGAAATCAGAGTTATGGACATATTAATATTTTAGCTACTAAATGAGTCTCTTTTGTTGCTGGTATAGATTTACTCAGAGTCCTTGGACTTGCTGCACAAGAATTTGCAGAAGACTGAAAGCTAACAGAGGCTAACGTGAGCAGGAACATGATTAAAAAGGTAGCTTCCACTTCAGTCTTTAATTTCTTCAGATAACTCCATGTTGGTACCTCAGTCCCTTGCGTGGCCTTCAGTTTTCTTCTTCCACTTTGCTGTCATCTGGGCAACTCTCAGTCCTTTTGGGTGAAGGGACACAGGACCTTCTCTGAGTCCATTGTGATGACGAACATAACACTCTGGTACCCGAATTGGCTGCATTGCTCCTTCTTTCCTTTCATTTTGAACCCAGGGTTTGACCCCACAACACTCCGGGCCTGGTTGCTCCGGGCCTGGCTGCTGCTGCTCTGGGCCTGGCTGCTGCTGCTCCAGGCCTGGCTGCTGCTGCTCTGGGACTGGCTGCTGCTGTTCAGGGCCTGGTTGCTGCTGCTCCGGGCCTGGCTGCTCCAGGCCTGGCTGCTGCTGCTCTGGGCCTGGCTGCTGCTGCTCTGGGCCTGGCTGCTCCAGGCCTGGCTGCTGCTGCTCCGGGCCTGGCTGCTGCTGTTCAGGGCCTGGCTGCTGATGCTCTGGGTATGGCTGCTCTGGGCCTGGCTGCTCCGGGCCTGGCTGCTGCTGCTCTGGGTCTGGGTGCTGCTGCTCCGGGCCTGGCTGCTGCTGTTCAGGGCCTGGCTGCTGCTGCTCTGGGCCTGGCTGCTCCGGGCCTGGATGCTCCAGGCCTGGCTGCTGCTGCTCTGGGTCTGGCTGCTCTAGTCCTGGCTGCTGCTGCTCTGGTCCTGGCTGCTGTTGCTCTGGGCCTGGCTGCTGTTGCTCTGGGCCTGGCTGCTTTGGGCCTGGCTGCTGCTGCTCTGGGCCTGGCTGCTGCTGCTCCGGGCCTGGCTGCTGCTGCTCCAGGCCTGGCTGCTCTGGGCCTGCCATTCTTCCATTTATCTAGCTGGTCACATTTTAAGAGCCCCATCGGTCCCTCATTGCTCTTATTATCATGTTAATTGTTGACTATTAACTACCCAGTACCTCCTTCCTGTGGTTTTGGATGATATATGTCCTTCATATTAGTTTTAATTTTTTAATTGTGGGAGTGGCAGACCAGTTGCTCACCTACGCCTCCATGTTGGTTTCTCATATAGTTAAGTTTTGATTGTTGTTCGTATCACTGGGAGGAATTAACCTTCAGGCCATTTGGCTGTGAGTATCAGCTATGTCTATGCTGGGAGAACTTCTGTGCTGGAGACAGCCTTATGGGACCAGACTTGCAAAATTTCAAAATCTTCTGTGCTCAGCGTGGATGGTGCAGAGTCTCAGGGCTGAGCATTCAGTCTTGACTTCCCATAAGCCCTGCCCTAAGAGGCCCCTGAGTCTCAGTGTCCCTCAGTGATTGCTACAAGCACCTCTGAGGGGAAGTCACTCTCGAGTTTCACCAGTTGCCGGACACTCCAGTTTCTCTCCGAATTAATCTGGATTTCCAGATTCTCACCTTGAACTGGGGTTCAGTGCAGTCAGGAGCTTCCATCTCTCATCTGCTAGAGAAACCCAGTGGTGCACTCAACAATCAGTTCTTTCTGCATGCATTTGTGTGCGGGCCTCCTAAACTCTGCCTTTCATGGTTCCCCTGAGTTTCCATGTGCTCTCTTTTTTCCTGACAGTCCATATTCCCCCCGTATGAGTCTGGGTTCCCAGCATCTCACCTGGAACTGGGGTTCAGTACAGTGGGAACTGGGGTTCAGTGTATTTGGGAGCTTCCAACTCTGTCCGCTAGAGAAAGCCAGTGACACCCTTAGCAATCAGTCCTCTCTGTGCACACTCATTCGAGAGCCTCCAGACCCCTGCCTTCCACAGCTTCCCCAAATTTTCATGTTCTCTCTCTCTTCCTGTCAGTCCAGATGTCACCATATGAGCTTGGGTCCCCGGGGTCTCGCCCAGAATTGGTATTCAATGCAGTCTGGAGCTTCCTTCTCTCTCCCTCCAGAGAAAACCAGCCAGGCACTCAGCCGCCCTTCCTCTCTGCATGCATGTATCTGTACCTCAGCCTTTTGCAACTCCTCTGATTCTCCGTGAGCATTTCTCTTTCCTGCTAGTTGTAGAATTTCCAGTTAGCCAGCTTTTCTGTTGTTCTGGATGATGTCCATTTTGTCTTTTAGTTGTAGTTTTGAAATTGTTGTGTGACACAGCTGTTTAGGCGTTTATCTATCCCATCATCTTGGTTTATCAAAGGTCCACTCTTTTGATGACTGAGTAATACTACTTTGTGTATATGCACCACGTTTTCCTTATTCTTTGGCCTATTGATGGACACAGGTTGCTCCCATACCTTGGCTATTGTAAATAATGCTCTAATTAACCTAGGGGTGCACATATCTTTTCAAATTGGTGTTTTCTATTTCTTTGGATAAATAACCAGAATTAGAATTTCTAGGATATAAGGTAGTTATATTTTTAATTTTTTGAGGAACCTCTGTACCATTTTCCATAGTGGTTGCACCAATTTTCGATCCCACCAATAGTGTGTGAAGGTTCCTTTCTCACCACATCATCACCAACACTTGTTGTTTATTGATCTATTGATGAATATGACTTCTTGAGAGCTAACTTATCTTGCTTAGCCTGAAGCCAATTCATTTTTAGGAATCAATTGCTGTCTTGGAGATGGGAAGTGGAAGGGTAAATAAATTAACAGCTTTTTCTTTCTTCCTCCCCTTCATTCTTCCATTCATCTTTCTCCTTTCTTCCTTGTTTCTTTCCTTCCTCTCTCTCCCTCCCTTCTCCCTTCCTTCCTTCCTTCCTTCCTTCCTTCCTTCCTTCCTTCCTTCCTTCCTTCCTTCCTTCCTTCCTTCCTCTCTCTCTCTCTCTCTCTCTCTCTCTCTCTCTCTCTCTCTCTCTCTCTCTCTCTCTCATTTCTTCTCCCACTCCTTTTCTTTCTGTAATAGGAGCAGCCATAGGAGAAAAATTCATAAACTAAAACCACTCCTAAAGCAAACAAGCAGTAGCACCTATCCATGACTTCATTGGGAAAGTCCGGAGTTGCCCTAGAAGGCAAGGGTGGATAAAGATTTACACTTGCTGTCAAATTGGTGATTGATTATTGCTGCAGAGGAAGCTTTACCTTGAAACTATAGTGGGGCAGGTGGTAATACTGGTGTTGGGGGAGGTATATACCAGTTTCTCACCTCACCTGGGGTAAATAGATGTGTCACCCTGCTTCGTGCCATATGTCCTATAAAGCATTGGTACCTGACAGATGGCAGAAAGCCAGAATTCAATGGCATTCTTGGGTAGCAGAACCTTCAGTAATGATGGCGACCACCAACTATTAAGAATTAGCCCTTTCTCTCCCATTTTCCTGTGACTTAGTAAGCTCTGAGATTCCTATAGGTTCTGATAGAGAAGGAAGCTCTCATAATGACTGGTAATAAGTGTCCTGTAAGTTAGCAATGTGAATGCTCAGAACCAAGTTGAATGTAATTAAAGAGAGAGAAAGAGAGAGAGAGAGAGAGAGAGAGAGAGAGAGAGAGAGAGAGAGAGAGAAATGTGGTATTTTTTGTACCCAAGCAATTGAGAACAAATCTATACCTATCACAAATACATTTTTTTGAAAATGGAAGGATAGCCCTAGCTGGTTTGGCTCAGTGGATAGAGCATCGTCCTACTGGCTGAAGGGTCCCAGGTTGGATTCCAGTCAAAAGCATATGCCTGGGTTACAGGCTTGATACCCAGTGGGGGGAGTGCAAGAGGCAGCCAATCAATGATTCTCTCTCATAATTAATGTTTCTATCTTTCTCTCTCCCTTTCCCTTCCTCTCTAAAATTAATAAAAATATATTTTAAAAAATGGAAGGATAGATACATTAAGCCTCTGGGAAGTAGGGTGGGGGCTGGAGGAGCTTTCATTTTTTACTTAAAATGTATATGGGCATGTGTGTGTATCTAGGAAGAAATGAGAATAATCTCTTCTTTTCAAAACAAAAGTACAAGCCAATTTGGGTTGAGAAGAGGATCTAGAGATGCATAGCTATCTCCAAGGTCATCTGGATCAGTCCTAAGCCTGATGCACATTCTTTGGATGACTTTGAGCACCTGGAGCCCTAGATTCAGATATAGCTTTGAAGTGGATAAAATAGGAGAAATACAAAACTCTATGATCTCTTCTACTCATTATCCAATTTCTGCAAAGGACGTTTGCAAGTATAAATATTTTATGCTAGTTCATAAACTGCAATTATATGACCAATTCAATGCCACTTATTTATTCATTCAACATTTAATGAATATTTATTGGTAGCCTTTTATGTGTCAGTCACTTCTCTAGATACTTAGAATGCATAGAACAATAAAAAAATTAATTCTTCCTCGTCTGCCATTTTAAATGATCACTTTTTTGTGCCTCCACACTGTTGACATGGGACTTGCTGTTGTACTGTACTGCTTATCACATTGTATTAAAACAATGTTTATGCAATTTGGGTTGAAAACAGCTTTTATAATATAAAGGCAGAAAATTTGAAAAACAAGAATGCAATTGTTTACATAAAAGGTAGAAACTGCACTGAAAGAAAAATAAAATGTCCAGGAAAATGATAAAGTAAGGGAAATATTTGCAACATATATGACACACAGGTTTTTTATCTCTAATATGTAAAGATTTATTCTAGGACACTAAGCAGCAGATCAATAACAAGTTGAAAAATCTCCAAAGTATATAAATAGAATACATACTAGTTAATAAAAAGAACTATAATAGTTAAGTATATTTAAATGTTTAAGCTCATTAGAGATATAAATCTAAGCAACAAGCTATCAAATTAGAAAAGGCTCAAAATTAAAATATCTGATTCTTGTTCTCTAATGCAGATTTCTCAAGCTTAGACATTTGGGGCAGGATAATTCCTGGGTGAGGGGCTGTTCAGTGCTTTGTAGGATATTTAGCAGCATTCCTGGCCTCTACCCACTAGATGCCAATAGCATTTCTTTCCTTCTGTGACAACTAAAAGTATCTCTGGACATTACCACTTGTCCTCTAGGAGGCAAAAATCTCCTTGAGTTGAGAACCAATGCTCCAAGGGCTGAAGGAAAATGTGGCAATTTCCCCACTCATCCTGACCTCAGGTGCTTTTTATTTTATTTTATTTTTTTTAATTTATTTATTTATTTATTTATTTATTTATTTATTTATTTATTTATTTTTTACGATTTATTTTTTTTAGGGCCATGATCTTTTTATTTTTAATTTTATTTAACAAATATTTATTGTTCAGATTATTACAATTGTTCCTCTTTTTTCCCTCCATAGCTCCCCTCTACCAGGTTCCTACCCCACCCTCTGCCCTTAACACCCCTCCCCCCCACTGTCCTCATCCATAGGTGTACGATTTTTTTTCAGTCTCTTCCCCCACCCCCCCTCCCATTTTCCCGAGAATTGTCAGTCCACTCCCTTTCTATGCCCTAATTCTATTATATTCACCAGTAAATACTGTTCATCAGATTTTTTAGTCCCTTGGATTTTAGATTCACTGTTGATAGATACATATTTGTTGTTCATAATTTTTATCTTATCTTCTTCTTCCTCTTCTTAAAGAATACCTTTCAGCATTTCATATAATTCTGGTTTGGCGGTGATGAACTCCTTTAGCTTTTTTTAATTTAATTTAATTTAATTTTATTGTATTCTATTTTATTTTTTTTATTTGTGAAGCTCTTTATCTGGCCTTCAATTCTGAATGATAGCTTTGCTGGGTAGAGTAATCTTGGTTGTAGTTTCTTGCTATTCATCACTTTGAATATTTCTTGCCACTGCTATCTGGCCTGCATAGTTTCTGTTGAGAAATCAGCTGAGTGCTACTTTATAGGTAAATAACTGCTTTTAAAATTCTCGCTTTGTCTTTTGCTCTTGGGATTTTAATTATGATGTGTCTTGGTGTAGTCCTATTTGGATTCCTTTTGTTTGGGGTTCTGTGTGCTTCCTGGACTTCTAAGTCTTTTTCTTTCACCAGGTGGGGGAAGTTTTCTGTCACTATTTCTTCAAATAGATTTTCAGTATCTTTCTCTCTCTCTTCTTCTGGGACTACCATAATTTTTATGTTGGTACGCTTGAAGTTGTCCCAGAGGCTTCTTACAGTATCTTCAACTTTTTGGATTCTATTTGCTTTTTGCTTTACGGAGGAGTGTTTTTTGATTCTTCGTATTCCAAATCTTTCACTTGATTCCTGCGATCCTCTAGTCTGCTTTTAGGTCTCTGTATAATATTTTTTATTTCAGTCAGTGAATGCTTAATTTCTAGTTGATCCCTTTTCATATTCTCAAGAGTCTCATTTAATTTATTGGCCTTTTCTAGGAAATTCTTGAAAAACCTTATAACTGTGGTTTTGAACTTTATATCCAGTCATTTGACTTCCTTCATTTGTGGCCTGCCTCTTTGTCTCCGCATTTTAGCTGTTTCCCTGAGTTGATAGAGTTGCTTTGTGTGTTAGGTGTCCTAGCAGGGCCCAGTAGCTCAGCCTCCCAAGTTGCCTGAGGTGGACACTCTTGTTTCAGCCTTTTGTGGGCTGTGTGTGTAGTCTTGTTGTAGTTAAGCCTTGCTTGTTGGTTTCATTGGGGGGAGTTGACCTCCAGGCCAATTGGCTATGAGGATCAGCAGTGTCTCCACTGGGAGGGTTTTTTTGCTCAGCTTGGGTGGGGCAGATTCTCAGGGTGGAGCAGACAGCCTCGATTTCCCATCACCACCCTACCCCCTCCAAAGGCACTGTGTCTCAGTGTCCTATGGCAATGGCTGCGCATACCTCTGAGAGAAGGCTGCTCTTGAGTTTCACATGCTGTCAGACAGCCCAGTTTCTCCTCGAATGAGTCAGGTACCAAAGTCTCACTCGGAGCTTGATTTCAGTATAGTGGGGAGGTTTTGCTTCCCTCCCGAAGGAGAAAGCTAGCCACGTGTTTGCTGCCTGCCCTCTCTGTGCACTGCAAGTAAGCCAGCCCTGTATTCATCTGCCTGCCCTTTCGCTTGCACAGGTCTCCACACCTCCACAGCTCCTCTTAGTCTGTGTCCTTTTCTCTTTCTTTCTAGTTCTAGAATCTCCACTCAGGCAGCTTTCTGGTAGTTCTGGACAATGTCCACTATGTCTTTCAGTTGCAGTTTTAAAATTGTTGTGTGAAGCAGCAGTATAGGTTTTTACCTTATGCTGCCATCTTGGTTTCTCCTAGGGTGCTCTAGTTTGATGTGCTTGAAAAAATATTCTACATTCTTTCATCAGATTTATTGATATATAGAATAGACCCTCCAAGTGGCTAGCTTTCTCCTTCGGGAGGGAAGCAAAACCTCCCCACTATACTGAAATCAAGCTCCGAGTGAGACTTTGGTACCTGACTCATTCGAGGAGAAACTGGGCTGTCTGACAGCATGTGAAACTCAAGAGCAGCCTTCTCTCAGAGGTATGCGCAGCTATTGCCATAGGACACTGAGACACAGCGCCTTTGAAGGGGGTAGGGTGGCTGATGGGAAATCGAGGCTGTCTGCTCCACCATATATATATTACATTGAAATATATCCCTGACCATTTAGCCTTCTACTTCACTCTGGTATCAAATACTTTTTGCCAAATGAAAATATAGGCCCATAATATACATCAGATTATTTATGTGGGTTCTTCCATAATTTTTTACTGGCTTTCTTTTATTTTGCAAAATAAGGATATAATAGGTCAATTTGCAAGTTTGGTAAAATTCGTAAGTTAACTGAGAAGGGTCAGTGTTACCTTGCTGGTACTTAGAACTGTAATTTTGAAAGTTTTGTGAATTTGCAATTTTGCTAGTCATCAAGCACTATTGATCTATACTAACCAGTATATGGTCCCTGCCCCAAGAAGTTCAAGGGTTATCCTTAAAATAATTTCCTTTCTGGTATTAGGGTTAATGATTACATTAGTAATCTAAAGGTTACTAGCAATTATAGAATAAGAGCAAAGTAATTGGTAGTCTGGGGGAAGGTGCATTTCAATTATGCTTGAGCCAATCAAACTACTCCTGTTCCACGCTATAGGACATCTTTCTAGCAATAGAATATTTATGTCCTCCTGCTCCTCTAAACAGTGTTCAAATGTTATTTTTCTACACCTAAGAGCCATGGCACCGTTCATCTTGAATTAAATATTTCATACTTTGATATCACTGCAATTCCCATGAGAACAGATATTATTCACTAATAGTAATTTAGGTTATATGATACATAATTACATGGCCAAAAGCTCTTTTGTTTCATTAGTAACATTTCTTCCTTTATAAAAAGCATAGTCTGTGAACAGATTTCCCATTGTGTGTTAAATTCAGCTAAAGGATGAGGATTCTTCTTTGATTCCAGAAAGGATGTGACTTGATTTGGTTTCTATGAGTCAATTCTCATCTCAATTAAGCATCCCCAAATCCTTATTGGTCAGATTCAATCCCTTCTTTTCCTGCACTCTTCCAACTGGGTATTTGTAACTTGATTTAGTACTTACTTATTCTGCTAGTTATTTGCCTCATTGTCTTATTTCTGTTACAAGACAGAAGGAGGGACTCTCTTGGTCATCTTTGTGCTTCCTAAGCAGATAGTATATGGCTTGCACATAGGTCTCAAAATATTTCTGATGGATTGAAAGCAATTTCAAAGATGAAATAGAATTTACAATGCCCATGATATCCTCAGACCTTAATGCATATTTTTTAAAGGTATACATTTTAACAGTATGGGTGTGTGAGTGTGTTTGGTGTAACTCTTAAGTGAAACCTGCCTATATTTTTTTTTCAAAGAGGATTTTCATCAGCCAAGCAGCTTTCAGTGTTCTCCACCTTATCACTACCAGCAGTAAATTTCTTTGAAAATGCCAAGTGAGGGTCATCAGGCTAATGGATTTATCCACTATGATATTCTAGGAAATTATGCCATTTAACTTGCCAGAAATTGCTTCAAGGTCAAACACTGAAATATCTAAGTAGATTACAAGGGTGCCTGAAATGTTCTTTTTTTTTTTTTTTGAGTCTTGCCTATTTCTATATCTGTTTTCCAAATCTCGTTACATATTTCTACTTTCCAATGTTAAGATGTCCTTTCTTTGCTACTTTTTCTATTTACAATTAGGATCTGGCAGTTTTTTGAATTCTCAGTTATCTGATTATTTAAGAAAAATTTACCCTTGTAACAAGCACTTTTAAATATATATATATATATATATATATATATATATATATATATATATATATTATTGATTTTTTACAGAGAGAAAGGGAGAGAGATAGAGAGCCAGAAACGTCGATGAGAGAGAAACACCAACCAGCTGCCTCTTGCACACCCCCTACCAGGGATGTGCCTGCAACCAACGTACATGCCCCTGACCGGAATCGAACCTGGGACCTTTCAGTCCACAGACCAACACTCTACCACTGAGCCAAACTGGTTTCGGCTACAAGCACTTCTTTGACTCTAAGGAACAGGGAATAAAATCAGGAAAACAAAATAGTAATACTTCATTTGAAAATGGTTTCTTGTAGAGCAAGAGAATTCTTATCAGAAATCAGAATATTATCATCACATAGGTGCATTGATCTAGCTGACCAATCTTTCCTCTTAGTGATTCATGTGTAATGATTGGCAGATATTTACTTCCTGTTTAATTCCTGTTCAGTTCTTCACTGCAGACAGGCCTTCAATCACTTGGCCAGGTATGAAGCACAACACATGCTACCTGGTTCCTCTCTGGTGTCCTATTTACTTTGATAGATCTCTGATCACTGGGTTTATTAAAAGGAAAATCACCATCCTGAAACGACATAAATTATATAACAAAGGTCCCAGCTTGAGCCTAAGTGTGCTCAGGTATGTTTCAAAATGTCCTAATAGACTATATAGATACTACTTGAAGGCAAAGAACATCTCTTTTACACTTTCTGTGCTGAGCCTCTGTCTTCAATGTCACTTTTTTAAGCTTCTGGTTTGACATTTGTCCTATTTGATTTTTTAAAACTCCATGTCTAATTTTGGCTTGGTTTGATTCAGCAAACCTTCCTTGAATTCCTTACCCCATCTATTAGCCTCACTTTGGGGAATAAGGAGGAACAGCTACATGGGAGAGATAGAGGGCTTGAAAAGCTGGGAGATCAGAGGTCAGCAGCTTTTAGACCTAGACCTAGAATCATAAGAGGACTGAGAAATCATTTGGGGGGAGGAGTATTTTGGGATGAGATTTCACTCTCCAGCCACCAACCCCACTGTAGGAATCATTAGATTTTAAGGAGGGCACTGGACTTATTGTATGAATAATGGTGATTTAAGTCATTTATAGTTGGACTAGAGGCCCAGTGCATGAAGTTCATGCCCAAGGGGGAGGGGGGGAGGAAGACAGTGTCCCTCAGCCCAGCCTGCATCCTCTCCCATCTGGGACCCCTCGAGGGATATTCCATTGCCTCTTTAGGGGGATTGGGCCTAAACGGGCAGTCGGACATCCCTCTCACAATCCAGGACTGCTGGCTCCCAACTGCTTACCTGCCTGCCTTCCTGATTGCCCCTAACTGCTTCTGCCTGCCAGCTTGTTTACCCCCTAACCTAGGGGTGTCGAACTCAATCAGAGAAGGGGCCAAAATCTAAAATCCAGCCTAAATCGCGGGCCGAATGGTTTACTGAACAGTCATAAACTGACAATGCCATAAACTGACAGTGGAGTGCAGTGATGACAGTGCGGTGCGGGCCACATTGCAAGGCCTGGCGGGCTGGATTTGGCCCGCGGGCCTTGTGTTTGACACATGTGCCCTAACCACTCCCCTGCCAGCCTGATTGATGCCTAACTGCTCCCCTGACAGTCTGTTTGTCCCTAGCTGCCCTCCCCTGCAGACCTGGTCATCCTTAACTGCTCTCCCCTGCAGGCCTGGGTCCCCCACAACTGCCCTTCCCTGCAGGCCTGGTCTCCCTTAACTTCTCTCCTCTGCTAGCCTGGTCATCCAAACTGCCCTCCCCTGAAGGCCTGGTCCCTTCCAACTGTCGTTCCCTGCTGGCCATCTTGTGGTAGCCATCTTTGACCACATGGGAGCAGCCATCTAGTGTGTTAGTGATGGTTAATTTGCATATTATTCTTATTAGATAGGATAGAGGCATGGTACACAGGTGGGGGTCTGGCTGATTTGCCCTGAAGGGTGTCCCAGATTAGAGTGGGAGTTCCCTTGGGTTGTGGGGTGTCCTGGGCAAGGGGCCTGTGGTGGTTTGCAGGCCGACCACGCCCCCTGGTGACCCAAGCAGATTTATTTATCTTCTATAATTGAAAATTTGTAGCCTTCTGCAGAGGCCAGGGTAGGCCAAGAACTTGGTTTCCTCCATCACCGGGGAAACACAAGCCTCCTGTTTGCTCCGTGGCTGCAGCCATTTTTGTTGGAATTTATTCTTCGTCTATAATTGAAACTTTGTAGCCTTCAGTGGAGGCCTGGGCCGGCCAGGGTCCGCAGAAAGCTTGGCTTCCTCCATTGCTGGAGAAACCCAACCCTCCTGCTCGCTCCATGGCCACAACCATTTTGGTTGGGTTAATTTGCATACCCCCCTCCTGATTGGCTGGTGGGCATCGCTTGTGGGTGTATCAGATGTATGGGCAATTAGCATATTACTTTTTCATTTTTTTATTAAGGTATTATATATGTACATGTCTTACCATTGCCCTCCCCCAACTCCTATCCATGCCCTCGCCCCCCAGAGTTTTGCATCCATTGGTTATGCTTATATGCATGGAAGTCCTTTGGTTGATCTCTTATCTCCCCCATATCTCCCTACCCTTCCCACTGTAATTTGACAGTCTGTTTGTTGCTTTACTGTCTCTGTATATATCTTTTTGTTCATCAGTTTATAATGTTATTTATTATCCATAAATGAGTGAAATCATGTGGTATTTTTTCTTTCATTGACTGGCTTATTTCACTAAGCAAAATGTTCTCCAGTCCCATCCAGGTTGTTGCAACTGATAAGAATTCCTTCTTTTTTTGTGGAAGCATAGTATTCTATTGTGTAGATGTACCATAGTTTTCTGATCCAATAATCTGCTGATGGACACATAGGCTGTTCCCAAATCTTAGCTATTGTAAATTATGCTGCTATAAGCATAGGGGTGCTTATATCCTTTCTGATTGGTGTTTCTAGTTTCTCAGGATATATTCCTGGGAGTGGGATTACTGGGCCAAATGAGAGTTCCATTTTCAGATTTTTGAGGAAGCTCCATACTGTTCTCCACAGTGGTTGTACCAGTCTACATTCCCACCAGGAGTGCACAAGGACGGTTCCTTTTTCTCCACAACCTTGCCAACACTTGTCATTTGTTGATTTGTTGATGTTGGCCATTCTGACAGGTGTGAGATGGTACCGCATTGTTGTTTTGATTTGCATCTCCCGGATAATTTGTGACTTTGAGCATGTTTTCATGTGCCTCTTGGCCTTCCTTCTGTCCTCTTTTGAGAAGATTTTATTTAGGTCCATTGGCCATTTTTTATTTTTATTTTTTATTTTAAAAAATATGTATATTTTATCGATTTTTTACAGAGAGGAGGAGAGAGGGATAGAGAGTTAGAAACATCGATGAGAGAGAATCATCGATTAGCTGCCTCTTGCACACCCCCTAGTGGGGATATGCCCACAACCAAGGTACATGCCCTTGACCAGAATCCAACCTGGGACCTTTCAGTCCGCAGGCTGATGCTCTATCCATTGAGCCAAAGCGGTTTTGGCCCATTCCCCATTTTTTAATTGGCTCATTTATCTTCCTTTTATTAAGTTGTATAAGCTGTCTGTAGATGTTGGAGATTAAACCTTTATCAGCAATAACATTTGCAAATATGTTCTCCCATACAGTGGGCTTTCTTGTTTTGTTGATGGTTTCTTTTGCTGTAAAAAAGCTTTTTATTTTGATGTAGTCCCATTTGTTTATTTTCTATTTAACTTCCATTGCCTTAGAGGCAGTATCAGTGAAGAAGTTCTTTCGGCATATGTCTGAGATTTTGCTGCCTGTGGATTCCTCTAGTATTTTTATGGTTTCCTGTCTTATGTTTAAGTCCTATATCCATTTTGAGTTTATTTTTGTATATGGTGTAAGTTGGTGATCTAGTTTCATTTTTTTGCATGTATCTGTCCAATTTTCTGACCATACCTCAGAGGTATGGTCAATTTGCATATTACTTTTTTTTATTAGATAGGTTATTAAATGAAGAGTGGCTTTAGAATACTGGAGGACTTGGGAACATTTGAGTATTCTAGCGATTGCTTTTTCTTTGTTTTGTTTTGTCTTTAATAGCTCTTGTTAAAAATCTTGGGTTGGATTTTGATCTAGATGAAGAGGATCTAGATGAAGAGGAAAATCAAAGAGGAGGATGGAGAAACCCTTTTGTACCTCTGTGCCAAGGGGGTGTTTGAGAAATTTAACTCAAGATGTAGCACTGGATTTGATTCAGGAAAATACCAGAGAAGACTATAATTGAGTTCCTGTAACGTAATAAATTCTTTAATTCAGTGTCATCTTTTACTTACCTAACATGTCATCACAGTGTGCCAGGAAAATGAAATTCTATTATGCTTACCTTGAAGGGCTATGTGTAATGAAGTCATTGGCAAGCTCTATTTTTTAAAGGTAAGACAAAAATAGTAAAACTCTAACTTCTATATTTCTATTGATCACAGGATACAGATCTTATTTATTGTCACTTTATCTGTCAAGAAATTAGAACATATAGCTTAAAAAAATGTTAAAACTTTGATCTAGTCTCCTCTTCCTCTCCAGTAAACTCTCTGAGTCTTTTAAAAAGTCAAAAGATTGGGAAAAAACTTTTCTTTTGATGTCTAGACACTATTTGCTTAGAATCACAGCAAACATGTTTTGTTTTTGAAAAAGTAGTATGGGATATTTTTTTCAATGCTAAGATAAAGTATAAAATGTTAGTAGGAAAATATTAGAGTCTTCAGACACTAATACTTTGCATTTGTAATCAATTTTGGTTAAATACATTTTTTTGTGTTAAATGATAAATTATAATTTGATTGTGATCTGTGACGCATTCTACCAAGGAATAAATATACTTGTAAAATTAAATGATTTAATTTTATATAATTTCTCAAAACATTATTGATATATGTATTTTTGTGCAGGAAGAAGTATGAGAGCAAAATATAATCTGTTACTAAACTAAACATGAGAAATCACATAGTTTTCACATCAATATATAGGGTGTCCTCCAAAATTGTATATAGGGACTTTGAATATTGTATTGTGCCATAATATATTAAATATTACATAACTTTATATATAGAGTATCACAAAAATGTAGATACACACTTTGAGTAATTATAAAGGCAGTATTTATTAAAATACATTTCATTTTCAAAATTGATCTATCAACTGTTAAAGTGTATATACATTTTGGGGGGCGGGTCACCCTGTATATACAGTATTCCTTGTTTTCACAGTGAAAGGGCTATTGTGTCTCCTACTTGTCCCGTTTGGTCCTTTCTTCTTGGTTTGCATCTGAAGGCTGGTTTATCATAGAGGCTTGCTTTGGTGATTGGAGGCAACAGAGATGCCTGCGTTCATCTTAGGTCTAGTAATAATTAATGTCGTTTTCTAATACTTTTTAAAATCGAATTTATTTAAACAATACAATAAAATTTAATCAACAATATAGTTGCCGTTGTTTTCTACTACTTGTGCCCAACGCTCAGGAAGCATTTTAATCCCTCTGTTGTAAAATTCTTGTGATTTTGATGCAAAAAATTTGGTCAATGCATTTTTGAGGCATTCTTCATTATTAAATTTTTTTCCAAGAAGAAAGTTTTGCAAAGAACGAAACAAATGGTAATCGGAAGGGGCAATATCAGGAGAATATGCAGGTTGAGGGAGAACTTCCCATTCCAACTGGCTCAGTTTTTCAGCAGTGATTCTTGCAGTATGCGGTCGTGCGTTATCATGGTGAAGAATTACGCCCTTCCGATTAATCAGCGCGGGTTCTTTTTCTCTTAAAGCTTGGGCTAACCTTTCCAATTGGGCACTATACACTGCACTTGTAATGGTTTGGTTAGATGGTAAAAGTTCATAATGAAGAATTCCTTTAAAATTCCACCAAACACACAACATCACTTTTTCACATGCAAGTCAGGTTTTGGCGTGGGCTGTGGAGCCTCATTTTTGTCCAACCATTGAGGCCGCCTTTTCAAATTAACATACAGCACCCATTCTTCATCTCCGATAACAATTTGCTCTAAAAACGACAAACGGTTTTGACGAGAGAGGAGCGAACTGCAAATTGTGACTCTTTGATTACGGTTGTTGTAGGTCAACTCATGAGGAACCCATTTTCCAAACTTTTGGACTTTGCCAAGTGCACGCAATTGATTGGAAATTGTTTTTTGTGAACAATTTAAAGTTGTCGCAAGCTCTTGTTGGGTAATTTGAGGATTTTGCACCAAAAGAGCTTGAAGAGCTTCTTGATCAAAATTGGACACACGGCCTCGACCACTCTTGTCATCTAACGAAAAATTTTCCTCGCGAAATTTCTCAAACCAACGCTGGCATTTTCTGGCGCTAACTGCATCTTGACCAAGAGTACTACAGATGTTTTTTGCAGCCTCACTTGCTTTTCTTCCTGATTGGAACTCGTAAAGCATGCAGTGCCGAATATGCTCTTCATCCGCCATCTTCTTAGCCCTAGTTCTGCAACAAAAACCAAACCAAACACAAACTTTTTCAAGCAAAACTTGTTAATTGCACTTCACACGTTCTGTAGATACCACGTGTTTGAAGGTTATGTCAATACAAGTCAACGCCAAGCAAGATTTTAAACGAATGTTAAAAAACGACATTAATTATTACTAGACCCTATATTAGGCTGTTAAGCCATTATGCTTCACCCTAGCTTCAGGGAGGACATGACATAACAATTACTGTGATGATCTAGGAGTTTCCTATCTGTGCCCATCTAAGTAATTTGGAGGGGGACACCGCACATTGGTCACTGTTTTGTGTCTGGAAGAGTCAGTGAATAGCAAGCACCTAGACATTGAGGGGAAAGAGAGCAGAGGCCTGAACTCAGACAATTATTTAAACTCAATCCACCATGTGCTGAAAATCAAAGACCCACATGGAATTAGAGTCATAATTTTTCCTCTTTTCATAAGAAGAGGGAATGAGAGGCAATTTATTAAAATAAATTGTAAAATTTCCTTAAGCAACTGGGGGTGGTCGTTAGCTTTTTTAAAGAGGGAAATTGTTTTTCTATCTGTATTGTGGTTCAAGGTTATCTTTCATCTGGAAGATTTTGTAATTTTTCATTGATCAAGAGATTGTTGTTTAATTTCAAAACCAATGTATGCAAATTATGATTAAATTTCTGGGTATTTAATCTTTTGAATATCATTTAAAAATAGGAACGATGATACACTGAGATGATAATTACCTCATTATGAATAATTTATTTTTTAGCTTGAAACTGCAAAGCAAAGTTAATGTCGCTTAAATTTTCAAACAGATTCCAGTTGAGACTCCAGCAAGTACAAGTCAAATGCCTAGTATTACACAGTAGTCCATTCTCCAGGGTTTTGTTTTTCACGGTTTTCATTGCTTGCAGTTAACTATGGTCCAAAAATATTAGATGGAAAATTCCAGAAATAGACAATTCATAAGTTTTAAATCACATGCCATTTTGGGTAGCGTGATGACATCTCACGGTCCGGCTCGGTCCCTCCGGGGACTTGAACCTTCCCTTCATCCAGTGTATCCATGAAATTATGAAGGAAAAAGAAATCTGTATTAACTTTGGTGTCGCACCTTAAACTACCAAAGTTCTGGCCACAGTGCACGCTAAGTGCCTAGTTTAGGTGGAGAAAGCATTATTACATTGGGGGTGGAAGGCATGAACACAAAACGCATGCTGGTTGACGGAACATGTTGCACCAGAAAGCAGTGAGCCTGTAGGGTAGGGGTGTCGAACTCAATCAGAGAAGGGGCCAAAATCTAAAATCCAGCCTAAATTGCAGGCCGAATGGTTTACTGAACAGTCATAAACTGACAATGTCATAAACTGACAGCGGAGTGCAGTGATGACAGCGCGGTGCGGGCCACATTGCAAGGCCTGGCGGGCTGGATTTGGCCCGCGGGCCTTGTGTTTGACACATGTGCTGTAGGGAGACTTCAGGAAGGGATCCCCTGAAACATGTGACACCAAGCATTGACTGAAAGGGATGGCTCACAGATTCAGGAGAAGGTTTGGACTGAAAAATATAAAAATTATTAGAGAGAGATAGAAGAAGGAGGGAGAGAGATAGAAAGAGAGCGTATTTACTTAAGTGTTATTTTAGTTTATTATTATAGTTGTCCTATTTTATTATTAGTCATTGCTGATAAACTTTATTATAGCTGTGTATGTATAGGAAAAAGCATAGTATATGTAGAGTTTGGTACTATCTGTAGATTTAGGCATTTGTTGGGGATCTTGGAATCTATCCCCTGTGGATAAGGGGAGGCTACTGTACATTAAGTGACAAATCTCATTACAAAAGTCATATACTTAATGTTTCTTAGTTTATAATATTCATGCTAAAATTTCTCAGCTTGGGACTGTAAAATAATTACAATGTCCAAATAATGTTTTTCATAATACACATAATTCTTTTAGCCTTGCTGAGGAAAGGGCAAATAAATATATTCTGACTATATGCAGCTTTTTATATTTTAAATGTTTACAACAACTCTAAGAATTTTTAAGCTAGTGAGTGAATATAACCATCTTCTGATTGCAGATTTTAAATAATGGAGGCAATTAGAATCATCTGATGAGAATATTAAATTCTCATGTTAAGAGAATTTAATATTTGAGAATCCTCTGATGAGAATATTAAATTCTCATATTAAGGAGGGACCCCTCAATCCACCATATGTATATTCATTTATTTTACCCTTTTGTATTTCATTTAATTACTTAGCACTTACTGTGTACCCAGAATTTACAATAATTCTATGAAGCAAGCACTATTATGATACCCATTCTATTGAAGAAGAGTGTGGCATAATAAAAATAGTATTGGTTTTAGCATCAAACAGAAGGGTTAAATATTTAATCTACCACTTACTAACAATTTGGACATGGGCACTTAATGTATACTTATGTCTCTGAACCTCAATTTCTTTTAAACAAAATGAGGGGAGATACTATACCTCACAGGGTTATTGGGAACTTTAAGAATATTGGAATCTCCCTGGCCAACATCACTCAGTGGTAAGATTGCTGGCCTGAGCCATGTACCTGAGTTCCATCCCAACCTCCCAATCTTCACTCCACCCCCATCAGGGAGTGTGTAGGAGGCAACCAATGTTTCCCTATCACACTGATGTTTCTCTCTCTCCCCTTCTCCCTCCTTCCCTTCTACTCACTCTAAAAATCAATGGAAAATATATCCTCATGCTTTGGGTGAGGATTGAAAAAAAAAAAAAAAGGAGTATATACTGGAAAGCACCTATCACAGTTTTTGGCAAATCGTAAGTTCTCAATACAGTTTCATTTCCTTCTCATTCTCCTTAGCCTTGTGTTAGTTAGGACTCATACTTTCAAGTGATAGAAATCTACATCAAACATAATTTTAAAAAAAAGAATATGTTTATGCGTTTAACTGGAAAATGTAAGGGGTTCCATCAATGCTTTTTGAATGTCTTTTCATCTCTTGGCACTGCTTTGCACTGTTTTGGCTTATTTTCAGGCAGATTATCCATCCATTTCTTTTAAACTCATAATTGGCATTTTGCCAATTTGCATTTGGTCAGTTTTACAGGCTGGTAACTAAAGATACATATTTCTTTGATTCACAGTCCTTGAATTTGGGCTGCAAAGTCTTTGCCTTTAAGCAACAGACCAAGCTGCTTTGCCCATTGACCCAGCCCAGATGTTAAATGGCATCTCCATCTTGCTATTTGTTGGCACAATACAAGTAATATAATAGGCCACTCTTATCCACAGTTTCACTTTCCACAATTTCACTTATCCACAGTCAACCATAGTTCAAAAATATTAAATGGAAAATTCTAGAAATAAACAATTCATAAGTTTTACATTGCACATTGTTTTGAGGAGTGTGATTAAATCCAGTGCCATCCTGCTCTGTACTGCCTCTGACATGAATCATTCCTTTGCCAAATAAATCCATACTGTATACCCTCCCCTCCTGTCAGTCACTTAGTAGCTGTCTGGGTTATCAGATTGACTGCTGAGGTATCATAGTGTTTGTGTTCAAGTAACCCTAATTTTACTTAAGAAAGGCCCCAAAGCACAAGAGTAGTGATGCTGGCAATTCAGATTTGCCAGAGAAGCTGTAAAGTGCTTCCTTTAAGTGAAAAGGTTTAGTACAGTACAATAAGATGCTTTCAGGCCCAAACCGGTTTGGCTCAGTGGATAGAGCATCAGCCTGTGGACTGAATGGTCCCAGGTTTGATTCTGATCAAGGGCATGTACCTTGGTTGCAGGCATAGCCCCAGTAGGGGGTGTGCAGGAGGCAACTGATTGATGTTAGGGTTAGAGTTAAGGTTAGGGTTAGATGCTTTCAGAGAGACAGACCAAAATCACATAACTTTCATTACAGTACTAGGGGCCCCGTGCATGAATTCATGCACCTTGAAAGGAACTATGCGTTTTGGGTCTGCAGTGGGCACAGGGGCGAGTCTCAGCCCATTCTCCACACCTCTGCCCAGCCCCTCTGGCCGCCACAAACACTGATGGCGCTGGCTCCCTCACACCTGCTAATAGCACAGAGCTATTGGGGCTGGTGCCAGCAGAGGCTGTGAGCTGCAGCTGCTGCCCTAATTGCCCCTCAGAAGCAGGGTAGGTGGAGAAATCCTGAAGGGAGATCAGGGCCAGCAACCTCCACTAGCACCTGCTGACAGTGCCAAGCAATCGGGGCCAGTGCTGGGCACCAGCAATGGGTGCAATCTGTGGCTCTGGTGCTGGTAGCAGGTTTGAGCAGGACCGGCACCAGTAGCAGGTGCAAGTGCCAGGGGGGACTGTGGCACGTGGGAGCAAAAAATTTTCAGTAACCACCAGAGGCTTTCCCCAGTGACAGCAACCAGCACCCAGCCTTGGTCTGGAGCTCCCACTCACCTACTCCATCATCGCACCATGGCCAATGCCCACCATGTTCTGTGCTCTGCCACTTTCTGCTGACACCCGCCATTTTCCACTTGGGCTCCCTGGTGGTCAGTGCACGTCATAGCGACTGGTTGTTCCTTGTTTTGCCATTTGGTCTATTTGCATATTAGAGTTTTATATATATATATATATATATATATATATATATATATATATATATATATGATAGATATAGATATAGATATAGATATAGATATAGATATAGATATAGATATAGATATAGATATAGATATAGATAGATATATGTAGGTAGATAGATAGATAGATATTGTTATCATTGTTCTATTTTATTATGAATTATTGTTAATTTTGTACTGTGCTAATTTATAAATTAACATTTATCATAGGTATGTATGTATAAGAAAAAACATAGTACATATAGGGTTTGGTATTACCTGTGATTCCAGGCATCCACTGGGATCTTAGAACATAGATACCTCATGGATAAGGGGGGACTACTCAAGTAGGATGAGGTGTGGTGGAGATAAGTTAATCTGCCACCTGCCTGAGGCAGAATTCTAATGGAGTGTTACTTAAAATGCAGGTAATTGTGCCCTTTGTCACACAGGGAATACACAGGATAAGGTCCTTAGTGGGGAACTAAGGTATTAGTACCAGTTTTACCTCCTGTTGTATCTGCTATTCTCCCAAGTTTATTTACAATGTTTAGCTTGGAGCAGAATATACAGCACTTCCAACCTGGTAAGATTCATGATTACCTGCCTGTCAACCTTTTGTTTTGCTGGCTATAAGCAGAAAGTATCTTTACTTTCTTCCCAGTCTGCTTTCAGACACATCAGTTTGGACCACAGCATTTATTCTCCTGATAAGCAGTTAGTCAAGGTCAAAAGCAGTATACAGTGAAATCCAATATCCTGAAGTAGTTATATCAAGTTTCTAAACTTTGGTCAGCCCAATATCTGAATCCTAAGATTCAATATGGGGTGTTTAATAAGCTACTGTAAAATCGAGCATGCCAATTTCACAGCTGGAGGCAGAAGAAACTAGTGTCCCACATTCCAATTGCAATCAGCAATTCTGCTTTTGGGATCTGTTACTTTCCAATACCGATCTTCTAGATATCAAAACTAATTTTATGAAGAGTATTTGTGTTCCAAGGGACAGAAAACTCAATTCCAACTTGTTTGTATTTCTTGATTCACATAATGAAGATGTTCCAAAAATGGTTGAATTTAAAAGTTCAAGTCATAAGAATGCTGTCTCTCTCTAAGCAAATGATCAATTGAAAGACAGAATGAGATCCTGGCTGGGTAGCTCAGTTGATTAGAACATCGTCCTGGTACACCAAGGTTATGGGTTAGATCCCCGGTCAGGGCACATACAAGCATCAACCAATAAATGCTTGAGTAAGCAGAACAACAAATATCTGTTTCTCTCTCTCAAAAAAAAATTAAAAATACAGAATAATAGAGTTAAACACTGTGTTTTGTTAAAGCAGAAGTGATAAGAATATAAGGAAAAATAAAATGTACCCTTTCTTTAAAAAGTTTCTAGTATAGTGGAAGACATTGAGTGGGAGCAAAATATGCCACTTTGACATATTTATTATTTTGAATTAAAATTACTTAAGAAACAGCCAGTGCGTAAAAAGAAAATCACTCATGCCCTCCTTTGTCTCCCTGGAAAAAGGACATAACTCTCCCATGTGAAAGGTACCTGCCCTGTACCAAAAGGGTAAAAGGCATTCTTATCACCAAAGATTGGGTATTTAGGGCTAAGAAGTCTATCCAAACAAATTTTGTCACTTTTCATCAGTTTATAACTCTAAGCCTAACCCCTTTATTTTGTCAATTCTTCACAAATTATTGTTTCTTTGTCTAAATGGTATAAAAGCTGCATTTTGGTCACTTCCTTGAGTATATATTTCTATGAGCTCCCATACATACAAAATTAAATTTGTTTTTCTTTTGTTAATCTATCTTTTGTCAATGTAATTATTAGGCCTGTCAAAGAACCTAGAAGGGAAGAAGGGACAATTTTTTCTCTCCTACAACACATACATATAGACAGTTCAGTCTATAAAACCTTAAGGAAGAAGAGCATAAGAAATAGTCTTTGAAAAGGAAGACAAATTGAGAAAGAGGTAGAGTTTTCCTGGAAGCATGTACAGTTGTAAAGAGAAGAATTATCTATGGTTCATATATAATTCAATTGTACAGACATTTAGTGTATATTAGTTTGCAGATAGACACAGATATATACACATGTTTGAGGCCAAGTATCAATGTATTGGTGAAACACTAAAATCTGGTATCTTAATTGATTGAGTCATCCAGTAAGGTGGGCTGCCTATGTTGTGCTGGATGCTATTTTCTTTGAAGCCTCACTGAGTATTTGGATAAACCTTTCATAGAAGTTGGTAGTTTTTATAACAAGCAGGATTTTAAAAATAGTCTTTAATCCACCGATATGAGGCTGCCTCCTAAACTGAAATGCTAAATTTTGTTTTATTTTTGCTGTAATCTCCCCCACTTTCATTTAAACATATTTCTTTTAATCATAAAAATGATGGCCAAATTCATTTGGCAACATCTTCAGAATTCTCATTAGCAAAACAAGGAACATTTTCATAGACTTGATTGAAAGAAAAGATGAACACTCCTATATCTATCCTTGAAAGGAAAGATAAAAGTCTGCTCTCCAATTGATGAAGGCAGACAACTGAGTTTCACTGATCTTCCTCTTCTCTTTTCTGAAAGAGTTGTTTCCCTTTCCCTCAGTTTGCTTCCTTCTACCAAATAGTAACAACGAGTTATTCTATAGATGAAAACTGAACAGCCAGGATCTGAGCTGAGCAGAAGGGCAGGGGCCTCCCGATGTAATATTATACATAGCTGTTAACTACAGCTTGGCTTTTTGCTCACATTTCTTTGTGGCCAACAAATAAATGATACAATCTTGAGAAAGCTTTCAGAATGTCCCAGAGGGCTGCCTTAGAAAACATCAAATCTCCATTGAATTAAAGAAAGAAAGCAATTCCTGTCCATGCAAAAGACAGAGAGGGTAGAACAGTGTGTTGACCACTATGGGATTTTAAGAGTATCTGCAGGGGGAGGATCTGTTTCCCTGGGGTACATTCCAAGTTTTATTTCATGGGTGATATCTACTGATGTCATTCTGTCTTTTGTAAAGAAGCAAGCCACCTTACTATTGACTTATGAATCTGAAGAAAAAAGGCAGGAAAATATAAAGCCACAGGATGCTTTCTACTTGTCACTTCTCCATGGATTTGGTATCAAAATGAAGATAACATTTATCTTGGGAATCACTTTGAATAATTTAGAAATAATATTGAATGATTAACAGCTCATATGTTGTCATTCCTGCTCTGACCTGTTCTCATATGATATAACATTATTATACATTGTGTTTCATCCCAAAGGATCCCAAAGTGGTTTACAATCACAGCATACTTTTTAAATCAGTCCAGGTCTCCTGGTTGAACAATGTATTTGGGATTACAGAATTATAACTTCCTTGGCAGACCCATGCATAATTCACTAGGAGTATCTGCAATACAAAAAAAAATCCGTTTATATATAATTCTTAATAATGGAAAAAATCACTGCCTTAAATTGTATGTATGTCAAATAGAGGGAGATGGTGAAACATCCATGCTTAGTAAGAAGACAGAACTTGTGTAAAACTAAGGGAAAAAGGTCGCTGTTCTGCTACCATCAGGGATAGGTTTGTAAAGGATTGTAAAGGGGACTGGTGCACATAGCAAATGACATGGTTTCTGTATCTGGATCCACCAGCAAGTTATAATGCATCGCCACCCACTACAGAACTCGAACTACCACGCACACTGTGAAAGGACTTGCTGAAGATGTGCTAGTCATGCCACTACATGAGCCAGACGAAGCATTCTGACTGCTTATCTGCTGCTACTCAAACTCTCTGTATTAAATTAGGTGCTTCCATTCATTTGCTTCCTTTTCATAGACTGACAGGCATTAAGGAAAAAAGGAAAGCAGATGAAACTTAACACAATCAGTTGGTGTGTGAGCCCTTGCAGAGCACATCTGCTAAGGAAACATCCTTATAATGTAAACTTCAGTATTACAAAACCAGTGTTCTCAAAACAGCCTGGTAGTGGCATAAGAAAAGATATATAGATCAATGGATAAGAACAGAGAACCCAGAAATCGACCCAAACCACTATGCTCAATTAACATTAGACAAAAGAGGCAAGAACATACAATAGAGTCAAGACAGTCACTTCAATAAATGGTGTTGGGAAAATTTGACAGATACATGCAAAAAAAAAAAATGAAACTAGACCATCAACTTTAACCATACACAAAAATAAACTCAAAATGGATACAGGACTTAAACATAAGATGGGAAACCATAAAAATACTAGAGGCATCCACAGGCAGCAAAATCTCAGACATATGCCGAAAGAACTTCTTCACTGATACTGCCCCTAGGGAAATGGAAACTAAAGAGAAAATAAACAAATGGGACTATATCAAAACAAAAAGCTTTTTTACAGCAAAAGAAACCATCAACAAAACAACAAGAAAGCCCACTGTATGGGAGAACATATTTGCAAATGTTATCACTGATAAAGGTTTAATCTCCAACATCTACAGACAGCTTATACAACTAAATAAAAGGAAGATGAATGATCCAATTAAAAAATGGGCAATGGACCTAAATAGAATATTTTCAAAAGAAGACAGAAGGAAGGCTAAAAGGCACATGAAAACATGCTCAAAGTCACTAATTATCCGAGAGATGCAAATCAAAACAACAATATGGTACCATCTCACACCTGTCAGAATGGCCAACATCAACAAATCAACAAACGACAAGTGTTGGTGAGGTTGTGGAGAAAAAGGAACCCTTGTGCACTGCTGGTGGGAATGCAGACTGGTGCAACCACTGTGGAGAACAGTGTGAAGTTTCCTCAAAAAACTGAAAATGGAACTCCCATTTGACCCAGTGATCCGACTTCTAGGAATATATCCCAAGAAATCAGAAACACCAATCAGAAAAGATATATGGGATTGTGGATGTTAGGGGAAGAGATCAAAGGACTTGTATGCATGCATATAAGACTAACCAATGAGCACAGACATCAAGGGGGTGAGAGCATGAGTGGATAGGATGGGGGGTGGGGTGGGCAATGGGAGGATAAGGATACATATGTAATACTTTAGTCAATAAAGAAAGAAAAAAAAAGACAGGATATATGCATCCCTAAGTTCATAGCAGCACAATTTACAATAGCTAAGATTTGGAAATAGCCTAAGTGCCCATCAGCAGATGAATGGATCAGCAGTCGCCAACCAGTGGTCTGAAAGGTTGGCTGCGGGGAGCGGTTATAGGTTAAGCCTTGGACTGACCTGCTGGCAAAGTCGCAAACAAATCCCAGCTTAGAGGGCACAGTCTTCTAAGCATAATTAAGTTTGATATTGTGAGTGCTCCCTAGATCTTTCCAGGGTAGCTAATGGGCTGTGGAAGGGGCAGCAAAGGTTGCCAAAACAAGTGAAACTTACAAGAATATTGTAAATTACCTTGTTTATCCCTGAGTATAAATAAAGCATCAGCTTTGCAGTCTGGATCTGTACTGTAGCCTCAGCAAGGTGCAGAAGATCCACCTAGACCCAGCTTATTCTCTTTGTCTGTCTATTCTTCATCCTTCACCGGCCCTCTCTCAGGCTCACTGAACCCTTGGCTGTGCTGGAGCAGCACAGTTGGCGACCACTGAATTATAAAACTTAATTATGCTTACACATCTACACAATGAAATATTATGCTGCTGTACAAAAAGAAGTAATTCTTACCATTTGCAACAGCATGGATGGACCTGGAGAGCATTATGTTAAGCAAAATAAGCCAGTTGGAGAAAGATAAATGTCACATGATCTCACTCATTTGTAGAATACAATGAACAACATAAACTGATGAACAAAAATAGAACCAGAGGGCAAAAACACTTAAAATATAATAGAAGTAATTCTGTTATTTACAGATTTTTAAGATTTCTTACAACGTTTGTGATATTATACTATGTTAGTACAGTTTGGGTAATATTATCAATAGTATACTTTAAATATTTTTTTCTCGAAATATTAATGTTTATGCATGTAAATGGCTAATTATTTTGTATCTACAATCTGGTATTATATTTACGTTGTATATTGTAAAAACAAAAAATAAATAAATAAATCCAAAAAATAAAGTAAGGGATCCTAGTAGTTTATTTTGTAGCTAATTGTGTGTGAGGTGCTATTTATTTTTCATGCTATATAAACCATCTCTTGTTGCTTATCAAATCACCCCAACCTTCAAAGCCTTACAACAAACATATGTTACCTTATTTTCTCAGTTTCTGTGTCATGAACTGGTGTGCAGCTCACCTGTGTGTCTCTGGCTCAAGGTTTCTCTTAAGGCTCCCATCCAGTGCCTGCTTGGGCTGCCATCATCTCAAGGTTCAATTGGGAGAGAGCCCATATTTAAGTTCACCCACATGGTTGTTGACAGGCCCAGGTCCTCGCTTGGTTTTTGCCTGGGGACATCCTTTCCTAACCATGTGGGCCTCTCCATGATGCCACCCACAGAATGGCAGCTGGCTTCCCTTGGAGCAAAAGAATGAAAGAGGGAGCCCAAGATGGAACCCACTGTCTTTTCTAACCTAATCTCAGAGGTAGCATCTCATCACTTCTGGCATATTTTATATGTTGAAAGAAAGTCAGTACATCCACCTGCCACCCAAGAGAAGGGAGTTACAGTAGGTTTGAGTACCAAGAGGTGAATATTACTGGGGACCTGCCTATCATACCAGTACTTTTAGCAATTCTTCAAGCATAGCACAATGTGGCCAATCCAAATTTTCTCTGAAGTCTATTTTGTTATCTTTAAAACTAGGGACCTTTGGCAGGAATATTCCTGCAAGACTTCCAGTGGGCTTCCCTCCCGCCACTGCCACCTCTCCTGTCCCCCCACCTCTCCTGCTGTGGTGGGCAGGGTGTGCTCCACCTGTCCCGCCCGCCCAACTGTGGGCCGCAACTGCAGCCACCATTTCCGTGGTCGAAAGCACACTGCCACCACTGCTGCATGCCTTGCCCCACACGTTCGACCTGCTGCTACCACTGCCTCTGTAGCCCCACCCTCACTGCTGCCACTGCCATTGTGTGCCCCAACCCATCTCACAGGTTGCCACCACCTCTGGGGCCGTACCCACTGCTGCTGTGTGCCCTGCCCTGCCCACCCGACCAGCTCTGCCATGGGTCCCCACTGCCTCCTGCCTCCACTGCCTTGGTGGTCAAGCGCTGCTGCTGCTGCTGCTGCGTGCCTAGCCCCGCCCCACCCCACCCTGCACGCACTGCCAGTGCTTTCCCTCCAGCAGCCAAAGCCACCTTGCTTTCCACTTTGTTTCCCTCTTCCTTCTATCCTGTCTTCAGTCTTCACTCCTCCCTCCCTCCATGTCTGCAAACTAGCTTCCAACTTTGTTGGGTTAATTTGTATACACACTCTGATTGGTTGGTGGGTGTGGCTTGTGGGTGTAGCGGAGTGATGTTAATTTGCATATTACTCTATTATTAGGTAGGATTGCATTGCACTTTTCTGCTGTTTTAGGAAGCTACACACAAATTGAAGTAGCCTCATCTTACTAATATATATTTGTCAAAATGAAAGATAAAGACTAGGGGCTTTATTTCCTTTTGCCTACTGTCCCTTCTTTTTCTTTTAAATAAAGAGGATTTTCTTTGTTTTAAGAGCAAGTTACTTGCCAAGCATATTGGTAATAATATCAGAGATTATTTCAGCTGGGAGATAGGCAGCAAAGTGTAAAAAAAAAAATACAAGGCAATCAAATTGGATGCATAGTATGGCCAGGTGGTCAGGTATTCACTACCACATAGGAAACTGAAAAAAAAAATTGTATTTTTGCTCTCTTAGGAATCTGTATGGAGTTAGCAGAGATGACTTTGACTTTGACCTTTTTTTTTTCTTTTTTCTTTTCTTTTAAGGAACAAAAATTTTGTATATTTACCGGCGTGAGAAAAGATAGAAGTGATGTGAAAAAACAAGTATTTTTTATTTATGATATATATTTTTGGTGACAGGTTTATTGAGATATAATTCAGATATTATACAACTCACTTAAAGTGTGCAATTCAATGCTTTAGAGTATAAAAACCACCTATATAGTTCTGCAACCATCACCACAATAAATTTTAGACCATTTTTATCACCTCCTCAAAGAAATCCATATCCTTTATTTTTTATTTATTTTTCAGTGCTCATCTGAGCATACTTTTTTTATTGATTAGAGGAGAGAGAGAGGGAGAGAGAGATTGAGAGAAACATTGATCAGTTGTCTCCTGTAAGTTGCTCAAGTGGGGGAATCAAACCCACAACCTACCGTGTTTCCCCGAAAATAAGACATCCTCCGAAAATAAGACCTAGCGCATGGAAAGATAAGATATCCCCTGAAAATAAGACCTAGCACAACTTTGGGAGAAAAAATTAATATAAGACACTGTCTTATTTTTGGGGAAACAGGGTAGGTAGGTGCCCGGGAATGCAACCTTTTGGTGTATGGGACAATACTTCAACCAACTGAGCCATAAGGCCAGGGCAAATCCAAACTCTTTAGCTATCACCTTCTAGTCATCCTTCCTATCCCTTCCAGCCCTAGGCAACCAGTAATCTATTCTCTGTCTCTCTAGATTTGCCTATTCTGTATATTTCATATAAAGAGAATCATAAAATGTGACATTTTTTGTCTGCCTTCAATTAGCATATGTTCAAGGTTCACCCATGTTGTAGCATAAATCAGTACTTCATTCATTTTTATGACTGAATAATATTGTAAGGGTATATTATATTTTGTTTACTCATTTATCAGTTGGTGGATGTTTTAATTTTCTCCATCATTTGGCTATTGTGAGTAATGCTGCTATAAACTTTTATTTACAAATTTCTGTGTGGACATGTGCTTTCATTTCTTTTGAGTATATTCCTAAGAGTAGACTTGCTGGGTCAAATGATAATTCTATGTTCAAGTTTTTGAGGAGCTGCCAGATTGTTTTCCAAAGAGGCCACACCTGTTTACATTTACACCAGCAGTGCATGATGGTTTTATTTCTGCCACATCCTCGCTAGCACATTATTATCTGACTGTTTTATTATAGCCATCTTCATGGGTATAAGAGTCATATCATTTTGATTGGAATCCCATTGATGACCACTGATGTTAAGCATATTGTCATGTGTTTATTGGACATTTGTGTAACTTCTTTTGAGAAATAGCTATTCAGATCTTTTGTCAATTTTTTATTTGAGTTATTTTTGGTTTTATTATAGAGTTGTAAAAATTAGTTACATGTTTTAGATAAACTTCCTTATTATATATATGATCTATAAATATTTTCTTCCATTCTATGTTTTTTTTTGTTTGTTTGTTTGTTTTGTTTTACTTTCTTGATGGTGTACTTTGAAGCATAAAGGTTTTTAATTATGGTGAAGTCCAATTTGTCTATTTTTAAAAAAAATGTTTTATATATTGATTTGAGAGAGAAAGTAGAGAGAGAGAGAGAAACATTGATCTGTCATTCCACCTATTCATGCATTCATTGATTCTTGCATGTGCCCTGACTGGGGATTGGATCCACAACCTGGAGTAATTTGGGGCTACACTATAGCCTACTGAACTACTCAGTTAGGGCTGTATATTTTTTATTTTGATATTATAACTAAGAATTCATTGCCAAATATAAGGTCATCAAGATTTATCCCTATGTTTTCTTCTAAGAATTATATGGTTATAGTGCTTGATGTTTAGGCCATTGATCCATTTTGAGTTAATTTTGTGTATGGTATGTCATAGAGATCCAACTTCATTCTTTTGTGTATAGAGATAGAGTTGTCCCAGCACCCTTTGTTGAAGATATTAATCTTTTACTATTGAATGGTCTTGGCACCCTTGTTGAACATTAATTGACCATAGATTAATGAGGTTTTCTTTGAACTCTCAATTTTATTGCAGTGATCTATATATGTCTATCCTTATGCTAGTACCACACTGTCTTGATTATTGTTGCTTTGAATTAAGTTTTAAAATTGAGAAATGTGCATCTTCTAACTTTGTTCTTTTTAAATATTATTTTGACTATTATGGGTCTTTTGAGTTTCTCTATGAATTTTAGAATCAGCTTGTCAATTTCTATCAAAAATCCATTTGGGATTCTGATAGAGATTACACTGAATATGTAGATTATTTGGGGAAGAATTGTGAACTTAACAATACTAAGTATTGTATAATGGTCTATAAACATGTGATATCTTGCCATTTATTTAGCTCTTTACATTTTTTAAGTGTTTTGTAGGCTCAGTGTAAGTCTTACACCTACTAGTAAATTTATTCTTAAGTATTTTATTCTTTTTATGCTATTGTAAATGAAATTGTTTTCCTTATATAATTTTTAGATTGCTCATTGCAAATGTATAGAAATACAATTGATTTGGTATATTGATTTTGTGAGAGGGATAACCTTGCTGAACTTATTTATTAGTTCTAATATAGTTTTAGTGGTTTATTATATTTTAATTGAAAATATGTTTATTTAAAAATACAAACTATATCAATCTATATCAATATTTCTCTAATTTTTTCCAACTTATTCCAGAGGTAATCAAAGTTAAGTCTCTTGCCATACTTTTCTCTATGATCATTCAAATGTGTATATACATTTATCTTTCCAAATCAATACATATACACATAACACATTTAAAAATATATATATATTTTATTGATTTTTTTACAGAGAGGAAAGGAGAGGGATAGAGAGTTAGAAACATCTATCAGCTGCCTCCTGCACACCTCCTACTGGGGATGTGCCCACAACAAGGAGCATGCCCTTGACCGGAATCGAATCTGGGATCCTTCAGTCCGCAGGCAGACTGATGCTCTATCCACTGAGCCAAACTGGTTAGGGCACATAACACATTTTTGATAGTTTTATAATTCCAAAGTATTGTGTTGATCCACCATTTTATTTGTTTATCTTTCAATGAAAAATTTATATTATTTTCTTTAATTTTTTGATTTGCCACAAAAGTCAATAATGCAAAATAACAACCTATGTATGTTCTTTCTACAACAGTCTGGGATTTGATTTTTCCCTGCTTTCAAGCTAACAAATTTGACAAACATGATTTCATGAATTCTGACAGAAGACACAATACTTCAGATCAAAGATGAGGACTTTATTAGTCATGACACTGCAAGCACCAGCATATTTGTGTCAGTCCCTCTTGTCCCAGGTTCCACTGGGAGATGTGATATGGGCCCTGATGGATGCTTTACATGCAGTGGGCTTGTCACACCTGATGAGCAATGAGCTTAGAGAATCCACCAATTCTGCTACAAGCAGTAAACAAGCCTGCTCTTTCTACTGGAGGAAGACAGTCAGTACTCCATCCCTCAATATTGCTTACTACAAACATGACCTAAAGAATGGAACCAAGTAAAGAGCAATTAGGCCCTTATGTTTTTTAGCATACAGAGCAAGAGGTCAGGGTTATAAGAGATCCAGGGAGGACTATTTCTCCCAACAACCACATACAGTTAATTTTTATTTCTTAGGTTATATTCCCAAGAGTGAAATCTCTTGGTTAAATGATACATGTACATATGTATATATATTTAAGTGGATGTTGCCAGATTTCTTCTTTAAAAGGTTGCAGAAATTTACATTCTCATCAGTAACAATGGTGTATGCCCATTTCCAAAAACATTCCCAACATTGAATGTTATGACTTTGCCTGCTAGAGATGTCAAATACATTTTCATTTTTAGTGGACAATTACCTCTTTTCTCAAATACATCTTCAAAATTGTATTAGTTAAAAAAGCTTTGGTTGCAAGTTTCAAAGTATCTGGTTATAAGAGTAGCTTAAGTAATAAAGACAATCTCATGTCACAAGATGCCTATATGTAAGTAGGCCGTCCTTTGTAAGTAGCATATTCATGGTTGCAAGATATTTGCTACAGCTCTGGACATCATGTTGACACTAAAGGCAGATAAAAAAAGGAGACAGGCAACAATAGCCATGTCTTTTTTTTTTAATTAAAGAAAACAAAACAAAGAAAACTCTTTAAGAAACCATATC
Source organism: Pipistrellus hanaki (assembly GCF_964339955.1). Taxonomy (NCBI): domain Eukaryota; kingdom Metazoa; phylum Chordata; class Mammalia; order Chiroptera; family Vespertilionidae; genus Pipistrellus; species Pipistrellus hanaki. The sequence goes on along the minus strand of NC_140524.1, from coordinate 59,024,865 downwards.
CTTTGCCATAGCCAACTTCTGGTTAAACCTTAGTGACCATATCTAGGTTATATAACCATTTCTAAAGACTGGAAAAGCAAACATTTAGTTTCTCTAATATTTGTGGATAAGAGGCAAAGGAGAACAGAGCTGGAAATGGCTATTGAGTTAGCCAACTGTAATGGTTAATTTTATGTGCCAATTTGGCTGGACCACGGTGCCCAAATATGTGTTCAAACATTCTGAATGTTTCTGTGAGGGTGTTTTTAGATTAGATTAACACCTATATTAGTGGACTTTGAGGAAGGCAGATTACTCTCCATGAGGTGGTGGGCCTTATCTAATCAACTGAAGTCCTGACTAGAACAAACACTGAGCTCCTCTGAGCAAGATGGAATTCTGTAGCAGATGGCCTCCATACCTGAATTGTAACATTGCCCCTCTTCTGGGTCTTCAGCCTATTGGGCTTTGGACTTGAATTGCAGCATCAGTTTTTCAGTGAGTATCCAGTCTACCAGGTCTCTCTGAAAATTTTTGATTTGCCATCCTCCATAATGATGTGAATTCCTTAAAATTGATCCAACAGGTAATGTAAATGAAAACCACAACTTCTATGTTGTGGTGACCTGCAACATTCCTCAACACTGCAGCATCAGCTCAGAAGCTGATTCTTGGGCTTTTAGTTTTCATTCTGTGGCACTGGTGAGTTCCTTTCCTTTCACTGGAGCACAGCTATGCTTTTAAAAGCGGGGCTGTTCTATTTTATCTAGCATTCCTAGCTGATTAGTGGTTGAGAAATTTTCAGGTTATCTAGTCTGTCTGCCACATTTGTAGAAATATAAATTAAACCTTAAATTTTTCAATATTTTTTTTTTCAGAGAAGCAATTCCGGTTTTCTCTTCCTCTTAATGACAAGGACCTTAATACATATTAACCCATTTTGCTATTGTTGTATCAAGTGTTTCTCTAAATTCAAAAATAGTTAATATTTTATTCTTATAATAGAATTTTAATTCATTTTACTGACAAGTTCTTTGTTCAGCCTTGTGTTTTTCTATACAGTGCTTTCCTTCCAGGTTGTGTTTTCTCTCTCCTCCCTCCCCCCCTCTCCCCTCTCTCCCTCCCTCCTTTCCTCCCTCCCACCCTCCCTCCTTCCCTTCCTTCTGCACTTGGTTACCATTCTTAAATGATAATTTAAGTGGGAAGAACACTTTTTTAATTTAACACATTAAAATATTACAGGCAGTCCTCAGTTTACATCGGACTCAATGTACATCGTTTCGCGGTAATGTTGCCATCTCCCATTTATTTATTAAAAAAAAAGTTCCTGTCATTTTGACGTAAGTACATATGTTTTTTTTTATTATTATTATTTATTTACCACAAGTAAAGGTCAGGAATTGTTATCTTTCTTTTAATTTTGTATTCTGTTTCACTTCCTTACTGCTGTGTATGTGCTCCATGTGAGTGACATAGGTGCTTACACAGATGGGTTCCTATGGATCTCAGATGTAAACAGAGGACCTACTATACTTTGTTTCCTGGTATTCATTATTGCTAAGGAAAAAAACTGCTCAGCCTAATTTCTTTCCTAAGGTAATATGTTTTTGTTTTTTTTACTGATAACTTTTTAAAAATATATATATTTTATTGATTTTTTACAGAGAGGAAGAGAGAGGGATAGAGAGTTAGAAACATCGATGAGAGAGAATCATCGATCAGCTGCCTCTTTCACACCCTGCACTGGGGATGTGCCTGCAACCAAGGTACATGCCCTTGACCAGAATCGAACCTGGGACCTTTCAGTCCGCAGGTCGACGCTCTATCCACTGAGCCAAACCGGTTTCGGCTTTACTGATAACTTTTATTACTTTACTTTTATATTTGATGTTATGCTTTTTAATTACTATTTGTCTAGATGTAGATTTATTTATCCTTATCTTACTTATTCAGTACTCAGAGTTTACTTGCCATCTAAATATTTGTCTCTTTTGATTTTGGAAAAACTTCAGTCATAAACTGTACAAATATTGATTCTACACAATTTTCTACTTTTTTACCCTGGGACTTCTATTAAAGGGATATTGTGGTCTTGCAATCTATTCTCCATATCTCGGTCATCTTTTTCTTCTCTTTGTATCTTTGTGTTTTAGACCAGATGAATTTTTTAGTATTGTTTTCTTTTTTTAAATTTCTTTATTGATTAAGCTATTTCATATGTGTCCTTATCCTCCCATTGTTCCCCCCCCCCCCACACACACACTCATGCCCGCATTCCCCTGTTGTCTGTGTTCATTGGTTAGGCTTATATGCATGCATACAAGTCCTTTGGTTTATCATTTCCCATTACCCCACCCTCCCCTACCTTCCCTGTGAGAATTGATGGTCTGATCAATGTTTCTCTGTCCCTGGATCTGTTTTTGTTCATCAGTTTATGTTTTTCATTATGTTCAACAAATGAGTGAGATCATGTGATGTTTATATTTCTCTGACTGGCTTATTTCACTTAACATAATGCTCTCCAGTTCCATCCATGCTGTTGCAAATGATAAGAATTCCTTCTATTTTTTTTTTTTTAACCACAGTGTAGTATACCATTTATAGATGTACCACAGTTTTTTAATCCACTCATCTGCTGATGGGCACTTAGGCTCTTTCCCAATCTTAGCTTTGGTGAATTGTGTCAGGATGAACATAGGGGTGCATATATCTTTCTGATTGGTGTTTCTAGTTTCTTGGGATATATTCCTAGACGTGGGATCACTGGGTCAAATGGGAGTTCCATTTTTATTTTTTGAGGAGACTCCATACTGTTCTACACAGTGGTTGCACCAGTCTGCATTCCCATCAGCAGTGCATGAGGGTTCCTTTTTCTCCACATCCTCGCCAGCACTTATCCTTTGTTGATTTGTTGATGATACCACATTGTTGTTTTGATTTGCATCTCTTAGATAATTAGTGACTTTGAGCATGTTTTTATATGCCTTTTGGCCTTCCTTCTGTCTTCTTTTGAAAAGTATCTATTTAGGTCCATTGCCCAGTTTTTGATTGGGTTGTTTATCTTCCTTTTGTTAAGTTGTATGAGTTCCCTGTAAATGTTGGAGATTAAACCCTCATCAGTGATAACATTGGCAAATATGTCTTGAGAATAGTGGCTTTATAATACAGCTTGATATCTGATATTGAGATCTTACATACTTTGTTTTTCTTTATCAGGATTGCTGCATTTATTCAGGGTCTTTCTTTATTCTTGATGAATTTTTGAAAAGTTTGTTCTAGGTATCTGAAATATGCTATTGGTTTTTTAATGGAGAGTGCTTTGAATATATAGATTGCTTTGGGTAGTATGGACATTTTAATGATGTTGATTCTACCAATCCATGAACACATTATGTTTTTCCATCTGTATATGTCTTCCTCTATCTCTTTTTTCAATGTCCTGTAGTTTTCTGTGTATAGGTCTTTTACCTCCTTAGTTAAGTTTATTTCTTGGCATAGTATCATTTTCTAATGCATTAATTTATCCTACTATTTAACCTATCTATTGACTTATTTTTTTTAAAGGTTAGATATTTCGTTTCTAGAATTTCTGATTGATTCTTTTACATCTTTGTCTATTCATATTTCAGCTCTGCTAGGTTTTAGACCCTAATTTACTGTTTTTAATAAGTTGTTTTTTGTATGTATGTGTGGTTTTTGTTTAGTTTTGTTTTTAGTATTTTATACATACTCACAATCATTGTCAGACTAGTCTCTAAAATTACTGGATGAAAAGAAAATGTCTTTTATATAAACAAACAAAAAGAGTCTGTACATTATGCCTCTCACCTCTAGTTTTGTGGTTTCTTTGAGCTATATCTGCAGGCAGTTGCTGTTTTTCTGTTTGTTTTTTTTAGCAGCTCTTCTAGAGTATGATAAACCCATCCCAAATCTTGGCTTTAAGCAATTAAGCTTAATCATTTCTCTTATTATTTCTATAGCCCTTTTTGGCCATGTTACCCTCTTGGTCATTCCTACTTTGTTTCTAACACCTAATACTACCAGGCCAGTGGCTCCAAGACCCCCTATCAATTTTATTTCTATTTAATTTTGGATCCACAGAGACATTTTTCTTGCTTTTGAGCTTAGCTGTCTTCTTAGTTTTATCTTTATATATTTTATCTAGAATTGCAATGTGTTTGGGACAGGGGACATAAAAAAAAATGTGACCTTCCTATGACATATCACCTTAAGCCTTTTATTTTCTTGACTATTTGTAATTACACTTTCCCCCCAAAAAAATACATGAATACAATTATTTAGTGTGTAAAAGAAAACTTTTTGGATTTTGGATAACCATTGTAAAATTGTTTTCCCTTGAAATAACTTTGAAAGACATTTTTGAAAATGTGTTATATTTTTCAACAATAAACATTAACATTTCATACTCCCATATTCCTTTAAAATAAAGTAGATGATGCTCTGTATTTTTAAGAGTTTTTAAGAATAGATCCAGAGATATAGAAGCATGTCAAATCTCAAAGGGAAAGGGTGGTGGTGGGTGGGTGGGAAGAGATCAACCAAAGAACTTTTATGCATATGTGCATAATCCAGGGTCACAAACAATAGGGTGGTGAAGGCCTGGGGTGGGTGGTGGGGATGAGAGGAGGCAAGGGGAGGTGTGAGCTTGAAGGGATCAATAGGGAGGGGGGATAAGGGGCATCTGTAATAGTTTCAACAATAAAGATTTAAACAAATAAACATAAAATAAATAAAAGTAAATGCTGATTCATAAATAAATTAATAAAACCCAAAACTTTTTATTATGAAAATTTTCAGTTAGGAAAGTTAGACAGCAGCCAGGCCTGGAGCAGCCAGGCCCAGAGCAGCAGCAGCCAGGCCCGGAGCAGCAGCAATTGGGCCTGGAGCAGCCAGGCCCGAAGCAGCAGCAGCCAGGCCCGGAGCAGCAGCAGCCAGGCCTGGAGCATCCAGTCCCGGAGTGTTGTGGGGTCAAACCCTGGGTTCAAAATGAAAGGAAAGAAGGAGCAATGCAGCCAATTCGGGTACCAGAGTGTTATGTTCATCATCACAATGGATTCAGAGAAGCTCCTGTGTCCCTTCACCCAAAAGGATTAAGAGTTGCCCAGAGAACAGCAAAGTGGGAGAAGAAAACTGAAGGCTCCGCAAGGGACTGAGGTACCAACATGGAGTCATCTGAGGAAATTAAAGACTGAAGTGGAAGCTACCTCTTTAATCATGTTCCTGCTCATGTTAGCATCTGTTAGCTTTCAGTCTTCTGCAAAGTCTTGTGCAGCAAGTCCAAGGACTCTGAGTAAATCTACACCAGCAACAAAAGAGACTCATTTAGTAGCTAAAAATATTAATATGTCCATAATTCTGATTTCTCATTTTGTTGTTTTGCATTGGCATTGTTATTATTTAATAGCCAGAGTTTTGCTCTTGACATTCAAGTTTTGAAAATAACATGTATGTGATTTAGTTTTTGCATTGGCAAAAAAAAAAAAAAAAAAAAAAAAAAAAAAAAAAAAAAAAAAAATCTGAAGACCAGAATAAACTGGTAAATATAATAGAATCAGGGGCAAAGAAAGGGAGTGGATTGATAATTATCAGGGGGAAAGGGATGTGGGGGTGCAGAAAGAGATTGGATTAAAATCATATAACCTATGGATGAGGACAATGGCGAGGGGGGTGGAGGTAAGGGCAGAGGGTGTGGCAGGAACCTGGTGGAAGGGAGCTATGGAGGGGGGCGGGGAACAAGTGTAATAATCTGAGCAATAAAGATTTATTTAAAAAAAAAAGAAAAGTCAGACATAACAGTATAATGAATTCTCATGTGCTTGGTTAATCTAGCCCCTCTCCATCAACATTTTCATTATTTTTATTTGTGTTAGAGCACATGTGTCAAACACAAGGCCCGCGGGCCAAATCCAGCCCGCCAGGCCTTGCAATGTGGCCTGCATCACGCTGTCATCACTGCACTCCGCTGTCAGTTTATGACATTGTCAGTTTATGACTGTTCAGTAAACCATTCGGCCCGCGATTTAGGCTGGATTTTAGATTTTGGCGCCTTCTCTGATTGAGTTCGACACCCCTATGTTAGAGCATGGCAAAAATCTAAGCTATGATATCATTTCAGCCATATTCAACTCATTATGTGTTTCTAACAGATAAGACTTTAAAAATTATTACCACAATATTATTATCATCCCAAGGAAAGTAACAGCAATTCATTAATATAATCTAATAGGTTTATATTCACTTTTCTCCAAAAATCTCAAACATCTTTTTATGTTTATCTGCTTTAATCTTCACCCAATTATTAATTAAAATTGATTTTTAATTAATAGATATTTTCCATTGATTTTTAGAGAGGTAGAGAGAGAGAGAGAGAGAGAGAGAGAGAGAGAGAGATGCAAGAGACACATTTATTGGTTGCCTCGTTGCCTCCTGTACTTGCCTTAACCTGGGATGGAACCCCCAGCCTAAGTATGTTCCCTGACCGAAAATTGAACCCACAACATGTTTGGTGTATGGGGCAACACTCTAACATACTCAGCTACCTGGCTGTGCTCAAAATCTCTTTTTAGATTTGGTTTGTTTGAATCCAATCAAGGCCACATATTGAAGTTGTCAGTATTCTCTTAAATCTATTTTAATTAATAAAAGTTTCCTCTTACTCTTTCTTTCCTGCATGCTATTTATTTGTTAATAAATCTGGGTCAGTTACATACTAATTTTAGCAGCAAAATTAGAAACAATTACATTTTTTTGAGAACAGGGTTAATGTTATTATATGTGCAAATCGGTTGTGAAAGGTCTAGGAAGGAGCACTCTGAAAATATATTTTGACCTATTGTTTAATATTAAAGTAGAATATTGTATATTAATTATACACTGTTGTGTATCAAATTATTCTAAAACTTCATAGGTAAAACAATGAACATTTATTATCTCACAGTTTCTAAAGGCCAGATATTTGGAAGCAGGTAGCTGGGTGGTTGTTCAGGTTCTCTCATGAGGTTGCAGTCAAGTTGTGGGCCAGCACTGCAGTTTCTGGAGATTTGACTAGGGCTGTATGATTCTCTTCCAAGATGGTTCATTCACATGGCTGTTGGCAGGAGGCTTCAGTTTCTTGCAACAAAGACCTCACCATAGGGCTGCTCACAGCATGGCCTGGCTTCCCCAGTGTGAGTGTTCTGGGAAAGAAGGGTCTAAGACAAAAGTCATAGTTTTCTTTTACCTAATCTTTTCTTAAAAGATATTTTAATTGATTTCAGAGAGGAAGGGAGAGGGAGAGAGAGATGGAAACAACCATGATGAGAGAGAATCGATTGGCTGCCTCCTGCAGTCCCCTACTGAGGATCGAGCCCGCAAACTTCTCTCCCCGCCATGTACCTTTGACCAGAATCGAACCTGGGACCCTTCAGTCTGCAGGTTGATGCTCTATCCACTGAGCCAAACCAACCAGGGATTGTTATGTAATATTACTTAAAAGTTACATTCCATCAATTCTGCCATATAATGTTGGTCACACAGACCAACTCTGGTACAATCTGTGAAAGGAGTATGAATACTAGAAGGTGAGCATCATTGGGGAGTACTTTGGTGGTTGGTTACTTAAATTGGCAGTAAACCAGAAATGAATGGATTTATCATTCTATCACTGACCTTACAATGTTATTTCTTTCCTTGTGTTAGGCTCCAGGATAGGGGACTACATGACAGTACTAATAGAAACCTCTGTTTCAAATTCACATTTTATATATGGTAGAAAGTACTTCTTTTCATCTGAATATTTCTGACACTGTATTTAGTGAAAGATGCATCTGTCTTTGGAATAAGAGACAATAACCTCTAAGGGCCCTTCCAAATGTACAAGCCTGTCTTCCTCTGAAGTGTTCCCAGGAAGAATAATTTTACACATAGGAGTCATATCATTAGGATCCCATGGCATTTCAGGGATGATCTCAGCACCAAAAGTGAATGAACTATTCAGAAAACACAATCATGAGTTATATGTTAGAGTTATTTAGGCTGTTATAGTTCTCATTAGCACAACGTAGTTAATATTCCAGGCATGCACTATTAATATTATTCCGTCATTATAGAAACAGGGAAAAGAGTGCTTGTAGTAATACCATGGGTTTCTAAAATGTCATCAGAATAAGAATTATGCATGCATAAATAAAATATCTGTTACTTTATTGCTTCTTATTTTAACTATATTAACAAGCACACTTACTCATATAAATTGAAGGCATGACTAAAGGTGGAATATGATAAATATGATAAAGGTGTAAGGAACATATTTTATTAATTAGTATTCACTAACTATTTTTTTCATAATTCAAATAATAAGACATTAGAACTGGATAAGATCTTAAAATGCTTATCATTTTACCCTTTTTAAAAAAGACTCAGACAAGTAATGATTTACCACAAATCAAAAGGTGAATTTGTAGCTCAGCCTTAACTAGAACTGGAAACAACATGCCTGCCTCATTTCAGGGATCTCCTAATACATTGTACCACTACTCAAATCACTAAAAATAAGACATCCTCAGTATCACCCTTGAGGTTTTTATTAAATTCAGTGGAGTTTATGAGGCAAACTACTATACCATCAGTCTGAAAACAAACACATAATTAATTTAAATTTCAACTTTATTTGAGACAGACAAAGAACACTTTATATATGGGACAGAGAATATATTTTGTCTCTTGTTGACCACTGATCTGAAGATATTAGTTGATGTATAAATATTGGGTCGGCAGCTAAGTAATTGCGGGTTTCACACATATATGGCTTCAGTTGAATTTTTAGGTTTGCAGACGTAGTACAAATGTAAAACACATTTTGTTATTTGATAGTTGGCTATTCAGCTGTTAATCAGTAAAAAAAGTTTTTTGATCTGTTTTGTAGTTTTCGTTTGGCGTTCCTTGAAAAATGGAAAATCAAAAGGAACATTTTCGTCATATTTTGCTTTTTTATTTCCTCAAAGGGAAAAACGCATCGCAAGCTCATAAAAAGTTATGTGCTGTTTATGGTGACAAAGCCTTAAAAGAACGGCAGTGTCAAAATTGGTTTGCCAAATTTCGTTCTGGTGATTTTTCACTCAAAGATGAAAAACGCTCTGGTAGTCCAGTTGAAGTTGATGACGCCCTAATCAAAGCAATAATCAATTTGGACTGTCACAGTACAACACGTGAGATTGCAGAGAAGCTTCATGTATCACATACATGCATTGAAAATCACTTAAAACAACTTGGCTATGTTCAAAAACTCGATACATGGGTTCCTCACGAACTGAAAGAATCACAGTTAACGCAACGCATTAGCAGCTGCGATTTGCTAAAGAAACGTAATGAAAATGATCCATTTTTAAAACGACTGATAACTGGCGATGAAAAATGGGTTGTTTACAACAATATCAAGCGGAAAAGATCGTGGAGCAGGCCAGGTGAACCAACTCAAACAACATCAAAAGCTGATATTCATCAAAAGAAGGTTTTGTTATCAGTTTGGTGGGATTACAAAGGAATTGTCTACTTTGAACTCTTACCACCCAACCGAACGATCAATTCTGATGTCTACATTGAACAACTAACGAAATTAAACAATGCAGTTGAAGAAAAGCGGCCCGAATTGACAAATCGAAAAGGTGTTGTATTCCATCATGACAATGCAAGGCCACACACATCTTTGGTCACTCGGCAAAAATTAATGGAGCTTGGTTGGGATGTTTTGCCACATCCACCATATAGTCCTGACCTTGCACCATCTGATTACTTTTTGTTTCGATCTTTACAAAACTCCTTGAATGGTAAAAATTTCAATAATGATGATGATATCAAATCGTACCTGATTCAGTTTTTTGCTAATAAAAACCAGAAGTTTTTTGAAAGTGGGATTATGATGCTGCCTGAAAGATGGCAAAAGGTCATTGATAAAAATAGGCAATACATTACAGAATAAAGTTATTTAGTTCCATGAAAAAATTGTCTTTGATTTTCTTTAAAAAATCCGCAATTACTTAGTTGCCGACCCAATATATAAACTCTCATAAACTAAATATATTGTATATATATATATATATATATACACACACAAAACAACAACTGTAGCTTGTGTCTTAAACAAATATAAACAGCACTAAATTTCATTTTAATAACCAGGAACCAAAAAGCAAAATTATAAAATTTCTATAGATTTTGTGTATATTCACTTTTTCCTCTCCTTGTGTGTAACCCAGCATTTTGAGGTGTAATTAGGAATTAGCAGGACAAGCCAAAATAAAATTATGAGCAGAAAGTCAAGATCAGGGAAAATCAGGATACAAGAGTTTGCTAACTCCTGAAGTTGAGCTTCAGATTTAGCTAGAAGATTCCTGTAAATCAAAGGAGAAAAGAAACATAGTCATTTTAATGATCCTCAAGGAAGCTTTTCAAGTACCAATTGGATCCTAAAGGAAATTCCACACATGGAGCTTTCTACTAAGAATACTGAGTGATAATGGGAGGGAGGGGGGTGGAGATAAGGATACATATGCAATAACTTAATCAATAAGGACATTTTAAAAAAGTATACTGAGTGATATAGTGAACAACCATTTCAATCTATAGAAAAGTCTATAGTGAAATTTTAAAAAAATATATATATATATTATTGATTTTGTACAGAGAGGAAGGGAGAGAGATAGAGAGCCAGAAACATCGATGAGAGAGAGTCATCGATCAGCTGCCTCTTGCACACCCCCTACTAGGGATGTGCCTTCAACCAAGGTACATGCCCTTGACCGGAATCGAACCCGGGACCTTTCAGTCCCCAAGCCGACGCTCTATCCGTTGAGCAAACCGGTTTCGGCTACAGTGAAATTTTTATTATTTCTTATGTTGGCCTTTGAAAATTACCCTGAAGTTAACACACATTTGGCTTGATGAAGTTTATTTGTGAAGGTCTAAGGTAATATAGGCTGTAGACTTACCATCCAGATAGTCTAGCTTAATACAAAAGTAGAATTTAAAATATCCAGAAAAGTGAGAAAACTGAATATCATTTGAATAATTACCCAAGAACATAAAAAAATATAGTTGAGTGCTTTCATCAGAGAACTATATATTAGTGGCTAACATATAAATTATTATTATTGATGTGATTATAAAATCTAATTAATTTCAAAATAATTACTAAAGAATAAGTTATATAAAAAAGATGTAATAATCTCAATTTAAGAAATCAGGTTATTTCAAAAAAAACATGAGGGTTAGTGGAGATAAGCATAAGTCTCTCATCCTATATAGAGAAGAGTAATTGACACATATTTTTTTATGTTTGTGGAATACAGATTGTCAACTTTTAAAATATAAACATAAGGATTTGTAGAATAAACCCAGTGGTATGCTGGGGCTACCTCTGCACTCAGTTATATCATGTTGGTAACATGAAATTGGCCATGGTCGGAGTATTCATACCACGCAAATCAGTAAATAGTAAACACCACAAAAATACTACAAATCACAGCCTTTGCGAATGACCAATTTACTAGAGAAATCTCATAATAATACTATCATATGCAATTTTCATATTACTAAATTAAAAAGTAAAAGACAGAAAGTGAACATAAGGAAAACTAGAGAAATGAGAAAACAGATTTAAAAAGCAATGGCACATTAATCTGGACATATTAAATACTGAAGCATCAAATAGCATGCCAAAATTAAGGCCAAGTATATAATTTGTTATGACAAATGTGAATGGATTAAACCCTTCCAATACAAGAGCAACTTTCTAAGACTAGGTCAGAGAAAGGCTAAAAATGAAGTAAGGAGGATTCCAATTAAGATGGTGGCATAAGTAAATTCAGTACTCACATCCTCCCATGACTATATCAACATTACAACTAAACTAAACAATAACTATCATTCATAACTTCCTGAAATCTAAGTGAACAGAAGTCCTACACCTAAGGATATATAGACCAGGCTACCTTAAGACTGGTAGGAGGGGTGGAAATGCAGAACAGGCTGGTCCCACACTCACATGTGGCAGTTAAAAACCAAGAGCAGGGGGCGGGGAGGGGTAAGAGGGAGTATCTTGGCTGCAGACATCTCCCCTGAGGAGTGAGGGAGTCTCAACCCCACACCAGGCCCCTCAGTTCAGTGCTCCAGGGCTGAGAAGAGACGTCGTAACTTCTGGCTGTGAAAACCAGTGGGGATTTTGTCTATTTGAGACAGAGCTGTTGGAGACCCAGGCATTCCTCTTACAGAGCCAGTGCACAGGCTTACTTGTTGAAGGTCTCCCTCTGAGCTCCAGTGCTGGGGCAGCAGCACCAGAGACGTGGGGGAGGAACTAAATTATCTGGCTTTGAGGCAAGGTCTTGAGGGTCAGCTTTCTCTCAGGCAAAAGTGCTGGGAGAGGTCATTGTTCCTTTGCTGAGCCATCCTTTTGTAGGCACAGGCAGGCACCATATCTGAGTCTCCATCAACCTGAGTCACACTGTTTATCCCACCCTGGTGGTTGCCTGAGACCCTGCCCCACCCAACTTGCAGGCCCCCTCAAGCCATTTCCAATGGCTTTTCCATACAAATGGCCCATCTTCACTGATGCTACAGACTTTCCTAAAATTTCTTAAAGGTTCACAAACCCCAAACAAATTGCATTTGGCCTCTGTGTGCCCCATACCCCTTGCTAAATGGAACAAGGCCCAGAACTAGCAGCAGCTGGCCTCAGTTCACAGTTTACCTCTCCCAGACACCTCCAAGCCCAATACAAGTAGTGGCCATCTGTAAATAGCTCTGTAGCTCCATGCCAGATAGCCTCAGGCAGGGAAAAGACAGAGGTTGGCTCCTGCACAGCATCTCCTCTGCCAGTTCTCTCAGCTGATTGGTTTGATGGAAAATCCCTCCCATTGATGTGCCATCAGCTATCAAGTTTCAACTATAACACGAGGATGCACACAATGCACACAAGGGTGGAGTGTATCTGGCTGGTGTGACCAGGGAGCCTGTGCCACTAGATCCTACAGGACACCTACTAAATAAGGCCGCTCTACCAAAACTGCTCCCAGTAGCTCTACCTAATACATAGAGAGGTAGTCAAAATGAGGAGACAAAAAAAAACACAAACAAACAAAAACAAACAAACAAACAAAAAACACCAAAAACAAAAACCACAACATGTCCCAAATGAAAAAGACAGTTGAAATCTCCTGAAAAATAATTAAATTAAATGAGAGTCAAACAAACCACCAGAATCAGAGTTCAAAACATTAGTTATAAGGGTGCTCAGGAACTTAAAACTTCAATAGCATAATAAAAGACATAGAAACAACAGCAGTAGCAGCAACAACAACAAAAAATGGTCAGAAATGAAGAATACAATTACTGAAATGAATAATATATGAGAAGGACTCAACAGTAGATTAGATAAAGCAGAAAATTGAGCCAGTGTTTTGGAAGGCAGGGTAACAGAAAACACCCAATCAGAACAGCAATAAGACACCAAAAAAATGAATATGGTTTAGGGGGCCTCTGGGACAACATCAAGTGTACCAACATTTGCATCATTGGGTTATAATACTTACAGGGTATTGTGCTGAATGAAATAAGTCAGAGGAAGAAAATGTAATATGATTTCCTTTATATGTGGAATCTAAAAACACAAAATAAATAAACAAGCAGAACAGAAACAAACTCATAGATATGAAGAATATTTTGACAGTTGCCAGATGGGTGGGAGCTTGGGGGGGACAGGTAAAAAAGGTGAAGGAATAAAGAACAAATTGGTAGTTACAGAATAGTCATAAAGGTGTAAAATATAACACAATGAATATAATCAATTATCTTATATAATAATAGGCTAATATGCAAATTGATTGAATAGCAGAACGACTGGTCACTATGATGTGCATGTCCACCAAGGGGCAAATGCTCAATCCAGGAACTGCTTCCTGATGGTCAGAAGCCTCTCCCACCTCCACGGCAGTGCTAAGGATATCTGACTGATGGCTTAGGCCCTTCACTGAAATCACTATTTAGAATATAATGCACTGAAAATAATACTATTAAATGTTATGAGGCCAAAAGTACATTCAGAGAAAACTTATTAGGTTTAAGTGCATTTATTATTAAACAGGAAAGAATGAAAATAACAGTTATCTCAAGAGGTTGGAAAAAAGAACAATCTTCCTACCCTCAAAAAAGCACAGAAAGAAAAACTGAAAAAAATTGGATAAATGAATTAAAAACAAACATTTATTGAATAAAAATACAGTTCATTGGTAAACAATTACAAGAGCTATTTCTTTTTCTTTTTTAAAAATATATTTTATTGATTTTTTTACAGGGAGGAATAGAGTGATAGATAGTTAGAAACATCGATGAGAGAGAATCATCGATCAGCTGCCCCTTGCACAGTTCTACTGGGAATGTGCCTGCAACCAAGGTACATGTCCTTGACCGGAATTGAACCTGGGACCCTTCAGTCCACAGGCTGATGCTCTATCTACTGAGCCAAACCGGTTTGGGCAAGAGCTTTTTCTTCAGAGACAACAATAAAATGGACAAACTTTTAGCAAGGCCAAATGAGAAAAAAAGCAAGCAAACAATGTAAATGTTGAAAGCAAAGAAATTTTTAACTACAGAAAAAAATATGTTTTTTTAAAAAAACTACATAAAAAATCTGGAAATATTATAATAGGTGAACATTTGGGGAAATACTAATTACTAAAATCAACTTGAAGTAGAGGTAGAAAACTTGATTATAATTGAGAATTGTAACAAAAACACCTTGTAGAAACCATCTGCCCAGACAATTTTATAATAAGTTATTTCAAACATCCAAATAACAGATCATAGAGAAAGAGAGAAAGCTGCCATAAATTATTTTACAAAGCTAGTATAAATCTCTTGCCAAAATTTGACAGCACGAAAATAAAAAACAACTGTCTAGTGCCGATTGTATAAGTTGGTACAAAAAATGTTAAATGACAAAGCAAATTGAATCCAGTAACATAGTCAATGAATAATATTGCAGATTAAATGTTATACCATTAATGGACAGATGGCTTAATATTAAGAAACTAATAATAAGTCATTCTAACATATCAAAAGAGAAAAATATTTCAACAGACATTTATATGTCTTTTTATTTAGAGAAAATTCAACAGGCACTTGTATAGAAAACCTCTGGCAAAATAGAAATTAAAAGACAATTTCTTCACATGATTAAAATCTAAAACTGACATCATAATTAAGAAAGGTTAGAAATATTTCATTAAAATTTAGAATGGGATTGGTTACCATTATTTCTATTATTTAACATAATATGGATGTGTTTGTTAATGAGTTTATAAAATATAAATATATAAACAAATATTTTAAAAATAGGAAAATTGTATTAATTGTAAGTGGTATAATTTTCCATCTGCCAACCCCTGGAGAATAAGTATACACAGTCATGGATTTATGGTGGTTCCAGTTACAATTTTTTTGACTTTAAGATGGCGTGAAAGCAATATACATGTAGTAGAAACTCTACTTCAAATTTTGAATTTTGATCTTTTCGCAGACTAGTTATATGTGGTACAGTACTCTCTCACTATGATAAACAAACTATACTCTATAGTTTCCTGGATAGCCAGTGTTTTTTGGATATTGTGTTTTCACATCCTATTATACTTACAAAATGCCCTTATGTGTCTCCTGTTTCTGGTGAGAAACAGAGGAAAGCAATTACTCTTGAGATGAAACTCAAGATAATTGCCCAGCATGAAGGCGGCAAGTCATAATTATATAAATTACATGAGGAATTCAACACTTTATTATAAAATGGAATTTGGGTTAGATGATTGTGCCCAACTCTAGGCTCATGTAAATGTTCTGCATATGTTTAAGTTAGATTATCCCATACCCATACTATGATGTTCAGATTAGGTGATTTAAACATCACTAAAATTCCATCTGTGTGTGATATGGTTATGTTTATTCTTTATATAAACTTTAATATGTGAGTGTGCATATAAAATATAATAAATGAAAAGTTATCTAATGTTATTAAAACAGTTTATAAAATAGATACACATGATCAAGGCAAATATTTAAATTTTACTAGTCATTAAAACTTAAATTAAAAGAACAATGATATTTACCCATCGAATTTTCAAAGATGAAGTGAAATATAGTAGTAAAGGAAGGAAATAATGTTAATAGTAAAGGAGGGAAATGTGAGCCCTTATATGTTGTGAGTGAATGCTTATTTAGTCCATCCAATTTGGAGGGAAATGGAAATATAATATTAAGACTCTTGATCCCTAATGGCCAACGGATATATGAAAAGATGCTCAACTTCAATAGCTATAAGGGAAATACAAATACAATGAGATAACACCACATACCTGTTAGGATAGTTATTATAAATAAGACAAGAAATACGTGTTGGAGAGGTTATGAAGATAAAGGAATCTTTATACACTGCTAGTGGGAACATAAATTAATGCAGCCAATATCAAAAACAGAATGGAGGTTCCTCAAAAAAAAAAAAAAAATTAGAGCTCTCATATGACCCAGCCATCCCTTTTCTGAGTATCAACCTAAAATTTTTTCAAAACACTTATTTGTAAAGGTATATGTACCCATATTTTCACTACAGCATTGTTCATAGTAGCCAAGATATAAAAACAATCTGTGTCCTTCAATGGATGATTGGATATAGATGTGGTGCATAATGTAATACTACGCAGTCATTAAAAAGTTGAAATATTGCCATTTATGACAACATGAATGGATCTTGAGAGTACCATGCTAAGTAATATAAGATTAAAAAAAAAAAAAAAAGACAAGAACTGTATTATTTCACTCATGTGGGATAATAAAACAAAAAAGCAACAACAACAACAAAAAACCTCCACAGACCACAGAATGGTGGTTACCAGAGGAGAAGGGGGCTGAAGAGGGTAAAGGGGGGTCAAATATATAGTAACAGACTTAAACTTGGGTGTGAGCATGCAATGCAATACACAGATGAAGTTTTATAGAATTGAACACTTGAAACATATAATTTTATTAACCAATGTCACCCTATTAATTCAACAAAATAAAATACATTTTTAAAAGGACTTTTGATCCAGTAATTTTACTTCTAGGAATTCTCCTTAAGGTAATAATCAGAGATGACAACAAATATTGGTGTTAAATATGTTCAAGCAGCTCTATCTATCTATCAAGATTACTCATCCTCTCATTTATTTAATATTCTTTTATATATTGGTACCAGGATGCATATCTACATGTTAATTACAACAGCAAATAAGGAAGAAAGATAAAAAGAATGTAACCAAAGTGTTTAAAAATATGAATGGCTAAATAAATTGTGGTGCATTTATTCAATAGAACATCATTTAATAATTCAAATTATATTTACAAATGTTATTTTATGACAGAAAAAATTTCTTATTACTCTGTAAAGTAAAAAACAACAACAACAAATGTACATCTATTTTATGATTTGATTTAAATTTTCTATAATAGGTTAAATAATTCATAGAAATTTAAAAAATATAGTTATTTTGAGTATAGAAACTTCATTATTTTATTTGTCATTTATAGTAGTTCAAAATATGGTATAATTTTACTATATATATATATATATATATATATATATATATACACACACACTTTATAATTAGAATGCAATGTTCATTATCAAAAATGAAAAAAAAACACACAGAAACAAATACTAGATCATATTATATCACTGAAAAAAAAAAAACAAACCACATACCATACTTACTAGTAAAATGAAATGCGGTTCAGGAAAGGTATCTTCCTTTGATAAATACTCAGTTTAATGTTAGAATGAACAATTATCATGTTCCTGGCATGAATCTAAGTGTTTTATATATTTTAGCTCATTTAAACCTCAAAGCTGTTGAGAAGCATGAGACTTGGTTGGAAAGTTGTAAGGAGTATATTCTGATAAAAGGGAAGTGTGTTTATCAGAATTTAGACTTAGGGGAGACTTAGGGGAGTGTCGAAAGCAGTGCCCCTAATTATTCCTTGACCTTTCCAAAGAAGCCTGTGCATGTTCAGACCCTGGGTGTTTACTGGAATCCTTATGCTTAATTCCTGGATACCTTTGCCTAGAGGACAATGTAAACATGTGTCCTCCCAAGATTACTCACCCTGCTGATTGCACCTAAAGATAAAAATTCCAATAAAGGCCTAACAAGGCAGGCAATCCAGGCTGCCTTGGCTATTAAAGCCAGAGGCCCCTTAGCCCTCTCTTGCACAGTCAAACTGTGTCTGAATAATCTGTTCATCTGTTTTTCAGGGGCTGCTGGTCAGCCCCAGCACACAGCAACCTTTGCCCAGAAACTGAAGCACAGAGACTTTAACTTTCCCAAGGTAACACATCTAGTAAGAGGGAGAGCCTAGACCTAATCCAGGTAGTTTGGTTCCATAGCCTGGGTTCTTAATCTGCATACTCATGTCTCTATTATCACACACACCAAAAATAACAACAAAAATCAAGACCCATGATGTAACCATATTGTATAATTGGAAATGAGTCTGAGATGTAGGGGCATTTTAGTTGAATGAATGTGCAGTCAAATTAAGTTATCTTAAATATAGTTTGTGGCAGCTTGGTTCAGAATTTGAAATAAAGAGTAACCATCTTAGTTATTCTCCACATATCAGTAGATAGCTAGTAATTATTGGTACATAATTCAAATGTATTATCTCAATAACCCTTACTTCTTTTATTCTTTCCTTCCTTCCTTCCTCCCTTCCTCTCTTCCTCCCTTCCTCCCTCCCTCCCTCATAGAAGCAATTCTCATATTTTTGGCCAGAACTTTTCTTTTTTAAAGGTCTCTACTAGCTCAACCCAGAGTCCACAGTTGATTCTTTATAAAATGTCCCCTATGTAGGCTGTTGCTCAGGTGATTTCACCAAACTTCACCTTCCCAGCCTTCCCCCTTCATCCTGTGCCTTCTCCCATATGTGACTCAGATCTGATTCTTGCCAATGAACAACTGTCCATCCTCCACCCTGGTGCCAGCCAGGATCTGACGGTCTCTTATTTAATATGCTTTCTTACTTGGACATAGGTTTGGTTCCCTTTGCTCCCACACCTGCACCAGTGGGATCACACTCTGCTGAAACCTACAGCAGAATATCCACCCTCCTCTCACTAAAAATACAAAACCCAAAACAAACATATAAGCAAAACTTCCCACCAAATGAAAACAGTGCTTTGTGTGTGTTTTCTTTTGTCTGAAAGCAAGCTGGTCAAGACGATAATTTTGTTGAAAATAGATAATAGTATTAATCTGCTCATATCACCGTAACAAATTACCATAGACGGTGTGGTTTAAATAATAGAAATTTATTTTGTCACAGTTCTGGAGCCCATTTAATCAAAATCAAGATGCCAGCAAATTTTGTTTCTTTGCGAGGCCTCTCTCCTTGGGCTGTCAATGGCTGTCTTCTGGGTATGTCTTCGAATGGCCTTTTCTATGTGCTTATGTATCCCTGGTGTCTCTTCCTCTTCTTCTAAGGACACCAGGTAAATTGGATTAGGGCCTAATTTGACCTAAATTACCTCCTTAAAAAGCCTATCTACAAATATAGTCACTTTGGGGGTTAGGGCTTCAACACATGAATTTGGGAGAAACACAATTCAATCTACAGCAATCACCATAATTACTTGTTTTGGAAATTGGATATCTGAGTGCAACATTGGATTTTTAAAAATGCTACAAACAGCCGAAACCAGTTTGGCTCAGCGGTAGAGCGTCGGTCTGCGGACTAAAAGGTCCCGGGTTCGATTCCGGTCAAGCGCATGTACCTTGGTTGCCGGCACATCCCCGGTAGGGGGTGTGCAAGAGGCAGCTGGTCGATGTTTCTCTCTCATCAACATTTCTAGCTCTCTATCTCCCTCCCTTCCTCTCTGTAAAATATCAATAAAATATATTTTTAAAAAATGCTAAAAACATCTTTAAGCATTATTTTCCCTATTTAAAAAATAAATTTCCAATAATCCCACTTCTAGGAATATATCCCAAGAAAACAGAAACACTGGTCAGAAAGGATATATGCACCCCTATGCTCATAGCAGCACAGTTTATAATAGCTAAGATTTGGAAACAGCCTAAGTGTCCATCAGTACATGAGTGAATTAAAAAACTGTGGTAAATCTACACAATGGAATACTACACTGCTATAAAAAAGAAAGAACACTTACCATTTGCAACTGCCTTGATGGACCTGGAGAGCATTATGCTAAGTGAAATAAGCCAATCAGAGAAAGATAAATATCACATGATCTCACTCATTTTTGGAATATAATGAACAACATAAACTGATGGACAAAAATAGAACCAGAGTCATAGAAGCATCAAACAGATTGTAAACCTCAAAGGGAAGGCAGGGAGAGGGGTGTGTGTGAGAGATCAACCAAAGGATTTGTATGCATGCATATAAGCCTAACCAAAGGACACAGACAGTAGGGGGGTGAGGGCATGTGCTGGAGGGTGGGAGTGGTTGGAGAGAGGTCAATGAGGAAAAAAGAAGACATATATAATAGTTTAAACAATAAAGAATTTAAATTTCAAAAAATTAAATTTATTGTGGTGACATTATTTAATGACAATATATGAATTTCTGGCATACAATTCTATAAAATATCCTCTGTATAATGCATTGTGTGCTCACCACCTAAAGTCTAGTCTCCTTCTGTCACCATATATTTGGGTTTGATTTTTTTCATTGTTTCTCCATATTAATTCTGTATTTATAATTAGTTCATTATATTTTCTTCTTATAAAAACAATACATGTTCACTGCATACATACACATAAATACATACATATGTACATATGTACATATGCATATACACAAGCAAATAGAAGCTCAGAAAGTGCTTATAATTCTCCTATCCAAAAGCAGTAACTGTTAGCACCTGAATGTATACTGAGTGGCCAGATTATTATGATCTCTGAATGCATAATAATCTGGCCACTCAGTATATATCCTATATAACAAAAGGCTAATATGCAAATTGTCTCCTTGACCAGGAGTTCCACTAGCAGACAGACCGGCCAACTGCCCATGTATGTACCCTCCCCCTGGCCAGGCTGGCTGGAACCCTCCCATGCGCTAATTCATGCACAGGGCCTCTAATACACACACACACACACACACACACACACACACACACGCACGCACGCACACTGAGTGGCCAGATTATTATGCATTATTATTCAGAGATCATAATAATCTGGCCACTCAGTGTATGTCTTTCAGTGACTGATATTATTTTCATCACTTTATAGAAAAAGGGATATCACCATGTTGTTGTTTAGTGATCCGTTATAATGTATTTAAGTAGTTAATCAGCTATTTACACATTTAGGTCAAACACTATTATTACTACTACTAGTAGTAATAACAATACCACTTATATCAATGTAAATACCATTAGTAACTGAGTCCTAGGGTTGATATGAGGATTAAATGAAATACAGATTGCAGAAATATATTCACCATAATTCTTGGTGTCCATTAAGTGGTTAATGAATACTAGTGTAATTTTAATAAAAGTTTTAGTCTATCCCAGACCTATGTTTCTAGAATTTCCCCTCTACAGCTTTTACAGTCTTCACAATAAAATAAAATAAAATAAAACACTGTTCAGCCAGTGTGGCTCAGTGGTTGAATATTAACCATGAACCTAAAGATCATGGTTAGATTCCCAGTCAGGGCACATGCCCTGGTTGGGTCTTAATCCCCAGAAGGGGTTTGCAGGAGGCAGCTGATCAATGATTCTTGCTCATTATTAATGTTTCTCTCTCTCTTTCCCTCTCCCTTCATCTTTGAAATTAAATATATATATATATATATATATATATATATATATATATATATATATATATATTTAAAAAAAATAACACTGAACATGTCTTACAAGAAAGTTCCCAATTGTGAGCCTGCTAAATATCTCTTCTTTCAAGGACAGTTTTCTCTGACTTCTCTAAGATTAGTTAGTTTTCCCTATTGTGAGCTTCCATGGCATCCTTGATTTACCCATCAGTGTATTCACCACAGCTCATTTTTAATGCTTGTTTGTCTATCTGGTTAGAGCATAAGCTTCCTGATTATGTGTTTGTTCATTATATCCTTAGCATCTAGTACTGTACTTGGGAAATGCTTCGCACTTCCTCTGCTGAGCTTCTAAGCATGGGCTCATTGAGGGCTCCGCCTATCTCTCAGGATTGTTGAGAGGACCAGATGAGGCAACGCATGTCAAATACGTTATCTATACAAAGTACTTAAAAAATAAAAAGCATTAGAACAATTTGTATATAACCTTGCACAAGGTTAATAAATCTTAATAGTTTAGAAAATTGTAATTGAGTTTTAATGGATAAATGTTAATGTGCATTCTGCACCAATATTTAGTAATTATATTTTTTAAAAGGTAGGAGATATTTCTGGCAGTGAAGCTCCTTATAGTGTATTTCAATACATGATAAATTCATGAACATTTCTTATCTCCTAGAACAGTTGTATATCTTAAAGACTCATCATCATAAGCATTCTCAATATTTTCACAGAATTAATCCTGAATAATTGATGAATATAAAAGAGTTAGACAGGTACTGTAGCATGCTAATGATTTGTTTCAATGTCAATTAGAAAAAAAAGTCTCTTTGGCTTGCTAACATGGAATATATATTATATTGTTAACTTTTAATTTACAATGGTCTCTAATTATTAAATGAATATATTTAAGATAGAAACAAATCATTTGTGAAAGTTATAGTTTATACAAAAAGCAAATGTTTTGATTTGACAGAATTATTAACTGTATTGAGACAGTTCTTGCAAATATATTTCATTTATAGATCAATATTTACATAATGCTTACATATTTACTCAAAAATGGTATGTTATAGTAAGCACTAATGACTTAGGAATTATATCAAAAGCAAGTCTTAAATAATTTTAGGCAGAATGAATATAAATTTAGTACAAACAGAATTGATAGGGCAGGTAACATTCATTCATACTTTACAGGTCTCTCAAATGCATATTAAGTCTTGATTATTCTGCTTCTAAAGATCTTGCTCAATTTCATCTCAGTCATGATTTATTGGCGCTTGTTCAAAGTTTCAGCCATAAAGTATAGGTGAAAGTCGATGTAGCAATAAATGAAAATTCTTAAAATATGTAGACTGCCTTTGTGAATTTAGCTAAGAAAAACAACTTCTAGACTGAAGAATGAGAAAAAAAATTAACAGTTTATTTAGACTTGACCTTGATAGGATTTAACACCATTTGTAAGGAAGGAAAAAATCTTTTTGTTAGAAAATGAAATCCCCTTATGAAATGGTTGAAACATTGTTCATTTAAACTTAGAGGGAATTTTCTAGGCATTGCTCTGAGTTCATCATGGTGGAGTGTTTCTGTCTGTAGTTTTATCCTTTGATTGATAAACCAGAACTGACAGTACATAGAACTTGCCTTTCTCATTGTTCATCTGCGCATATGGTCTTTTCCTAGAATGGCGTTAGTAATGATTCTACATTGATGAGAACAATGTAAGTTATAAATTTAGTGAGAGAAGCACTTGACTGTAGTCAAATAACTGAATTTGAGACTTAGTTGCCACTGATTAGGTCTGTGACCTTAGAAAGACCTGTACTCTAAATGAGCCTTGAGTTTGTTTTTTAATCTGTGAAATGATGATACTGCTTACCTCACAGAGCTGATAAGACAATTAAATAAAATGTTGGGTGTATAAGTACTTTATAAACCATGGAATATTATACAAATATAAATACAAATAATTATTTTATGGAGTAGCAATTTTGTTTTACTAATAAATAAACTGAAATTGTGGTTCAATTAATTCATGGATAAATAGACCTGAATCCAAAGAGACTAGGGTGTTATTTGAGTGCCAAAGTTGCTTTTGGCTTGAAGACAGTGGAGAAGTAAAGACTCTTACAGGAGTCCCAAAGGGTTACCCTCTCAGGATTAGGATGAACCAGAAATAAACTGTCAGCTCCTGATTCGCTCCCACACAACACGCCAGAGAGAAGGCTACTGTTGACTTAAAAAAGCAGGAGAAAGCAGGGGAACAAATTTCTCCCGAGAAGGTCACAGGCCTGCCATCACATAGACTGTACCCCAGGAACTTAGAGCATAGATGGGCATTTAGTTTGAAGTGCTCTCTAATTTGTGCCCCTAAAAGGCAGCCAGAAGGAGTAAAGTACACTTATTATAAGCCTCAGGAATCTCCACAAATAATTTTTTAAGAGAAATAATCAGTAAAAAAGTTGAAAATAATCAGACACTCAGGAAATTTTTTTTAAAATATCAGATCTGGACAACTTAAGTACAGTAATTGGTACTTGTGATGGATCTTATATAATAAAAGTCTAATATGCAAATTGACCAAATGGCAGAATGACGGTTAGCTATAATGTGCACTGACCACTAGGGGGCAGACACTAAATGCAGGAGCTGCCCCCTGGTGGTCATTGTGCTCTCCCAGGGGTAGCACTGCTTAGCCAGAAAATGGGCTCATGGCTGGCAAGCATCCCTGAGGGCTCCCAGAATGTGAGAGGGCACAGGCCAGGCTGAGGGACACCCCTCACCCCCAAGTGCATGAATTTCATGCACTGGGCCTCTAGTATTGTGATAAAATTACACAAATCCATTATGGTGTCCTGTCTCTTAATGCACAGATTGTGTAATGATATAAATATCAAGATCACCATTTTTATATTTTTCTATAAAAAGTAAAACAAATGTTCTTTAATAATTATGTAGCACAGAAGTAATTGCATTGTTATATACTTTTCAACAGAGTGTTGAAGATTAGCTGCTAGCACTCTGATATTTAATTATACAGAACAATGGTCTGCTTTAATATAATGTCTGGTGTTTCTAAAATAGATATCTATGATTGGTATATAAACGGATATTTTCAATAATAGTTATATATTGTAGAATCATTGTCTGAATTGTCTTTGTGTTTCATAAGATTTAGAGAATAGTAAAAGATTAATCCATTTTTCATTTTTTAAACTCCAATGTAGCTAGGGTAGAAAACAAAACCAAACAATTAAAGTGACAAAATGGAGCCTTCACTCAAATCCAAAATGGTTACTATAGTAACTTAAATTGGAGCATTATAATAAAAGTAGAATGAAAAGAATTTCAAATGCTATATTAATCTTTTGAAGTATGAAGAGGGGAGATGCTATTTGATATTTAAAAGAAACTAGGTTGCTGTTGGCACTTCTAAGATGACTGATTTTGTCTTGTCTCCTTTCTCTTTTATTTAAATGTAGAAACCTGATTTCAAGCATCAACCAGAAGAGAAGGGAAGTGTTAGTGTTGCTTATATCAATCTTTCTAAGACTGATGACAATCACTTTATACAAGCAACTTGTAATTACCTATGAGAATGGAAGGCAGGTTGAGTGAAAAAGTGCATTTACAAATGTCCTCAAGGATCTAACTTTGACATTTCCTTTCTACTCTCTCCATCACCAAGATAGAAGTGCAGACATAATACAAGAAATTTAATTAAAGAAAGAAAGGGGAAACTTCAAAGTTTGGTATGAGTGTGGAACTGCCTATTCAGTAGGCCCCATATTAAAACCATATGGGTTATTGTATTTAGGTCACTTTCAAACTTCATGCTAGTGGTATAGTCATTGTCAGAAAGTGGTTGGGTTAACACATCTTTTCATTCCTGTGTCTAAAATGCAAGGATAGAAGTTAGTAGACAGAAAGGAGGTGATAAAGAGTAAGTAACTCTTATATAGAGATAAATCTAAAAAAACAGCATCTCTGATTCCCATAAATAGGATAAGCCACTCGCTTCTTCTCTTTTTTAATTTTTTTTGTGGGGGGGTGGAAGAGGAGAGAAAGAGAGAGACATCAACGATGAGAGAGGATCATTGATTGGCTGCCTCACACAACCCATCCTGGTTCATAGGTCCACCCACACTCAGCCACTGAGCCACACCAGTCAGCTGGCTACTCTCTTCTTTATACACATATAATCTTCCTTTTTTCCTTCCTTTATTTTTTCCTTCTTTTCTTTTTCATCCATCCCTCCTTCTTCCTTCCCTTCCTTCTCCACTTCCTCTCTCCTTTTATCTCCTTTCCTTCCACAGATGTTTATTAAGCAACTACTATGTTCCAGGCCTCTTCTTGGCCATGGGTAATATACTAGTGAACAATACTGAGGTGGTCCTGCTTTCATTGATTTTATAGTCTAGTCCAGTGGGAAATACAGACAATAAACAATTACATGGATTTAATGACAATTTAGATTAGGGCGACAATTGAAAAGCATGGGGGACAATAAGATTATATAACAGGAAGAAAATATGATGCCAGTGGATAGCTAAGTTTTTTTTCTTTTGTTTTGTTTTTTAAAGAAATGATATTTACATTGGTTACTATAGGGTAAATAGGACTCAGACAGTTGAAGAATGTAAGGAAGAATATTGCAGAAGAAAATAAGTGCAAAGGCCTGAGGTGAAAGGGAGCTGAGTGCAGAGAAGGCCAGTGAGACAGGAAGATAGTGGCTAATATAAGATTAGAAAAGTAAGCAAGGATCTTAGAGGCCATGATATGGTTTCTGAACACTTTTCTTTTGTTTACTCTATTCTGTTGCAATTATTTGTATACATGATCATGAAGCCCTTTTTTTCCCTTTCATTTTTGTATTCTTGATATCTAGTAAAGGGAACTAGAGTTTGCCACCCCAAAATATGTCTTTTGGGATATAGATTTTAAGTTGGTTATTAAAAAACAAAAGATTTAGATAGAATCTCTGACCTTTCCCCTTACTTACCTGATAGAATTCAGATGGAAAAACCTACTTAGGATCATGATATAAACTAAATGTGGCAGACAGGGAGAAATCTAGCTAAACCAGTTTGTTAGACTCTCCTCATTTCTGAATGGTCCAGCAAGAATTAACTTAGCATATATTTGATCTTTCTCATCTACCTGTGAATTGCCTAATTTCCCTTTAAAATTCTAGACCTCTGCGCCCCTGTCCTTAGTCCAGAATGACATATATGTCTCATTCCCAATATGGTCTCAGGTTTCATTCTTATGGCAATCCCACATGTACATATATACTACTTTTCTTCTATTAATCCGTCTCACTAATCCATATCACTAATTTTCTTTATTTATTGTTGAGAGAGAGAGAGAGAGAGAGAGAGAGAGAGAGAGAGAGAGAGAGAGAGAGAGAGATTTGCTGTTTCACTTACTTATGCATTCATTGGTTGATTCTTATATGTGCCCTAACTGGGGATTGAACCTGTAACCTTGGCATATTGGAATAATGCTCTAACCAACTAAACTACCTGGCCAAGGCTCATGTTTAATTTGATTATTAGCCCAGACAGAAAAACTTAGCAAAGTAAGAGAAAACATATTTTCGTGCCTTTATACTTATATAGTGCCAGGTACATAGTAAGTGCTCTATAAATTCTTGTTAAATTAGTGAAATAAAGGAAAAATGACATCCATATGATTGGAAGAACAAAGTAATTACAGAAAACAGAGATAAGAACTTATACACATATATGCACAACCCATGGACACAGACACTAGTGCAGTGAAGGCCTGGGTATTGGGTGAGAATGGGTAGATGGAGGTTAATGGGGGGAAATGGGACATCTGTAATACTTTCAACAATACAGATAAAGGGGATGGGGCTCTGTAATAAATTTGAGAAGTCCATTGACAGAAAGTAACCTCATATAATGATCTGATCATAAATTCTTATCTGGGCAGGTCATGGTGAGTAGTCACATATGAGGCATATAACTTTAATATATATATATATATATATATATATATATATATATATATATATATATATATATATATATACTTATTGATTTTAGAGAGAGGAAGGGAGAGGAAGAAAGAGATATAAACATCAATGATGAGAGAGAAGCACTGATAGGCTGCCTCCTGCATACCCCACCCTGGATGTCAAGCCTGCAGCCTGGGCATGTGCCCTGACAGGGGATCAAACTATGACTTCCTAGTTCATAGGTTGATGCTCAACCACTAAACCATGCTGGCCTAGGCAGCATATAACTTTTTTAGTAAAAGGTTTATCATGGTCTTAAGCAAACCCTGTCCATAGTTCTTGTCTATCTAGGTTAACACATCTTTGGAATGTCAGAGTAATCCTTTTTTAAGACCACTGGGAGGCATTACCACCCTCAGGGAGCACATAATCTTGTTAACTATCCTGTACTCCAATTCTGCCTTGCTTTCTTTCACGTCCATGTAATCTTCCTTACTTCCTTCCTTAATTCAAAATGCATAAAAGAAACTGCAAAACTGTAATTCTCAGGAGTATTTGAAATCTTGCTTCCCAGAAATTGTCATCAGTTTGTCTCAAATAACTCTTACAAAAATTTTCTACAGGTTTGGCCATTTCTTACATAGACAGATTGTATATGGCTATCATCTCTCTTATCGTATCTGGCAAGTCATATTTGTTCTATAGCAGACAACTTTTTCTATAAGCAAAGAGACTGAGAGAGACTGGTTAGTGAAACAGTGAATTGTTGAATGGTACAGTACTAAGAGAAAGCTAGTTTTTCAAAGAAAATACATTTTTGTTTTTGTAGTTAGAATCTATACCATAGGAAAAACCTGGAAGTCAAGGGGTTCTATTTGAGTTTTTTAAACAAACAAAACTTGATTCTTACTTCTGTGAAAATATTAAGACAGTATGATATTGAAATGGAAAAGCTGGACTGGGAGATACAGTGTTCCCTGGGCAGAATGGTTCCCGGGCTCTTTGTCCCTTAGAGTCGAAGAATGATAGCAAAGGTGGAAATTTATTAAAGAACAAGCACAGACTCCTACATGGGGTGGGGGGAGGAAGAGTCCCACTGAATCCCTTTTCCCCTGTTTATAGAAGCTGCAGTTTTTTGTACCTCAATATCCCCTCTGATTGGTCACTATTCCCCTTTGATTTGATCACTGCAGCAATTCCTAAGATCTGATGTCTCAAGTTGAGGTACTTGAAATCCCCTTCTTCTTCTCCCTTATTGTTTGCTTATTCTCTCTGGGCTTTGATTCCCCCTTCCCTTTATTTTGTAAATGTGTACCTTTTGCTACTCCCAGCTCCCTTGTCTTATGGAAATGTACCCTTTTGCAACTCTGCAGCCCTGTTTTTATTTTCCATGGACCCCTTAATTTTTTAAAATTTCCTAAACTTTCCTATTTAATCCTCCAAAATTCCTTTCAATATTTAGGTATTTTAGTCTCTTTAAACTTTGCTCCAAATGTGTTATTGTGTTTGTTTGTTTTTAAAATATGGTCATTGGAAACTTATATAATTAAATCTTTTGATAAAACATGAAACAACTGCAGTTGATATAATTATTCATCCCAAGGTTAGAAGATAATAACTAATACATTATTTTCTAACAAATAACACCTCAACTTTAATTGCAGCCGTACTACCCAGCATAAAGAAAACTCTAGACATTCTAGCCTTGCAAAGGCATATGTATAGCAGAATGTCAGGCCCCCCTCTAAATTCTTACAGCTGTAATTGGCTGTCACACTCATTTGATACAGTGTTAATGTCATACATTGAACATTTCGTGTGTGTCTCATCATAAATCCTTCCAAGGTCTTACATTTTACATCTCCAACAATTCTTTGTGTAGGTGGTGCTAATTTAGAGTTTTACTGCAATGTGCATAACACACAGATTTTATTTCAAGTAATTTTACTGCTTGTCACACCTGACAATAATGAAAAAGTGCCTGGGTAATAGGACTCTATGAACCTAAGAATTGTTTAAAATTAAAAGCACTAAAAATGAAATATGAGTGACTACTTTAGCTTTGGCATAAGATGTTTTTGTGTTTAATTTTGATAACAGTGTTGTTTTGATTATTTCCAATGGGAAGGCTAAATATCATGCACATGCCTTCCTATATAAGTATTCTTAAACGTTTTCTGTTACCAATGGTTGGATATCATTGTAATTAATCCAGTTATTAATTAACAGGAAAGGAGCAAAGGGAAGGCCAGATAATATAGGCATGCCATCTGTACAGCTTTGCCAAAAAGCTGCAGTTTAGCACTTGCCAGGTCTGTTCCCCACAGATCCTGGGGAAAGGGACTGGACAAAGAATAAACCATGTCCAGTGAGGTCTGAATGGGTCTGTTACCGCTTATCAACCACACCTGGAACAGTGTATTGGCCAGAATAGGCGTGGCCACTGCAAGGACTCAGAATCTGAGATATATAAGCTCCTGCAAAGGGAGTGCCCTCTCTTGGCCCTCTTGCTCTCCTGGGACTCTTGTTGCAGGGTGTGCCCTCCCGCTCTGCACTGGTTAGCCTGCTGCTACACTGGATGCAGCTCCACCATGGAACGGACACTCTGAACACTGGCACTGCTTTTAGCTCTACTGGGTCCTAGCTGAACCTTTTCTAGAACTGGTTTAGGGAAATGGGATTTGGGAAACCAAAGGATATAATTTCACAAAAATAAAACTTTAGTACATCTCATTCTCCATGGGGGCCTCCAGAAGTTCTTATTCCAGTGGCACCCCCAAGAATACCACTTTCACCAGTGGACACCCCACTCCCACTAGCAACAGAAAGGGCAGTTCATATAATTCTCCAATAACATTTTCATTTATACTCTTTGAAAAATAGCATAGTCAAATTGTATTGGCAAGAAAAAGCCACTGAAATACTATGTTTTATTTTAATCTGTTTACTGGATTTTAGAGTTGCCTTTTTTTTTTTTTTTTTTTTTTTAAATCTAGGCTTTCAGAGAAATCTCATTTGGCATTGCATTCAAAGCTTGCTGTCACACAATGTCATCTTACTTTTCTGTGTAGCTATAGTGAATTGTACTTTTCATAATTCCTGATGAAATTATTTGAGACAGTGAGAAAAAAAAATGCTGTAAGGTGACACAAAAAGAATATAAATTAGAATCACCATGTTTGGCTTGTAGGCACTATCATGGCATTTATTTATTTATTTATTTATTTATTTATTTATTTATTGTTCAGATTATTACAGATGTTCCTCTTTTATTTCCCCATAGCTCCCCTCCATCTGATTCCCCATCCCACCCCATGCCCTTACCCCCCGCCACTGTCTTCATCCATAGGTGTAAGATTTTTACCAAATCTCTTCCCACACCCCTCTCATTCTTCCCCCTGAGAATTGTCAGTCCATTCCCTTTCTTTGTCCCTGATTCTATTATATTCACCAGTCCATTCTGTTCATCAAATGTTTTATTCACCTGATTTTTAGATTCACTTGTTGGTAGGTATGTATTTGTTGTCATTTTGTTGTTCATAATTTTTATCTTTACCTTTTCTTCTTCTTCCTCTTCTTAAAGAATATCCTTTAGCATTTCATATAATCCTGGTTTGGTGGTGATTGACTCCTTTAGCTTTTTCTTGTCTGTGAAGCTCTTTATCTGACCTTCAATTCTGAATGATAGCTTTGCTTGGTAGAATAATCTTGGTTGTATGTTCTTGCTGTTCATCACTGAATATTTCTTGCCACTCCCTTCTGGCCTGCATAATTTCTGTTGAGAATTCAGCTGACAATCGTATGGGTACTCCCTTGTAGGTAACTAACTGTTTTTCTCTTGCTGCTTGTAAGATTCTCTCTATGTCTTTTGCTCTGGGAATTTTAATTATGATGTGTCTTGGTGTAGTCCTCTTTGGATTCCTCTTATTTGGGGCTTTCTGTGCTTCCTGAACTTGTAAATCTATTTCTTTTACCAGGTAGGGAAAGGTTTCTGTCATTATTTCTTCTAATAGGTTTCAATATTTCACTCTCTCTCTTCTTCTGGCACCCCAATAATTCAGATGTTGGTATGATTAAAGTTGTCCCAGAGGTTCCTTACACTATCTTCATATTTTTGGATTCCTTTCCTTTTTGTTTTTCTGGTTGGGTGTTTTTTGTTTCCTCATATTTCAGATCTTTGGTTTGATTCTTGGAGTCCTTTGATCTACAGTTGAATTTCTGTATACTTTATTTCAGATGATGTATGCTTAATTTCTGACTGTTCCTTTTCAATTGTTTTTGGCATTCTTATTAAGGTCCTTGAAGGTCTCACTGAACTCCTTGTAAGTCTCATCAAGCTTCTCGGAGGTTTTTAGAAGATTCTTGAGTAACCTTATAAATGTGGTTTTGAACTCTATGTCCAGTAGTTTGCTTTCCTGCATTTCTTTCATTCGTAACATCTTTCTTTGTCTCCGCATTTTGGCTGCTTCCCTATGTTGATGGAGTGGCTTTGTGTGGTAGGTGACCTATAGGGGCCAGTGGCTCAGCCTACCCAGTCACCTGAGGTGGATGCTCTTAGTGCACCCCTTTGTGGGCTGAGTGCAGTCTTGTAGTTAAGCCACGATTGCTGTTGGTATACTTGGAGGAATTGACCTCCAGGCCAATTGGCTGTGAGGACCCCCTGTGTCTATAACAGAAAAATTGCTGCACTGGGGACATGCTTATGGTGCAGGACTTGCTTCAGTGAGGCTTTGGTGCTCACTGAGTCTGCCACTTGAATGTGTCATGTATGAATGTGAGGAGTTGGAATCTGGTGTTGACTCACACTGACCACTAGGTACACTGGCTTCTGGATCTCCAATGGGGTGCAGGTCAGCTACTGTCTGAGGCCACTCAGCAGGAGCTGCAGGAAGAACTATAGTTTTCTCCTCTTTGCTTGGGGTTTGGAGGTTTTGGAGCTGTCTGACCAGATCTGCAATTTGTTAGGTTAAGCTGCGGTAGGGGAGGCCATTCATATATAAAAGCCACTGTGCAGAGCTTGGGTGGGTTTGTAGATTGTGTGGGGTAGGGTCTCATGGAGTCACTGGGCTACGGTATGGCAAACAGCAATGGCTGCCAGTCAGCTGTCTCTGCATCTCCGAGTTTCTGCTTCCCTGTGTCTCATCCCTCAGTGCAGTAAACAATGATTCCTGCGCACAGCTCTGCAAGCAAGCCACCCTCACTTTCCAACCTGATGGCAGACAGTCCAGCTTCTTCCTGTGGGAGTTTGGGTCCCCAGTATCTCCCCAGGAACTGGATTTCAGAGTAATTGGGAGCTTGTCTCCCTTTGGGTTGAAAAAAGCAATGCCCAACACCAGCCTGTCTGCGTGCCTATGTACCTCAGCTTTTCAGTGCTTGTGCACATCTCAATGCTCTTTTCTCTTTCCTTCTAGTTGTAGAACTTCCACTCAGCCAGCTTTCCTGTGGTTCTGGGTGATGTTTTGTCTTTTAGTTGTAGTTTTGAAATTGTTGTGCGAGGCAGCAGTTTAGGTGTTTACTTTGCTGCCATCTTGGTTTCTCCCTATCTTGGTATTTGGATGCTAGAGTTAAACATTGTGATCCATTAACAATTAAGCAATAATACCATTTTCTTTTGTGTCATAAGTATAAATGTTATCTATACCTCAGTGAATTATAGAGGTAACTTGATGCCCTCATTGTATGTCGAATTACTAGAACTTTGGGTTAACAAAAGAAACACTTATGACCTATTGACAGAGTTTCAACATCCCTTCAGCCTTCTAAACCTTATAGCAATTTTTAGTTCCTCTAAATTAACACGACAAAGCAGGTGTCAAATTTAAGTGCTGTGTTTATCAGGCTTGGAGTTTGCTAATAGCTTTGCAATTATCCCTTGCACTTGGGAAGAGGGAGTGGGAGTAGATGGCATCTGTGGCTCCTTTCAGTTCTAAGATTTTAATAATTCTGATGGTTATAAGAAATAGCTGAGCTGCTCTCACTGCCCCTGTGGTCAAATGGCAGGATCCCCATTAAGTATATATATGTGTAGCTACACAAATGAAAAACACTTGGTCCACACAAACTACTCTTCATAAAAAGGCATAGGGAACATCTGTGTATTTGTGCGACCTCTCTGCCCTAATCTTAAGTGCTCTACAAACCCTCTCTCAGCATAGTAAACACCTCATATTCCTTCAAAGTTTAACTTCCACCACAAAATCATGTTTGGCTATTCCAGAAGGATTAGGAAGTTTGTTCATGTCTCCTTATTTCTTCAGGCCTCACCAACCTGTGGGGATGACATAAATAGTTATACCTGTGACAATGTATTCATGTCCTCATCTGTATGATACACAACTTCAGATTTCTTCAAAGGTCCTCTTGTTGTGGGAGGCAGAATGACACCAGGTGTTAGACGGGTGGAGTCAGACCAGACCTGCGTTCAGCAACCTCGGTACTTGAGTTCTGGCTAGCAAAGAATTCAGAGCCAAGACCTAACTATAAGAGAACATTTATTTGGAAAACCACAGAGGTAGAAGTAATTCATAGAGAGGAGAATCCAAGATGGCTGCACAGGTAAACACCTAGCCGCAGCCGCACACAACAATTTCAATAAAATACAACTAAATTATAAAATGGACATTACCCAGAACTATAGGAAAGTCGACTGACTGGAAATTCTACAACGAGAAACAAGGAAAAAACCAGAAAGAAGAGCGGAGGAGCTGTAAAAGCCTAAGGTATGGAGACACGCAGCGCGCGTGGAGAGGATGGAGCCGGAGAGGAGGGGGAGGCTGAGTTCCTGGCTGGCATTCTCTAGAGCACATGTGTCAAACACAAGGCCCGCGGGCCAAATCCAGCCCGCCAGGCCTTGCAATGTGGCCCGCACTGCGTTGTCATCACTGCACTCCTCTGTCAGTTTATGACATTGTCAGTTTATGACTGTTCAGTAAACCATTAGGCCCGCGATTTAGGCTGGATTTTAGATTTTGGCCCCTTCTCTGATTGAGTTCGACACCCCTACTCTAGAGGGAAGGAGATAAAAGCTCTGACTGTGCTGGGCCCCAGTTCCGACTGCTCTGAACCCCAGTTCTAGGCCAGGGAGCCGGGGCTGTGAGGCTGAATCCCAGGGGAGCAGCGAAAGGCAGAGCCCCCGGAGGCGCACACATTGCGAGCAGAGGACGGACTGTTGACTCTGCTGCTAGATTGCCCTGGCGGGAAGGAGACAAAGGCTCCGGACTGTACTGCGCCCCAGTTCCAACTGCTCTGAACCCCAGTTCTAGGCCAGACCCCGGGACCCAGGCTCAAACAGAGGGAGATGGGCTGCAAGGCGGAACCCCAGGGGAGCTGTGAAAGGAGATCCTGGAGGCACACACATTGCACGCAGAGAAGGGATGGTTGGTTGTGCAGCGGGATTGCCCTGGTGGGAAGGAGACAGGGGCTCTGGACTGCTCTGAACGCCACCTCCAACCC
Organism: Pipistrellus hanaki; assembly: GCF_964339955.1. Taxonomy (NCBI): domain Eukaryota; kingdom Metazoa; phylum Chordata; class Mammalia; order Chiroptera; family Vespertilionidae; genus Pipistrellus; species Pipistrellus hanaki. Next base: position 58,989,572 of record NC_140524.1, on the reverse strand, counting down.
CACTTCCAACTGAACTGAACCCCAGTTCCGGGCTCATTGGGGGAGAGCCTAGACTGTTTGGTAGCGGGCGGAACTCGAGGGCACCTTTCTCTCAGAGGTGCTTGCGGTGAGTACTGAAGGACCCTAAGGGATACTGAGACTCAGGAGCTGCATAGGGCCTGGCAGACGGAAGTCAAGCCTGAAGGCTCCACCCTGAAACTCTGCCCCATCAGGGAAGCTGCGAAAATGTGGAGAAAATGAAATAGATCACAAACGAAAGAAATGGAGGACAAAAAGCGACTGGATATAGAGTTCAAAACCACACTTATAAGGTTGTTCAAGAATTTCCTAGAAAAGGTCGATAAAATCAACGAGACCTATGAGGATATGAAAAGGGATCAACTAGAAATAATAAGGGATCAACAAGAAACAAAGAATACATTGTCTGAAATAAAAAATATTATACAGAGTCCTAAAAACAGAATGGAAGATCGCAAGAATCAAGTCAAAGATTTGGAACATAAAGAGCCAGAAGGCACTCCTCCACAGAATCAAGAAGACAAGAGAATCCAGAAAGTTGAAGATAATGTAAGAAACCTCTGGGACAACTTCAAGCGAACCAACATCAGAATTATGGGAGTCCCAGAAGATGAGAGAGAACAAGATATCGAAAACATACTGAAAGAAATAATGACAGAAAATTTCCCCCACCTGGTGAAAGAATTAGACTTACAAGTCCAGGAAGCGCACAGAACTCCAAACAAAAGGAATCCAAAGAAGACCACACCAAGACAAATCATAATTAAAATTCCAAGAGCAAAAGACAAAGAGAGAATATTAAAAGCAGCAAGAGAAAAGCAGGTAGTTACCTATAAAGGAGCACCCATACGATTGTGAGCTGATTTCTCAACAGAAACCATGCAGGCCAGATGGGAATGGCAAGAAATATTCAAGGTGATGAATAGTAAGAATCTACAGCCAAAAATAATCTATCCAGCAAAGCTATCACTCAGAATTGAAGGCCAGATAAAGAGCTTCACTAATAAAAAAAAGCTAAAGGAGTTCATCACCACCAAACCAGAATTATATGAATTGCTGAAGGGGGGTTCTTTCGGAAGAGAAAGTAAATAAAGATAAAAATTATGAACAACAAATACGTAACTATCAACAAGTGAATCTAAAAGCCAAGGGAATTAAAAAGTCTGATGAACAATATTAACTGGTGAATATAATAGAATCGGAGGTTGGAATGGGAATGAACTGACGATTCTCAGGGAAAAGGGGAGCGGGGGATGCAGGAAGAAATTGAACATAAACTGTGCGCCTATGGATGAGGTCAATGGGGGTTGGGGAAAGGACAGAGGGTGGGGTGGGAACCTGGTGGAGGAGAGCAATGGTTGGGGGGAAGAGAAACATTTGTAATAATATGAACAATAAAGATTTATTTAAAAAAAAAAGAAGAAGTAATTCATAGAGGCCCCTGGGGCTTTCCACCCGGTGATCTCTGTACCTGGCCCATCCTCCTTGCTCTGCTCATGTGTGTCTAACTGCCTTCCACACTCCATAAGTGTTTCTAGGGGATTGAAAGAGATCCCTCTTGAATATTCCTGGATTTTGCTTCCCCTGGGTGTAGCCGTGCTCCCACCAAATGACCTCCTGCTAGTCCTTGCTCTTATTTGTGTCTAGTACTACTCTCAGTTAAAAGGCAAATCCATGCAAATGATGCCTATACTCCCAATAACATAAGAGTTTAGGACTTAACCATGTGTCAAGTTGGGGCTGGGATCAGGAGATTAATACAAAAAAGTGACAGTCACCATGCTCTACTCAATACCACTGCACCCCTAAGAGGACTAAGATTGTACTCCTAGATCCCTTCTCTGTCTGGAGGGATGCTTCCAAGAGGCTCCCCAGAACAGGTGCACTTTTATCAGATTTATTTGACCAATGTGCCAAATGTGTCTATACTTTGTGACTCATACACAGCCTCAAATTGGGACTCCCATAATTTTATTTTCAAATGACAAGCAGCATCTTTAAGATGCTTTGAAGTAAGACCTGGCAAGTGTAAGATCCACTGAAAGAGAGAAAATAACTTGTGTAATTAGATCACCTAGTGATTCTCATCCTCTATTGTCTTGGTTGTTTCTCTTACTTCATATACACTGACCCCCTCCCTCCACACCCACCCAAACCAAAGGGCTTGTATGAACTCAGTCTATGGCAGCTCTCTGAAATATTCTCATATAAACTTTGATATTTGCCCTCTGTGACCCTGACTCATAGATCAGATAATGATCCTTAATGTCTTTGTCTCAATTTACCTATCTAGTGTCTGTCTTACTAGATACAACAATCACAGCACCTATCCTACTATATTTGAGTTATTCTGCACTGTCAACTCTGTCCCAAATTGAAATACTTTTTGGATTGCCAGGTGCTCTGTTCATGAGCAGTTTTCCCAGGTCTATGCCCAGATTCTTAGCTCTCCATGTTAGAATAGTAAGCACAAGCAGGCTGACAAGAATTTTTAGAGAAATGGTCTTGAAATATGGTGATGAAAAATCTGTTTTGCTTGATGCCGTGAACTGTGTTGCTCAGTGGTTAAACTGTGGGCCAGCACACTGAAGGGCTTTGGGTTCAATTTCTGGTCAAGGGCAAGTACCTGGATTGCATGTTTGACCTCTAGCCCTGGTTGGGTCTCCTGCAGGAGGCAACCAATTGATATGTTTCATGTCGATGCCTCTCTCTCTCTCTCTCTCTCTCTCTCTCTCTCTCTCTCTCTCTCTCTCTCTCTCTTTCCCTCCGTCCTTTTTATGCTCTCTAAAAAAATCAATGGGAAAAAATATCCTCCAGTGAGGATTAACAAAAAACAAAAACAGTCTGTTTTGCTTGAAAGACATGAAGGAAATAGAAAATGTATATGAATCTAAACTCATTTTTATATTTTGCTAAGAAAGTATATATATTTTAAATTTCATGGCATTATTAAGGCACAATTCTCATACTATATATTTCACCCTTTCAAAAATGTGCATGCTAATCTTTTTTATTATAGTGGCAGATATATGCAATCATCAATACAGTATGTAATTTGCAAATACTCTCTCCCCTTCTGTAGGATGTCTTTTCACTTTCTTGACAATGTCCTGTGATGCAGAAAAGTTTTTTTTAATTTTGATGAAGTCTGATTTTTTAAATCTACTTTTATTTGCTTGTTTGTTCTTCAGTGTCATATCCGATAACCCATTGCCAAATTCAAGATCACCAATATTTACTCCTATATTTCCTTCTAAATAGACCTAAGAGTTTTATGGTTTTCGATCTTATGTTTAGATTGCTGATCCACTTTGAATTAATTTTTATATATGGTATGCAATAGGAATATGACTTAATTCTTGTGCATCTGGATATCTAGTTGTACCAATTTGTTGAAAAGACTACTTTTCCCAATTGAATGGTCTTGTCTTCCTTATTGAAAATAAGTTAAAGCATAGAAACCCACACCTGAAACTTATATGATCATATTAACCAAAGCCAATCCAATAAATTTAATTTTAAAAATAAAATAAGTTAACCATAAATACTCAGGTTCATTTCTAGACTCTCAATTTCATTCCATTGATCTAAATATCTATCCTGATGCCATTATTGCAATGTTTTGATTAAATGTTGTTTTGTAGCAGGTTTTGAAATTGGGAAGTATAAATCCTTCGCCTTTTGTTTTTTTTCAAGATTGTTTTGGCTATTCTGAGTGTCTTGCAATTCCACGTGAATTTTAGAATCAACTTAATGAATTTCTACAAAGAGGCCAGATGTGAATATAATAGGGATTACATAGAATGATATGTAAGTCAATATTAAGTCTTCTGATCTATGCACAAGAGATATTTTTCAATTTATTTACATATTCTTGCAACAGTGTGTTGTAGTTTTTAGAGTGTAAGTTTTGAATTTATCTTAAATTTATTCCCAAGTATTTTATTATTTTTGATGCTATTGCAAATTGGATTGTTTTCTTCATTTAATTTAAGATTTTTCATTGCAAGTGTATAGAACTATAATTTATTTTTATATGTTGACTTTATGTACTGCATCCTTGCTGACCTTCTTTATTATTTCTAATAGTCTTTTAATGGGTTCCTTAGGATTTTTTTATCTGTAAGATAATGCCATATATAAATAAACATGGTTTTACTTCTCCCTTTCTAATATTGATGCCTTTTATTTCTTTTTCTGATTCTATTTCCCTGGCTAGAACCTCCAGTAAAATGTCAAGTAAGGTGGCAAGAGCATCAACACTGTCTTATTCTTGACCTTAGGGCAAAAGCATTCAGTCTTTTAATGTTAAATATGATGTTAGCTGTAAGTTTTCCATAGATGTCCTTTATCAGTTCATGGAAGTTCTCCTGTATTTTTAATAAGAAATGCTGTCTTTTATTTATTTAAAATGTTTATTTTATTGTAGTAAGAACACTTAATATGAGATGTACCATTTAACATTTTTAAGTGTATGATACATTACTGTTGGCTGTAGATGTAATGTTGTACAGCAGATCTCTGGGGATTACTCAGGTTGCTTAATTGAAATTTTATGCCTTTTGATTAGTAACTCTCCCCCCCGCCCTCAACCTCTGGTAACCACCATTCTACTCTTTGATTCCATGAATTCAACTATTTTAGATACTCCATACAATTGGAAACATGCAGTATTTTTCTTTTTGTGACTGTCTTAAGAAATTATATATTTTAAACAAAAATATCTGCAATTCAATTTAGGTATTTAAAACACGGGTTCTCCATTACTAAAGTTTCATTTTTCTGGTTAACATTTCAGAGCATAGGAATCCTCTAGTCTTTTTTTTTTTCCTACATTAACCATTACCCTGTAGTTAAACTGTGGCCAGATTTATTTTTCTGTCCCCAGATCTCTCAATCCTCCTACTGGTATTATTAAATAGAGCATGTATTCAAATGTGAAGTGTTATAATTAGGTTTTGCAGTGAAGGAGGATTTGGAATACTGAGTGACTTTCTTTACCACTAGCAAACTATAAGTTAGAATAGAACCAACACTGTTTCTGTAATATGGCCCCAAAATATAAGCAAGGAGAAGCTCATCTTTACTCCTTGTCTTTTTGCTTTCTCCTTCGCCTTTAAATGTGTCATGTACCTTGAGATCAAGATCCTAGTGCCATGCCTTTTGCAATGGTTTGTGCTAGATTCTGACTCAACTCTCTTGTGAGCAGCTTCTTTAGCTTGAGGCAGCAATAATGCCAAAGAATGCTTTCTAAATATACCTGTAGAAATGAATAGGATTACTTCTGGGTAACCTTAACATACCTATTCCAAAGATTAGGTCATGGGAAATATTTCAAAACTGGTTGATCACAAGCAGTATGAGAGTTCCTTAACTTTGTTCATTGACCAGTCAGTAAAAGCCACAGGATTAGGGAGTGTATTATCTCTGTATTAGGGAGTGTATTATCTCATATAAAAAGAAGCAAGTCAAATAGGTAAACAGACCTTTTGCCTCAAGCAGAAGTGGGAGCTTGGATGTTTTGAATACTAAGGAATACCCAAGACTATGTTATGTTGAATGTATCAGATGAGTGGATTAAGCAAACAATGGTCTCTAAGTGTGGTCCCTGTGGGTTCTTGAGAGTTTTACAGGATCCTGCAAGACCAAAACCATTTTAATAATTCTAAGATATTATTTGTCTTTTTCACTCTGTTGACATTCATAGTGTTGGTGCTAAAGCAACACATGATAAAATGAATCAACAAGAGTGGTACTAAACAGTACTAGTAGTCATCATTGTAGTCTTCATGGCCATGTATTTGAGCCCAGTTCCACTTAAGAGGCTCTTGAAGAAGCATTAAAAATGTGAATTTCCTTAAATCTCAACACTTGTTAATATTCTGTGGGATGAAAAGAGGAGTTTGCAAAAAGTACTTCTGCTATGAACTGAAGTTTAATGGTTGTCTCCAAAAAAGGAGCTTGTGAAATAGAGTAACAAGCTGAATTGGCTGCTTTTGTCAAGAAGAATAATTTTTACTTGAAAAAATGACTGACAGGCAAACTATAGTTACAAGATTTGAGTATTTGGCAGATATTTTCTTGAAAATGAACAAAGTGAGCCTGTCATTTTAAGGAAAACAACTCAAAGTATTTGTTATCAATAATAACATTTGTGCTTTCAAGTGAAAATTTGAGTTTTGGGAAACTTATATCTTCTACCATTATCTTGTCAGCTTCCTAGAGAGTAAAGACTTTTCTGATAAGATCAATGGTGGTATTAACAAAAAATGTGATTTTTTTCATATTTTATAATGAAATGTGTCACCATTTGCAAGTCCTATATAAAACTCAGTGAACCAGTATTTCTCAAATGACAAATGAATACAACATGTTACAAAATTATGAATGGGTAAAGGTCTATTCAAAATGCAAGGTAGACAAATGATTTTAATATGCTGGAGCATGAAAAATTAATTGATATGGTTTGCCAGGCCATTTTGCAACTAACTTTCTTTAACTACCACTTCTTGAATTTCAGTGAACTATCAAAAAGAAATACCTACAGTTATCTGGAAAGGCCATTGAAATACTTCTTTTTCTAATGAAATACCTGGGTAAGGCTAGATTTTTGTCCTGTAATCAAACCAGAACTACATATCACAACAGACTGAATACAGGAGATGGGAATCTAGCTGTCTTCTACCATGCCAGACATTAAAATAAATAAATAAATAAAAATAAAAAATAAAAAAGGCAGACATGTATGACAATGCTACTCTTGTCACTAAATTTACTTTTGTTTTGGAAAACATGGCGTTCATGAAAATGTTACTATATTTGCAGGAAATAGGCCTTTGTGATCCATCTCCAGCATGCCAGCTTTTGATGGAAAAGGTTGCTGAATTTCCCTAGGTCCAACAGAATGTAGGGAGGAAGGAAGAGGATGTCAGAGCAAGGAACTGTGGGCATGGGCCAGCATCATGGTGGAAAGCCCCAGGTGCCTGCCTCTCAGCTAGACAGGGGAAGGTGGAGGCAACTAAAAAGGCCCCAGCCCAATTTTTTTTAAATGGCCCAATGGGAGACGATAAGACCTAGGCGATGTATGAGGAAACAGGTGACCCCATAATACTCAGCCAAGAGGAAGCGGAGGAGGGACTGGATAATGGGCTGTGCTCCCTGCCCCAGGTGTGCCTCTGAAATCGGATGGACTCCCTCTCTCGAGAACATATTAAAAGTCTCATTTTCACCATACTTCTGTCTTCGAGTCCAAAATTTGAATTTGCGCAGGTGAGCATTTCTCACATGTTAACATGTGATAGGTATTTTTTTCATGTTTAAATGAATTAATAAATAAAATACACTTTAAATCTCTTCATTTTTATTTATAATACGGTAAATATCAATAGGTATATTTCACATAAGTGAAAGCTTTCTTAGGGTCCTCAATAACTTTTTAAGCTTTTAACTTTGAAATAATTTTAGAATTATAGAAAGGTCATAGAGATAAAAGAATTTCTATATCTGCTTCATCCAGCTTCCCCTCATATTACATATGACATAACTATTGCACATTTATTAAAACAAAGATGTTAACATTCCTAAATAGCGAGTATGTTTGTAAAGGTTCTGTTTATCTATGGGTTGCAAGTGTGTACAATGAAATAATATCTCTCCTATTGCTCTACCCATCACTGTGTTTTTGTGAGTTCAGTTTTGTTTTGAGATATTACATATAGGGCAAATATACAGTATTCATCTTTCTCTGCCAGGTTCTGTATTTTAATTCCTCTCTTTATGACTTTTTAGCCTCATGATTATTATCTCATGGTGGTAAGATGGCTGACAGAGCGCCAGGCTTCTCTTTTTAGTTCAAGGCTGAAAGAAGGGAGAAGGGGGAAGGGACAGTGGCAGCATGCCCTCCTCATTAGCCCTGTCCCCTTTACCAGCATCCAAAATAGTTCCTAGTAACAGCCCTCTCATTTATATCTTAGGGGGTCAGAATTCGCTTAGCTAGGGGGTCCAATCCTAGACAAATCACTTGTGTGGAAGAAAACCGAATTCAAATGACTAGAGCAATTAATTTATCCCCTGAGACAAGGTTAGAGATCATCTACACTGAGATTAAGGGATCTCTGTCTCCTTCCTGGAAAAAAAAAATCAAGTGCTATTATTCAGCAAGAAAAGTAGAGAGAATAGATTTAGGTGGGCAACCTGTATCTTTATTTTATTTATAAACCTTTATTGTTGAAAGTATTACATATGTACCCCTTTCCCCCCATTGCCCTCTCCTACCTCCCTTCCCTGCCCTCCAAAATGGACAACCGGTATCTTAACTGTCAGGTTAGATTTGCTATAAGACAGACATTGTAGAAATTAAAGAAGTGAACTGGCTACTGAAATGATTCTGATTTGACAGATGTGGAGGAAGTGGGGTATTATTTGGGATTATCTCTAACCTCTTTAACACTTGGCACATGAATACCTGCAGCAGGCTGGGAATTGCTACTTACTGGCACTCCCTATACACATTTCATAAAAATGTATAAGAAATTACATGCAAATAAGAAAGTAACTCCCAATTCCAATTTCTTTCCCCTTGTGATCATTCCAGGAAATCCCAAAATGTGAATAGTCAAAACAACCTTCATTGGGAACTTTCCAGAATTGCGGGTATAAGGAGAGGCTGAAGAGCAAATTGACAGCCAAGACCAAGGTGTTTCTGTATTTGCATAGGAGGTGGAGTGAGCATAGGAGGAGCAGCATGTTATAAAGTTGAATGACTCAAATCCATTATGAATAACCTGGAAAAAATGCTGTGTCAGAGAAGCAAAATTGAAGAACTCTTGGGGAATAAGATCATTTCCGAATCCCATTGTTGATATATCTGTAATCCTAGTAGTAAGAAACCTACTAGGATTCCAACACATGTGGATTAATGTGCTTTCAATCTATATGCTAAGACTTCATAGAACCCCCCAAATGTAAAGTGCTTTGTATTGTTTGGTAGGAAGCCAATGTTCTTGATCCTAAATTTATGAAAAGTATATTATCATACCTGACTCATGAGAATCACAAAGGATGTATACATCAGAGAAATTCAAGGGAAATGTACTTTGTCTTAAGATGGAATTTTGGTCTCTGTCTTTTCTTACTGTAGAGGCCTGGACACATGTGAGCTTGGTTTTCTTTTACTGAAGCCTCAACATCAACAGCTTATTTTATACCTCCTATTCTTTGGAATCTTCTTAGAAAGTAAGAGAACTAGTATAAACCTCCCTGTTATCTTAATATATGTAAAAGTGTTAAATCCAGATGTGAATTTTGTGATTGCTGCATGTTATAACACAGGACAGTCCTGCCATCTTTGTAATTCTCTAACAAAGTATTAATGGCAACACTTCCCACCCAACCCAGAAGTAGAATGTATAGCTATGCCTTTGGGGTTCCAATGTATTAATGGAAACTGATTACTTAACCCAGTGTCCCAGGCTTGTTCTGAAATTAGAATTCATTTGTTTCTTTGCATCTTATTGAAAATCACTTCCATACATAGGTTGTTCTACTCCCTCAAAAGAGTAGGGAAGCCAGCTGGCAATAGAACACTTTCAAAGGACTATATTACCTTTAATGGTGCCAATTTTATGCCCTTCTAATTTAAAAAAATGTTAGAGAGGGAGAGAGAGAGAGAGACTGTCAACCTGGGTGTGTGCACTGACTGGGAATGGAACCCACCACCTCTTGGTGTATGGGAGGACATTCCAACTAACTGAACCATTCCAGCCAGGGCTCCTTCCTTTTTTATGTAACCTTAGCAAGATCCCTAAGAACGTATTTTTATCCCTGGGCCATAGGAGTGTAATTTCTGTTCTGGAATTCTGTGCTAACACTTGATTTATTTGCATGGACTGATGACTATAAAAATGGGAGAAACTTAAGCACATAGCCTTGGTTTGTTGTATTATACAATAACTAAAACACCACCCCTCTTTTTATATGTTCCTCATGACCCAATATTCTGCCCATTACTTCCCTTGGGTCTGTCCCATCACACTACCTATCAAGACCACGCAAGGCCTGTGTTTCAGCAGTTCAGAAAGAACCCTCCTCAGCCCTGGAATCAAAGTGTTCCAAAGGCAACAAATAGGAGATAGGGAAGTGCACTTTTGCTATATTTAGGGGGAGACTGCTAATGGTGGAATTTTGCCTTATTTCAAAGGGAACTTCTTAATTACAATTTTGGTTAAAATCCTGAAACAAAAGATAGTGTGAAGCTTCTCACCCACCCCATTATAAAGAAAGTGACAAATAGCTGCCAGTCTAAGACTTTCTAATAAATATTTAAACTGGTTCTGTTAACCACACCCTCACATGCTCCCCAGCCAAGCTATATGGGAGAAATATGTTGAATTAGGTGAATTCATAGGAGTAAGCCAGTGGTGGGGAGAAAGTCATTCCCCATACACTTGATATTCTCCTTTGCTTGGAGAGAGAAAAAGGAGATGTACTAGGTCATAAGAACAAAGAAGATAGGGGTCGTCCTTCACCCTGATGCTTTGCAGTGAGGATGGTGAAGTCTCATGACTCCAGATGGGAAATGGCTGTGATATGTGTTGTCTAACATGGAAGCATAGGAAACCTCATAAATTATACTCAGGCTCCAAATGAGGCAAATAAGCAACAGAAAGGAATACCGTGACCTAAGAAGTAAGTGAACAGCAAGGAGCTCTCTATAAATTGCATGGACTACCAGGGGCCACCAGACAGCAACAGAAGCAACTAACAGAGGCAATCTATGTGAACTGAGAGGATAAAACCAGATGGCTATGCCTTTTCCGTTGCCCACGCTCTGGAATTGTGTAAGACTTACCTTAAAATGACAATTTCTCCACCTATCTAAGAAGTCCTTATTATTGTGTAGAGGTAGATTCTTATTGTTTATTGAATTTATTTTTTTTAGAGAGAGGAAAGGAGAGAACCACGATTTGTTGTTCCACTTATTTATGCATGCATTCGTTGATTCTTTTTAAAATTGATTTTGATACAGAGAAAGGGATAGGGATATAGAGATAGAAACATCAATGAGAAACATCATCAATCAGCTGCCTACTGCACAATCTATTTATTTATATTGCACTAGGGTCTGAGAATTCTTCTGAGATAGAATTGTAGGAGATCAATCAAGATGAACAAACTCAACTCTGGAGTAGACCAGTGTTTGAGGACAGAGTGGAAGCAGACTCTTAAGTATAGCATGGTAAATATCAGATTGTATACTAGGCTATGCTCAAGTTAAGTTTGAATTATTTAATAAGGAGGCTATAGTAATCCCCCCTTATCCATGGTTTTATTTTTCATGGTTTGTTTCCATGGTTTGTTACAATCATGGTCCAAAAATATTAAATGGAAAAATATCAGAAATAAACAATTCTTAAAGTTTTATTTCTTTTTTTAAATTTTATTTTGTTTATCCTCACTTGAGGATATTTTTCCATTGATTTTTAGAGAAGGGAGAATAGAGGGAGGAAGGAGAGAGAGAGAGAGAGATGTAAGAGAGCCACATCAATTGTTTGACCCCTCTCTCTCCTCCCCTCACATGTTCCCCAGTGACTAAACCTATAACCCAGGCACATGCCCTTTACTGAGAAATGAGCCCATGATTCTTTGGTGTGCTGGGTGATGTTCTAACTACTGAGCAACACAAGACAACGTGACAATTCATAAGTTTTAAATTGCAAACCTTTTTGAATAATGTGATTAAATATTCACCATTCTGCTCAGCTTGTCCAGAGACATGAATCACCCTTTTGTCCAGCATTTCCTCACTGTACAAGCTAACCCCCCTTAGTCACTTAGTAGCCATCTCAGTTTTCAAATCCACTGTCATGGTATACGAATGCTTGATTTAAAGTGACCCATATTTTACTTAACAATTCCACATTCACATAACTTTTATTTCAGAATATGGTTATAATTTTTCTTTTTATTATTATTGTTAAACTCTTACTGTGCATAATTTATACATTAAACTTCATCATAGGTATGTGTGTATAGGACAAAACAATATGCAGGGGTTCGCTACAATCCACAGTTTTAGATATCCAATAGCTGTCTTGGAACATGTCCCCCTCACATAAGGGAGGACTACTGTACTGTACTACTGTTAAAAGAGTAAATGGCCTTGAGACATTCAAAGCCAAAGAATCCACAGCATTAGTAATAACAGTTTTGGCAGTGATATGGCATGGTATCTTTGGCACAATATTAATGTATTAGTTTCCTAGTGCTACCATAACAAACTCCCACACACTTGGTGGCTCTTCCAGCTTCCTGTTTGTGGTAGCCTAACTCCGACTTCTGCCTCCTTCTCATGGCCTTCTCCTCTGTGTATTTCTGTGTCCTTTTCTATCTCTTATAAAGAATCTTTCATTGGATTTATAACTCAACCCCAATCCCACTGTGATCTCATATGAACCCTTAATTTAATTACATCTTCGAATACCTTATTTCAAAATAAGATTACATGCAGAGATTCTGAATGGACACAAATTGTGGGGAGGGTATATTATGCAATACGTTGCAATCAGTTGTTTCAGTGTAGGCATCTGTAGCATTGTCACCAGGGGAGGCTCAGCATCTGTAACACTGCCTTGGTCCAGCACAGACTTTAGGTATTGGTGTTCTTAGTGAAAGCATTAGCATCCTGAAGCCATCTGTGGAGAGCAGCAGCAGATGTCTTGGAGGTGGTTAGGGAAAGAAAAATGGCTGAGATCTTATAGACAGAAATTGTTATAAGGGCTGCAGGATGGGCAAATAGTCAAGAACTTCACATTAAGATCCTGATTAGTTGATCCCAGCACATCTCAACTACATTTCATCATATTAGGGCAAACAAACATGGACAAAGATGATAAAATGACTATCGACTGATGATTGCAAGAGAGGGTACCAAGAAAGAAAGATGGCTTTTTAGTGACTGGAAGAGCAAGAAGAGGTTAGAAGTAAATAAAACCTCATAGGAGTTCTAAAGTTGACTACAGAATTTCTTCAAATTTGTGAATGGGACTTGTGTATCTAGCTTCGTTGGCCTCGAGACCACCATCATGTGAAGATAAATATTAACTCCATGCATTTCCCCTGGTTTACAGGAAGATAAGGGAAAGTGATCGAGAAAGCCAGGCAACCAATAAGCATAAATGGTGTCAGATATGACAGGATCACAGGGAATGGGCATGGGACACTGGAAACTTAAAGGAGAATAAGGAAAGATTTGACCAAGGGGAACTTTTGCCACTACTGTGAGGAAAGAGAGACCAAGAAAACGATATGCTTATCGTCATTAAAATGTTGTCTAGTATTATCTTTAGCTAGGTATAAACACAGAAAATATTCAGAAAAGTTGATAGATTTTCATTTCAGAAAGGGAGTCTATGGGCAAATATCAACTTTGCTCATTTTCTAGCTTGGTGGAATCTTCAGTTCCACAAGCATAGAATTTATCAAAAATCATATTAGTAAGAATCTGAAACATTGTAACATTATTTTCCATGACTGATTCATTTAATTCAAATTAAAGAGTCTTTTTTCTCAACCACTGTTTTTCATTGACAGTATTGTCACATAACACAATTCATGTGTGTTTTTATTTATGGCTTGGTCAAAGACATATGGATATGGAATATATCCAATTTAAAAATTGGGACAACTTGCTTATCAGCATTATGCTTTTTTAAAAATATTTATTTTTATTAATTTTAGAGAGGAAGGGAAAGGGGAGAGATAGAAACATCAATGATGAGAGAGAATCATTGATTGGCTGCCTCCTGCATGCCCCTACCAGGGACCAAGCACACAACCCAGGCATGTGCCCTGACTGGGAATCGAACCACACATTCCTGGTTCACAGGTTGATGTTCAACCACTGAGCCACACCAGCCGGACTCAACATTGTGTGTTTTTTTTATTTGTTAATGTGCTGTGAACATTTTTACAGAAGAATAAGATTAAACTACTTTTAGTCATATATTTGAATTTACTTTATTGAAAATAAAATAAGGTACAATTGGAGCTGTCCTAGAAATTCTCTTATTTGTACAATTAATAATTTGATAACTTTTTCAACTAACAACTAGAATCTCTAGAATTCCTCATTCCCTTGACCTCAGTCATCTGTCCTGCCAATATACAGCACTGGATAAACCCAAACATCTGTTTTGTTTGCTTGTATTGAGTTCTACAGAAGGTTTGAGAAAAGAGCCAATTGGCTCTACTACAAATTTATGCCATTTAATCTCAATTGGGCCTTCAATGCTACTTGGCAATTCTTCATTCATCCCTAAGATGATGCCCCCAGCAGCTGTTTGAAATCTTTTTTTTACTTTTCAGTCTTTCAATGCCCAAAGAAGACAATTGTCCAAACAAAATAAAACAATTTCTAAGAAGTATAATACAAGTAAACTTTTGACACTTATTGTGCATATTAAAAGAGCACAGCCACATACCTCAGGAAATTGATCTGGATCAATCAACAGAGAGACATATTCTAGTAAAATTACTGGACTTCAAAGAAAAAACAATTTTCAATTAAAAGGATCAAAATCACTCATAAAAGAAAGTCAGATTATAATCAGACTTTGACAAGAAAGCTTTACACCAGCAGAAAAAAAAGTAGCATATTTATTGGGTCGCTACATTTTATCAGTTGTTTTCACCTGCACATGCAGTGTCTGAGGATACCTCTGCATAGTTAAATCTAAGAGGGAGACATTGTCTTCCTGAGCTGTTCATTCAGCAAGCTGACGGCCGTATCCACTCATTTAGTCCAACCTTTTAGGCTAGGTGGATCCATCTCTAGGCAGAGTTTGTCTTTTAACAAGCTGTTACACCGTTCAATCATCCCAGCACCTTGGGAATGATATGGGATGTGTAACTGACAAGCTATGTCCTGGGCCTTGACCCAGCTCTGAACCTCTTTCCCTGTGAAATAGGTTCCATTATCACTTGCTATGCTAAGGGGTCATCCATAGGTGGCCCCCAGGTGTTCCAATCCTCAGACAACTGTCCACTGGGCATCCTACCTCACAGGATAAGCAAAGAGGAGGCCAGTGGCAGTAAAAAAACAAACAAACAAACAAACAAAAACCTGGTCTAGAGGGATAGGTCAATGTTTCAGGGGTGGGGGAGAAGAGAGGGGTTGCCTCCTCTGAGGACATGGCCCTTCTTCCCTGAGAGACCATACCGTGGGGGTGTGCCTGAGTGCAGTGAGGACATTCGCATACCACTTAGCCACCTGCATCATTTTCCATGGTCTCACATGCCCCAAGTTCTGATGGAGCCACCAAACTTTTTCTTTGGAGGTAGGTACTACTTCCCAGACCTTTGTCAAGGCATCTGCCTCATCATTCCCAGGAACTAACAGTGGTCGATGGCCACTCAAATGGTATATTGTTGCCTCTTTGTAAGTTCCTACTTCTCATATTTCCTGTCCCCACACAGGATGATGTCTTATCAGCCACTGCTGTTTGTGCGATTGCAGCAACCAGAAAGTTAAGCCTTAAAGACAGGTAGGCTATCTATTCCAATGGCCACATGGCCAGGCTCTTTGTCAAAACCATCCAGACTGCTTGCAATTCAATTCATTGACTACTTTCCCCAGTACCAAAACCAAACCACAGTTCGTCTGTATCCAGACGGACAGCCATTGCTGTCCACGAAGCAAGGTTCCCCCTACTAGACCCATCTACCCTGTTTCCCCGAAAATAAGACAGTGTCTTATATTAATTTTTGCTCCCAAAGATGCGCTAGGTCTTATTTTCAGGGGATGTCTTATTTTTCCATGAAGAAGAATATGGTACACATTTATTGTTAAATGAAAATAAAGGAAATATTTTATCTGTATACGGTACGGTAGTACGGTAGTTGTCAACACAAACCAGACAAACTGTGAATCCTACAGTATCAAGAATTTACTCATTTATTCAACGACAATCATGTCATCATCTTCTGGAACATCATCATAACAATCCAATTCCTGAATTTCCTGGTGAATTTCTTGTGACTCCATTTCTTTCAGAATCAGTGGACCAAATCTCTCATGTCTAGCAATAGCACTGTCTTTAAATGAGTACTTCTTGTCAAGGTAGCCTGCTCGCAGTGCATTTGCAATGCAACTGTCAGTGATTTTCTCCCATGAATTCTTCACCCAAGTCACAACTTCTTGCAGTTTAGGTTCCACAAAGTTTCCACGCTGATTTCTCTTCATTCTATTTTCAATGTAGTCATTAATTTCCATGAGCAAATTGTCTTTGAATGGCTTGTTTATTGCAATATCAAGAGTCTGGAGATAGGCAGTCATTCCTGCGGGAATCATTATCTGATCTATTTTTCATTCGTGAAGAAATGTCTTTATGTCTTTAGTGCGGTGAGACAGAGCCTAGGGGGGGCCTTATTTTCGGGGGGATGCCTTATATTTCACTCAGAAGGAAACCTGTAAGTAGGTCTTATTTTCGGAGGATGTTTTATTTTCGGGGAAACATGGTATGTACCACAAACATGTCAAACTCCTGGCACATAGGCTGCATGTGGCCCACAGGGAATATTTTTGTAGCCCAGCCAATATAACAGTATGTAAAAAACGTTTTAATAAAAATTTTGTAACTTAATTTTTACAATATCCTGTTTTACATAATTACTAATAATGAATTACAACGTTTGCTAATGACTGATTACTATAATCATGTTGCATTCATTTCCCTTACTTGCCTTAAGCACAGGCACACCATTTCTCTCCACTAATACTACCAGTGAATATTTTAGCAGCAGATTGCCATGTCATTAGTCTTGGACTGACTTGTTTGGTGTGCACAACAGGAAATATTTTGCTTTTGGACAACAAGAAAAATAGGTTTATTTACATTACACTTATTAATTTGTATAGTTATTCAGGGTTTCGTAAGTTAATGTTCAAGAAAAATATTAATTTTTATTAAAATGTTCTATTATTTTATGTTAACGATCACTCATTTATTTCATCCCTTGTATTCAGCATGTTTCTATTGAAATATATCTGTTTCTATGAAAATTAAAGCTTTTGTTTTTTGTGGCCCACATAAACTTAAACCTTGTTTATTTGACCCGTGTTAGCTTTTGAGTTTGACATACTTGGTGTACCACATGGTATCCGGAAGGGGTGACATACCCTCTCAGAACGGACAAAGGAGTACTTCCTACACTTAAGTTTCATCTTTGACAGGGTCTCACATGTTACAGTACTCAAAGGGTTTGCAATTCCTATGACAGAGGGTTGGTATTCACAATTGCCTTCTGTTCCCAATAGGCCCCCCACTTTGCTAAAGTTGGGGTTTGTGCCACTCCCGAATTAAGCATGGTCACCCAGGACATAAACCAAGCAGCTATAGGATAAGCTGTCTTTATGAGCACCTTACTTTGTGCTGTGATTGCCTCACAGGCCTTCAGGGTCGCATAAGTGGGTGCCAACTGCTTCTCAATGAGGGAGTACTCTCGGCTGCCTTCCACAAATAAGACCAGAACCCGATGGGCACTCTTCTCTGCCCATGCTGTTGCAAAAGACCCCAACCAAATCCCAGTGGAGTAATATTGGGTCGGCAACTAAGTAATTGCGGATTTTTTAAAGAAAATCAAAGACAATTTTTTCATGGAACTAAATAACTTTATTCTGTAATGTATTGCCCATTTTGATCAATGACCTTTTGCCATCTTTAAGGCAGCATCATAATCCCACGTTCAAAAAACTTCTGGTTTTTATTAGCAAAAAACTGAATCAGGTACGATTTGACATCATCATCATTATTGAAATTTTTACCATTCAAGGAGTTTTGTAAAGATCGAAACAAAAAGTAATCAGATGGTGTAAGGTCAGGACTATATGGTGGATGTGGCAAAACATCCCAACCAAGCTCCATTAATTTTTGCCGAGTGACCAAAGATGTGTGTGGCCTTGCATTGTCATGATGGAATACAACACCTTTTCGATTTGTCAATTCGGGCCGCTTTTCTTCAACTGCATTGTTTAATTTCGTTAGTTGTTCAATGTAGACATCAGAATTGATCGTTCGGTTGGGTGGTAAGAGTTCAAAGTAGACAATTCCTTTGTAATCCCACCAAACTGATAACAAAACCTTCTTTTGATGAATATCAGCTTTTGATGTTGTTTGAGTTGGTTCACCTGGCCTGCTCCACGATCTTTTCCGCTTGATATTGTTGTAAACAACCCATTTTTCATCGCCAGTTATCAGTCGTTTTAAAAATGGATCATTTTCATTACGTTTCTTTAGCAAATCGCAGCTGCTAATGCGTTGCGTTAACTGTGATTCTTTCAGTTCGTGAGGAACCCATGTATCGAGTTTTTGAACATAGCCAAGTTGTTTTAAGTGATTTTCAATGCATGTATGTGATACATGAAGCTTCTCTGCAATCTCACGTGTTGTACTGTGACAGTCCGAATTGATTATTGCTTTGATTAGGGCGTCATCAACTTCAACTGGACTACCAGAGCGTTTTTCATCTTTGAGTGAAAAATCACCAGAACGAAATTTGGCAAACCAATTTTGACACTGCCGTTCTTTTAAGGCTTCGTCACCATAAACAGCACATAACTTTTTATGAGCTTGCGATGCGTTTTCCCTTTGCGGAAATAAAAAAGCAAAATATGACGAAAATGTTCCTTTTGATTTTCCATTTTTCAACGAACGCCAAACGAAAACTACAAAACAGATCAAAAAACTTTTTTTTACTGATTAACAGCTGAATAGCCAACTATCAAATAACAAAATGTGTTTTACATTTGTACTACGTCTGCAAACCTAAAAATTCAACTGAAGCATATATGTGTGAAACCCGCAATTACTTAGCTGCCAACCCAATAGTTATGCCCAACTGGAATGGTTGTGTCAGGTCTACAATATACAAGGTTTGGGCTTGGGCAACTGCCCTCTTGGCAGCAAGAAAGGCCTCTTCAACTTCTGGAGTCCAGTCCCATGTTGCCCCATTCCAGAACAACTGGTACAAGGGCTGCAACAATTGTACCAGGTGGATGATAAACACTTGCCAATACCCCAAAAGACCAACATAGGTCTGTAGCTGTTTCACCATTGTAGGTTGGGGAAAAGCCTGCACTTTGTCAATGACTGCTTAAGTATCACCTTGGTCTTACCCCACCAGACAACTCCCAAGAATTTGACAGGTCCGTGGACCTTGCAGTCATTTACCACCATCCCCATGAGTCCAATGCCTGCCACAGACTACTGGCAGCTGCATTCAAATATGCAAGAGAATCAGAGGTTAGTTTAGCATCATATCATCAATAAAATGGAACATTGTCACTGTGGGAGGCTTGCCCCACTGGCTAAATCTTGAGCCACCAGACCATGATAGATGGTGGGGTTGTGCAAATATCCTTGAGGGAGAACAGCAAAAGTCCACTGTCAACCATTCCAATTAAAAGCAAACTGTTCTTAGAGGGACAAGTGGCGTGTGGAGCAATTTGTCTGGTTAATTCCGATAAAAGCAAACTGTTCCTGACTCTCCAGGGCTATATCTATGGAAAAGAAAGCATTAGTCAAATCCACTACATCAAGCATGTCAAATTCACAAGGCATGGAGCCCGCCAGCCGTGAGTTTGACATGCTTGCACTACATAGTGGCACCGCCCCAATGTCAGTGTAAGGCAATCCATAAGATCCATTGTAGCTGGCACCACAAAGTGTAACCTGGGGGGTCTTTGTTCAGTTCCCTGTAATCCACAGTCATTCGCCAAGTGCCATCAGGCTTCTTCACTGGCCATACTGGAGAATTGTTGGGGCTGTGCATGGGCCAGATGATCTTCACTTTTTCCAGCTGCAATATTGTCTGTCCAATATCCTCATGGCCTTCTGAGAAGTGATATTGCCACACTCGTACTACCTGGCAGGAGATAGGCAGTTGCATGGCCATGTGATGCGGGTATCCCCTAGTGATGGGCTTTACCACATGCACCAGCAGGCAAAATTCACATTTGGTTGTTGCAATCATTAACTCTTTCACCACATCCATTCACAAGATGTATTCTGGTATGGGAGAGATATACACTGTATAGGCCTTCGGGGGAAGGCGGCCAATACTCAGTGTCAAAGTTGCTTGCTGCACACAAACAGTTCGGCCTCCATACTTGTCTATATGAGCAACCAGGCCCATATATCTGTCTGGGTTATCATAAAGCAAACCAGTCCACACTGGTATCCACCAATGCCCACACACATTGCACATTGAAAAAGGGACAATATATAGTGAGTTCAACATGTGGCCTCCAGTCTTCTGGGATCCCCCCAACCGGGTGCCTCAGCCTGTTCCTAAGACATGCTGCTGGCCCTGTGGAAGCAATTACTGGTAGGACAGCTTTTCCAGAAGCTGCTGAAGAAAGGCAGTTCCCCTAGCCCAGTACACCTCTAGGACCACCCACAGTTACTGAGTGAACAGGCTGTCACTCCTCAGGAGGGGTGACAATGCCTTCAGTAACTGTGGGTGGTCCTGGAGGTGTACTCAGCTAGGGGAACTGCCTTTCTTCAGCAGCTTCTGGAAAAGCTGTCCTACCAGTAATTGCTTCCACAGGGCCAGCAGCATGTCTTAGGATGGTCCATGAAAGGGGTCAAATGGCTGCCTGTGAGCCAAATGCTGCCAGAGGGGCTGTAGCGAGAATAAAGTCTTTCATATGTATTGTGAAAGGTTCATATCAGGACCTTGAATATTCAAATTAAACATGGCTTGTCTCATGCCAATGTCCCATATCACATGCACTAAATCTACATATGTAGTCCATTTACTCACTTGTGCCTCGCCAGCACAGCCAAGGGTTTGGTGAGCCTGAGTGGGGGCAATGAATGATGGAGAAATAATAGACTAAGAGAAAAAGCTGGGTCTAGGTGCATCTTCTGTGCCTGGCTGAGACCACAGAACAGATCCAGACTTCAAAGTTGATGCTTTATTTATAGTCAGGGACAAACAATAGTTTACAATGTTCTTGTAAGTTTCACTGGTTTTGGCAGCACTTGCTGCCCCTCCCACAGTCCACTACCTACCCAGGAAAGATCTAGGGAGCAGTTACAAGTATGCTTAGAGGACTGTGCCCTTTAAGCTGGGACTTGTTTGTGACTTTGCCAGCCGGTCAGTCCAAGGCTTAACCCTATAGCTTCAATACATTTCACCCTTTTAAATTTAAGCCACTCATACTGGAAGTAAAATTTAAAACATCAAGAACAAAGTTATGACTATTAAAACATTAACAAAACAATGCTAATGCAAAACCCAATAACAAAACAATGCAAATGCAAAACTTAGACATTGTTATTAACAAAACAATGCCAATGCAACATATAATAATGCCAATGCAACACAACAATAAAGAAATCAAACTACAGTAACATTTTCCTGCTAAATGAAAGTTTATTTTGCTGATTTACTCAAGAGTCCTCAGACTTGGCTGTGAAAGAGTTTGCAGAAGACTGGCAGCTAACCAATGCTAGCATGGCCAGAAACATGGTTGAGGGAGTAGCTTCTACTTCCTGATTTTCTGCCATCTGCTGGGCCTCAGTTGTTAACTTCTTCAGCTGACCCCATGTTGGCACCTCGGTCTCTTGTGTAGCCTTTGTCATCTTCCTTTTCCGCTTTGCTGTCATTGGGGCAAGTCTCAATCTTTTAAACGATGGGACAAGGAGCTTCTCTGGGTCCATTGTGGTGATACACATAATGCTCTGGCACCCAAATTGGCTGCTCTGCTCCTTCTGGAAAGATACAAACACAACCTCTTACCCACATCATTACTGGATCTGGTCCA
The DNA here is from genome assembly GCF_964339955.1 of Pipistrellus hanaki. Lineage (NCBI taxonomy): Eukaryota > Metazoa > Chordata > Mammalia > Chiroptera > Vespertilionidae > Pipistrellus > Pipistrellus hanaki. Next base: position 58,967,728 of record NC_140524.1, on the reverse strand, counting down.
AACCATTGTCCAGTTTGTGCATCCTTCCATCGGGCTAACCCCATGGAGGCTATTGTACAGGAGGCCCGATGCCTTTGGGCTGCTGTACAACCCTCTGCATCACAATTCAAAAAATTTAAAGTATAAAGAACTTGGCTGAATTTGTTTTGAGATGACACATAACATCTGTCTCCCCTTTTCTGTTTTAGTAATTGCAGTTTAAAAGTACAATTTGCTCTTTCCACTATTGCTTGACCTTGAGGATTATAAAGGATACCAGTTTTATTAAAAAATTTTGATATTGCTGACAAAAATGTTGAAAAGCAGAACTAGTGTATGCAGATCCATTGTCTGTCTTTAGCTCTAAGGGAGGACCTACTACCGCAAAGGCAGCTAGGCAATGATTAATTACATGCTTGGCACTCTCTCCTATTTGGGGAGTCGCAAAGATAAAGCGGGAGCAGGTATCTACATTGACATGCACCCATCTATGCTTACCAAATTCCGGTATGAGGGTGACATCTATTTGCCAAATTTGATTAGGTTTAAGACCCCTAGGATTAACCCCCAACGATTGTACAGGGCAATGAATTACACACTGAGAGCACTGCTTAACAACTTGACAAGCTTGTCCCGAGAAATACGGAATTGTTTGCGTAAGACAGAAGCATTTTGATGATGCAAAGCATATTTATTAATTTCTACCTGGTAAGGCTTTCCATGCAATTTCAAGTATATTAAGAGTCTCATGTTCTATCGACTGAGCAAGCCGGGCGCGGTTAATTTCAAGTATATTAAATCTTTTAAATTTAAAAAGATTTCTTTTAAGAAGAGAGAATAAATTTCTTGTATTACTGTGGGCACTTGGAGCTTTCCAAGAATCATCTCTGTTAAAGCCTTGAAATTTTAACATGGAAAAAACCATCAAACAAAACATTTATATATGATTTAAATATAATACCTTTTATAATTATCTTATTATATCAATTAGATTTTAAACTAGTTTTTGCATTAAAAAATTTTGGTTGGGATCACAGAATTAATCCTTTTTTCTTAATAGACCAACAATAAGCAACTCATTTTGAATTCTTAATTATTAGAGAAAACACAATATTTTATTTTCTCAAAAATAACTTCTTATACTTTAGGCATTTAATTGCTACAACTATATAATTTCTCCCAATTTAATTTGCACTTTGAACTTTTAAAGCTGGCAGGACAAATAATACCCTGTTTCCCCGAAAATAAGACAGTGTCTTATATTAATTTTTTCTTCCAAAGTTGTGCTAGGTCTTATTTTCAGGGGATGTCTTATCTTTCCATGCACCAGGTCTTATTTTCGGAGGATGTCTTATTTTCAGGGAAACACAGTATTTAGCATTTCCTAGACAAATAATACTTTACATTTTTAAGAACAAACCGACCACATTTTTACCTTCCCTGGGGAAATTGAGTAGCAAGCCTTGTAATTACTCATATGCAAAAATTGTCCTTAAATTTTTTCTTTCTTTTTCACTTTCCAAAGTAATAACTAATAACCCAATTTGGCCAAGATTTTCATTTCCCTGCCACATTCCTCCACTCCCCTTCTGGAGTGGGCTCTAGGCAGTTCCGAATCAGGGATCACAGAGTGAAAGTAGAGACAGGCATTTCCTGTGGACCTTCAGCTATATTATGATCGCGAAGCTGTTTTCCTACATTCTCTCATGCTTCTATATTTACCTTTTCTTCCTCAGAAAACCATGGGCAGGTTTTACTCACAAAATCCAAAAAATTGAAAAGCTGTTCATACCTCACAGAACAGCCCCTTGGTTGGAAAATAGCCTTAAGGATGGATACGCATACATTCTTTTCCTGCTATCATGAATTTCCCATGTTTTACTCCTAGCTAGTACTATACTCCTTCCTCACTGTGTGCGCACGCATTGGGGCCTCCTTTCACCTGACAATTGCAGTTCCCTCACACTCAGGTCCACATTGAGTGACACTTGGGCTGAACTCAGGCCCGCGTTGGGCACCACTTCAGCCGCACCAGCACAGCCAAGGGTTCGGCAAGCCCGAGTGGGGACAACAAAGGATGGAGAAATGATAATCTAGGAGAAAAAGCTGGGTTTAGGTGGATCTTCTGTGCCTGGTTGAAGCCACAGAACAGATCTAGACTGCAAAGTTGATGCTTTATTTATAGTCAGGGACAAACAAGGTAATTTACAATGTTCTTGTAAGTTTCACTTGTTTTGGCAGCACTTGCTGCCCCTCCCACAGCCCACTACCTACCCAGGAAAGATCTAGGGAGCAGTTACAAGATCAAGCTTAATAATGCTTAGACTGTGCCCTCCAAGCTGGGACTTGTTTGCGACTTTGCCAGCAGATCAGTCTGAGGCTTAACCCTATAACTGCTTCCTACACTCATGGTTTCTTGCAATTCTCCGGCATCCTGCCAAATGTTTCCAGATGTCACTAGTAACCAATCCATCAGGAAGTGGTCTCCCTGTCGGCTCCCAGATGACAACTGATCTGCAGTCGCTGCTGCAAAGAGGGATGTGTCGTTATGGAGGTAACTTCTCTATCTCAGATGGATACATCTGCAAGCTCTCTGCACCTTAGGAGTCATGCTGGAATCAGCTCCCTGGACCTCTGCCGGCTTTGCTTTCCTAATTCTCTCAGTTCTGTAGGGGCATAGGAGGAATATGTAGTTAATTCAGTAACATTTAGCCCTACTTCCTGGGACCACAGGCTGACTGTGCTCCAGATGCCCTTTCACTATCAGTCACTATCACTATCAGGGACTGCTACACCATTGGTACCATTGGTAACACTGTCCTCCAAGCCGTCTTCTGGATCTAGTTCTCCCCATCTCTCCTGTCCTAGGGAGGTGACCTCCTACTCTGGCACACTTACCCTGGCCTCCAAGGCTTCCTCCAGCTGCTATATTCATGTATCTTAGGTTCCTGAGCCAGCATCTTGCAGTGTTGCAGTTTCAAGGCTGGTAGGAGCAACTAGCCTACCTTCTGGGCAGCCTTTTGCAGGTCTTTGGAAATCTGGTCCATCAGGGATGACAATGCCTTCTCTAACACCACCATGGTTACCTCGACCTGCTCCCAATACTCCAGGAGAGGGGGGTTCAAGACATCAGGACTGCCGCTACAGGATATCACAACCTGGTCGGAGGCCACATGACCTCTAGCTGGGCAGATGGGGTACTTACCCCAGAATCCTGCCAATGACTATACCAGTTGTTCGATTCAAGTTCCTCTGCCAGGGACCTGATCTTTGGATGCCAAGAATTTTAAAAAAAAAGATATGAATGTCTGTAGGTAGGTGGGTCATACTTTATTGCAAGCAAAGCAGCCAACAACTCACTGGTCAGTTGTACCTTTTATACTTGTTCAAACAAAAGAGGCCTCATACCAATTAGTGACATCTGTGCTATAGTAACATATGTAGGTTATATAAAGGTGTGTCTGCACAGTACATACAGTGCTACTGCTGAGTCATTGCTCTCGTGCATGCATATGGCAAATGGCCCTTTAATATCCAGTGTACTCTGGTCAGGGCACCCACAATACTTAATGGAGCCAAAGAAAGAAAATGTGAACCAAAAACTTTATATCCAACCTGACGTTCAAATAAATAAAAAAAATGCAAACAAATTTACAGACATGCAAGAACTCAGAGAATATCATTGCCATGAGGCCATTTTCATTTTTTAAAATAAGCTCTGACAATTAAAATATTTGGAGAGATCCTCAACCTAAAATCTGATGGCACTGACCACTGAAAGCAGTCAATACCATAGATAAGAGAGGCAGCTAAACCTTTGGTTCTTCTAAATAAGAGTGTGCGCACCACCACCTAACAAACCAAAAGAAAAAAAAATCTGATCAAGCCTACAGAATCAAATACCAATTTACAAGAAACGCAGGACTGCCGAAACTGGTTTGGCTCAGTGGATAGAGCGTTGGCCTGCGGACTGAAAGGTCCCGGGCTCAATTCCGGTCAAGGGCATGTACTTTGGTTGTGGGCACATCCCCAATGAAGGGTGTGCAAGAGACAGCTGATCAATGATTCTCTCTCATCGATATTTCTAACTCTCTATCCCTCTCTCTTCCTCTCTGTGAAAAATCAATAAAATATATTTTTAAAAAAAAAGAAAGAAAAGAAATTCAGGACAGAGCAAAATCAAGACTGTAGAAAACTCTAGAGGATAAAAAACATAGTTTTTTCAACAAATAAATTGTGATTAAAAAAAGGGGGGAGGCGTGGAGTGGAAACACCAGATTAAAAGAGATTTATAAATTATCATGGGGAGGTATAACTAAACTAGTATTTATGGATAAATATCTGGGTGATAAACTTATAAAGCAAATAAAGAAGTGATTTCCAGAACCGCCGGGAGAGAGGTTACTTTGTAGGAAATGGAGAGGATTGTGAATAGGATGGCTCTGTGAGGTGGTAGACAAACATCTAGTTTTTTAACCTAAATTGCAACCTAGATGTTGGTTACAAGGGTGTTTGCCTCATAATAATTCCATAAGCTCTACTTTTTTTAAATGCAGTTCTCTATATCTGTTATATTTTATAATTAAAAGGTTTGAAAAAGAAACATTATGTGTTGTTGCATTTCAGTAACCTTTTTATTTTACAGCATTAACATCCAGTCTAAATACACATAATTTTGCAGCAGGGACATAGAGAGCAGAATCAGGATGGCCTAATTGCTTAGAAAATAAATGACAACTCAAAAATTATTCAGTATTCTGCAGCAGAAAAAAAGTCATAAAAACACATTCCTCTGCTTTTGTCCACTGCAAATCTCATCATATCTATTATTTCTTTCATAAATGTTATTTCTTTCCTGTAATCAAAGTTGTGAATAGAAATAATACAAATTTTATAGTCATAGATGGAGCACCTTGGTGAAAATTGGCACTTCTACATAAAATCTGCAATTCCCTCTCACTTTAACTCAGATCAGAAAGGCACCTTTTATATTCATCACTATTTCCTCAATCTCGGATAAAATTAGGTCACCCAATATATGTTTGACTGTGTCCGCATGTGCTGAAATTTACAAAAAGATAATGTAGAAGAAATAAAACCTACCAAATGTACTGTTGCCCTTAGCTTCAGTAGTTTATTACTAGACTAGGGGCCCAGTGCATGAAATCCGTGCATTCAGGGGGTCCCTCAGTCCAGCCTACACCCTCTTGTAGTTAGAGATTCCTCAGGGAATGCCTGCAGGGAGCAGGCCTAAGCTGTCAGTCAGACATCCTTAGCGCTACATCAGAGGTGGGAGAGGCTCCTGCCACCACCGCTGCACTCACCAGCAATGAGCCTGGCTTCTGGCTGTATGGCGCTCCCCCTGTGGGAATTCACTGACCAGTAGGGGGTAGCTCCTGTGTTGAGTATCTGCCCCAGGTGGTCATTGCACATCATAGGGACCGGTCATTCTGCCATTCGGTTGATTTACATATTAGCCTTTTATTATAGAAGATAGCTCCTATTACTCATCAGGCTTGTCTTTTATAATATAAACTAGGGGTCTGGTGCACAAAATTTGTGCACTGGGACAGGGGTCCCTAAGCCCAGCCTGCCCCCTCTCACAGACTGGGAGCCCTCAGGGGATGTCCTACTGACAGCTTAGGCCCACTTTGCAGGAGGTGGTCAGGCTAATCAGGGGAAGGCACCAGCCCCATCACCCCGCTGCTGCTGCAGTAGGCCACCACAGCTGCCAAGGTGTTTTCATCATCATGGACTCCACTCCCTTCACCATAAAAAAATGACAACTTTTTTTAATGCACTTTCAAGATGTGTCTTTCATAAGATATGACATTTCTTTCTTTCTTTTCTATCCTCACATGAGGATATGTTTCCATTGATTTTTAGAGAGTTTGGAAGAGAGAGGGAAAGACAGAGAGAAACATCAATGTGAGAGGGACACTTTGATTGATTGCCTCCTGCATGAGCCCTAATATGGTCCCCGGCCAGGGAGGAGCCTGCAACCCAGACCCTGTGGTTGGCAAACCTAGGCATTATCCACTGAGCCAAACCATCTAGGGCAGGATATGACATTTCTTAGCCCTCTAGCAGTGGACCTTAATTTTTTTCTCCAAAAGTGTGGTGGAATAACTTTAGATCACCTTTTTTTTTTTTTTTTTTTTTTAAATATATTTTATTGATTTTTTTTTACAGAGAGGAAGAGAGAGGGATAGAGAGTTAGAAACATTGATGAGAGTGAGTCATTGATAAGCTGCCTCTTGCACACCCCCTACTGGGGATATGCCTGCAACCAAGGTACATGCCCTTGACTGGAATCGAACCTGGGACCCTGCAGTCTGCAGGCTGATGCTCCATCCACTAAGCCAAACTGGTTTCTGCTAGATCACCTTTTTGGATTCTTATTACCTAAGTTTCCAAGTTACCAGTGGCTCCCCTGACTCTGCTCAGGCCCTGCTCAAGCTGCTGCCGTGGTTTGGGCAGGACCCCTCTCCCCCCGGCTCTGCTCAGGCTTGGGTAGGGCCCCCTTGGCTCTGCTTCGGCCCTGCTCATGTCTCTGCTGCCCCTCCCCTGGCTGCTTGATGCTAAGGCCCATGGGCCAGGAGTGGTGGGGGTCATTTTGGGACCCTGGAAGCTCAGGGTCTACATGTGGGCCTATAGGCTCAGAGTGACCTGGGTTTTTTTTAGTATATTTTATTGATTTTTTACAGAGAGGAAGGGAGAGAGATAGAGAGCTAGAAATATCAATGAGAGAGAAACATCGACCAGCTCCCTCTTGCACACCCCCTACTGGGGATGTGCTCGCAACCAATGTACATGCCCTTGCCTGGAATCGAACCTGGGACCCTTCAGTCCGCAGACGGATGCTCTACCACTGACCTGGGTCTTGAGGATGTTCCCAGGACCCAGGCCTCTGGGTGCCTGTGTATGCAAATTAACCAGACAAAGATGGTGGGTAGTGGGTGTCATGGAGGTATGGTCATTTTGCATCTTTCTCTTTTATTAATGTAGATAAGACAGTAATTTTTAAATCTTTGATAATGGAAAAATTTCAGGTATATACAGAGTAGATATAGTATTGTAGTATAATGAACCTCCATGAACTCTTCATATAGCCTTGATAATGATCAACACATGGCCAATTTTATTTTATTTATACATACAGGGTGGGGCAAAAGTAGGTTTATAGTTGTTCCTATGGAAAAAATACAATCATTAATAAATAATAATACAAGAATAAACTCACAACTGTTCACCTACTTTTACGCATCCCTGTATATACAATTCCCCTTCTCATGGGGTTATTTTGAATAAAATCCTAGGTATTAAGTGATTGTCACCCCAAAAATACTTTCAAAGGAGAACTCTGAAGAAAACAGCAATGCGCAAAGACTTAGCCAAATACTGCTAGTTAACACCAGTGCCTGTAGGAGAGCAAAGCCAACAAAATCCTGCACCTTTATCCAGAAATTGTCTACTATCTTGCTAAAGTTTGTTTCCAACTTTGATATTAAACTTATACTACCAGTTATCACCCATACCAAAGCCAATAAAAGCCACCATGCTATCCAGAAAATTCTTAATATATTACTACAGTTTAACTTTGCAACATGATAGTTGTCCTTGAAAGTTCAAGTCACATAGATACTGGAAAGAGATTTGAGCTGGAAGTGGGATCTGGGTTAGTCCCAGCTCTGCTAATTTACTATGTCCTGAAGCAAATCACTAACCTGTTCCCTCAAAAGATGAGAGCCATAGCCCAATTCTCTTCAAGCTCGGAACCTCTGAGTCTTTAGTTGACTTTGAGTAGCACTATCTCTTGTGGGAGTTAGAAGACAAAGCTTAAGTGCTCTTCACAAAGAGTTAACCGTAGCTGAAAAATGCTCTACTAGTTAAAATAAAATAGCACTTTGAGAAATTCTTTAATATATAAATTTTAACTCCAAGCATTGCTATCCAAGAATCCATTATTTGTGAGATATGTTTCTAGCATACATATGTTAGAAACCAGAAATTGCTCTCCAATGAGCTGAAAAAGCACTGGCTTGCTATATAATGAAATGTTCAACCAGGAAGTGTGTTAAACCAGAATACACTTTTAGATAAATTTCAAGGCCAGGTTTTTACCTTGGTCTTAACAAGGCATCTTAGAAAATAACAATGTTTATACTCAATGCCATGTCGTTTCTAAAGAATGACTGCATGCAAGATGCTTCCTAGTATAAAAATATTCTCTGGATTGAAAATGCTTACTAACCATTAGTCTGTAATATCAGTGTTCCAAACCCCATTCTCCTATCACTATGAGAGAAGCCGAGAATCTGGTATAACTGAGCAAGCTCTGACCTCTCTCTTTTAGTGCACTGCACACTGCTCAGAACAATGAAATATCATTCCTGACTCCCTCCAAATACTAAGACCATTGTAATAAATTCAACTTTCATTTTGATTCCTTAATCATCTGCAGGAAGTCTTTGCTTCCAATTCAGCTTCTAATCCTTCAAGTGCTGCTTGCACCTGGGGGTGGAGGTTAGAAGTTCTGAAACTCACTGGTACTTGTCCAGTCTTCAAGAACTCTGCCTCTATACTGCAGACCTTGCAGATAATGGTTGTCTGGCTACTTTCTACACTTATTTCTGTCCACTTCAAGGCCTGTTCAATAATTTCTGACTGCCTAGAATTCCCTGAACTCTCCTAGCTGCCCTCGTTCCTTTCCACTGTGAAGTTTCTGGTTGCTTATCCTTGATCTATTGTAGATTCCCTGGCTGGGCAGTTGTTCATTTTCCTTTCCAATAAGACAGTGAGTTTGCTCTCTAATGTAGTTGAAATGTATGATCTCTCTAAAGATCCTTGGTCACTAACCACTGTGTTTGGATTTTTCTACCCACTTTAGCTGCCCACTTCCTTTTCCACTATTACCCAGAATAACTGGTTTATTAGCCATTATTCTGCAGTTTCCTGTCCACTCTAAGATAAGACTTTTACTACATCTGTTTATTCTAACTTGCTACTACCATGTCTTGGTATTTTCTTCACAATAGGAGACTCTCACACTCCTACACATTTTTCTTCATCACAATTGCACTTTGGGACAAAAACCAGTGTCGGTCATGTCCACATAGTCTTTTCAATAAATGCATGTTTTTTTTTCCCCCTGTGGTCCTTCAGAGACACACTTACATATGTGTATGTGGATCAGAAAATAAAACTGCCTAGTCCAGAAAAAAATTATCTTTGAATTTACTGTTGGGGATGACTTGCCCTCTTCTCCTTCAGTGATCTGAGTACTTATTCAGACTAGACTCCAAGCCTAACTCGCCTGGAATCTAATATCTCTGAAATTTATTTGATGATAGCAGTTGGCCCCTCCTTCAACAGATAAGAACTTGCTTATATTGATCAGATCCCATTTCTAACTTGTTCAGAATCCAACATCACTGGGATTAATCTTGCTGGCAGCACTTTATCCTTTGTTCTTTGAGAGTCATTTACTTATGTGGATCAGACCCCATGACTAATTTGTCCAGGATTCAATGTTAAATAATTGTCCAGTTCTTCTATATCTATTAATTTATGAGCCTACCTCTTAAACCTTATTTTCTCCAAAAAGTTATGTCTTTACTCTTCACTCTAATATGGACCCTAATAGAAATCTTGTGGGAGGGAACATAGTTCAGTACTCCTATCAATCACATTCTGACACCATCAAGTTCTGTCCTTATACCATCACTATATCACCTGGGTAGAAATCTTAGTTCAATTCTCCTTCAACCAATCGTGTTTTGATCTGCTCCAAGATCTATACATGCCCCAGAATGCTCACTCCTCATGTATCCAAACTAAAAGAAACCTCAGGAGTAGAGACTTACTTAGTCCTCCCCATCCAGTTATGTTCTGATCCCTCTTCCTGACCTTTACTGCTTCCAGAAAGTTCTCCCCCGATCCTAGCCCATCCCCACCCCACCCCGACTCTTCATACAGACACATTTCTAGAAACCCCAAGAGCTAGAAACTTAGTTCAGTTACCCTTCAAGCAGTCATGCTCAGACAACATCCCAGACCTGTAATCTCTTATACAATAAAAGCTTAATATGCAAACTGACCAACCAGTGGAATGACTGGTCTCTATGACATGCACTGATCACCAGGGAGTAGACACTCAACACAGGAGCTGTCCCCAGCCCTCAGGACCCAGGCCAGGCAAGGCGGGTGCCAATGGAGGGGCCCCCCAAATCACCCCGCCAATCACCCCACATATCGGCCCTGATTGCTGACCAGGCCTAGGATTCTACCCATGCACGGACTTCATGCAACGGACCTCTAATATGTATATAAAACCCTAATATACAAATAGAGCAAACAGCAGAAAAATCGAACAACTGAACAACAGATTGCTATGATGTGTGCTAACCACCAGGGGTTGTTTGCAGAACATGGTGAGCATCAGCTGTTGCGGTATGGTGGAGCAGGTGAGCAGGGGTGCCAGACTAAGGCAAGGCACCAGTCGCTGTCAATGGGGTGAGCCTCTGGTGGTTACTAAAAATTTTTTGCTCCCGTGCACCGCAGTCCCACTGGGCACTCGCTCTGCTGACAGTGCTATACTTGCTCATACCCGCTGCTGGCACTGAAGCTGCCACTTGCACCCCTTTCTGGCACCCAGCGCCAACCCTAATCTCTCAACACCATCAGCGGGTGTGAGTGGTGGCTGCCAGCCCTAATTGCCCCTCAGGGATTCTCCATCTTCCCCTGCTCCTGAGGGGAAATTGGAGCAGCAGCCACCACTTGCACCCACTGATATTGCTGGCCCTGCTTGCACCCATTGCTGGCACGAGCCCCAGTGGCTCAAAGTCATCAGCAGGTGCAAGCGGGGCTGGCGCCATCAGCACATAGGAGTGAGGTTGCTGGCAGACAGGGAATGAGGGGTTGCACTGGGACGGGCTGGGTGGGGCTGCAGAGGATGGGCTGAATCCTGCCCCTATGCCCACCGCAGCTTTGCAGCCCACAGTTCCTTTCAAGGTGCATGAATTTTGTACTGGGCCCCTAGTTTTCCTTCAACAGAAACTTTCAGAGTGGAGAGAATGAAGAGAGAACATTCTGGGGAAAATTAAAGTAGAGGAGGGGGTCAGAACATGATTGATTGAAGGAGAACTGAACTAGGGGATTGCTGATATAGTAAGTTAGGAGAACAGAACTTTCTGGAAGAAATCAAGGTCAGGAGGTAAGATTAAGAATTCAGTAAAGGAGAAATGAACTAGAATTCCTCCCATGGGAGAATTATTAAGGGTGAGTTTGTGAGGAGAGGAGAAGGAACATATTTTTCTAGAAGAAGTAAAAGTCTGATAGCAGATCCAAATGTGATTACTTGAAGAAGAACTAAATTAAGATCACTACCCTGAGTGTTTCTGATAGAGTAAGGGTAGAGGACAGAAGTTTCCTAAAAATGTAAGGTCAGCTCATGGGGATACACTGTGATTGGTTTAATCAACTAAGTTCCCTCTCTTGGAGTTTGTGTGTTTTGGGAGGAGGGAGGAAGGATAAGGACAAAACTATCTGGCAGAAGTAAAGATAACTGAATCAGTTTAGCACATGATTAGATAACAATAGCATAAATAGCCCACTTCACAGGAATTTTCTGTGTGGGAGCTGGAAAGAGGACAGAATATTCTGAGAAAAGTAAATGTCTTGGAGCAGTTTGTAACATGGTTGGTTGGTCCCCCAGGTATTTCTGATAAAGTGAGAAAGTATGAGCACAGAACCTTCTGGAAGAAATAAGCTGTATCCACTGGGATTTTCTTGATGGTGGAGATTAGGGGAATGAAAACAGAAACTAGGCAACCTAAGGTCTGGAAGGAGATCTAAGCATGATTGGTTAAAGGAGAACTGACCAAAGCTCAGTTTCCCTGAATAGTATATCTTGCATTATAGTACAATATCACAATCAGAATGTTGGCATGCTATAGTCCACTGGTGTTACCCAGTTCCACGAGTACTCATTTGCATGTGTATATTTATTTCTACACAATTGTGTCCTATGGATAGGTTTCTGTATCCACAACCTCATCTTATATCAGTTCTGATATAGTGTGGTTATGAGACAGAACTTTCCAGAAGTAAAGACCAAGAGGTGGGATTGGCTTGATTACCCTACTTAAAGTTAAACTTATAGCTTTTCTTAGACTGCTCTTTCCTTATTCCCTCCACCTTGCAGAATTATCCAGGGGAAGGAGTTTACTTTTTAGTTCCCTCAACCAACATTAACTGGGACTAATTACTTCTTTTTGTTTTCTCCTTGATGCATAGCCCTAAGTGGATCCAGCTCTGATTATCTAAGCAATCTCTATATGAAAAGAGTAAGTTGAATAATTGTATTTCAAGGAATACATAACTATAAAACATTCTTTTCCCCAATATTCCTAAAGAAGATAAAAATAAAAGCAAGGCTGACTTTACTGTTGTCATTTAAAAAATGTTTCCATTTTCATTTATTCTTTAAGGTTGAGGGCATGCTCTCACATCAATGTTTCACAATCCCTCTCTCTTCCTCTCTTCCTCTCTTCTTTCTTCCTTTCTTTCTTTCTGTCTTCCTTTCTTTCTCCCTTCCTTTCTCCCTTCCTTTCTCCCTTCCTTTCTCCCTTCCTTTCTTCCTTCCTTTTTCCTTCCTTCCTTCCTTCCTTCCTTCCTTCCTTCCTTCCTTCCTTCCTTCCTTCCTTCCTTCCTTCCTTTCTTTCTTCTTTCTTTCTTTCTTTCTTTCTTTCTTCCTTCCTTCCTTCCTTCCTTTCTTTCTTTCTTTCTTTCTTTCTTTCTTTCTTTCTTTCTTTCTTTCTTTCTTTCTTTCTTCCTTCCCTCCTTCCTTCCCTCCTTCCTTCCTTCCTTCCTTCCTTCCTTCCTTCCTTCCTTCCTTCCTTCCTTCCTTCCTTTCTCTCTCTCTCTCTCTCTCTCTCTCTCTC